>NC_142508.1:46830000-47133269 GCF_057876585.1 Rhinolophus sinicus
TCAATTGGTTTGCAAGAAGTGGGGGAGTGTAGACAGAAGGTAGATATCGCTTTCCAAAACTTTGGAGGTGAAGGAGAAAGGAGAGGCAGTGTAACAGCTGAGAGAGTGTGGGTTCCAGTGTCTGGAGCACTATGGGGCCAATGACTGATTTCAGAGAGCAAAGGATTGAGTGTTAGGTTTGGAAATGGACATGATACCGATATTCACTTTAAGAAGTTTGTCTATGTATAGCCAAGAAAGGCAGGATTGGGGTAGGAGCAGGGGAGTGAGAGTGACTTTTTTTTTTTTTAAGATGAGAAAGACGAGCATATTCAACTGGGATGGAGATTCTGAAAAGATGCTCCCATGTTCTGGCTCTCCTTTTGTCTCGGGAATTAAAAATGACCAAATGAATGAATAAACAAACCTAGATTTATAGTTTAAGGGGCTGAGGGGTCAAGGGGAGTGGGGTACTGTTTTGTTGATGTTTTTGATGGGAAAGATGAGATAGACAATGTATCAATGAGAGAGAGAGAGGATGGTGATATGGGAGAAATGGTTTAATGAGGGCAAGGACATTTGTTTGTACTTCTTGTAGCCCTAACATCTAGAACAGGGCCTGACACAAAGTAGGTGCCCAGTAAATGTGGACTAAATCAACACACCTGGACCTTGGAATTAGATTGCCTAGGTTTAAATCCCTGCCACGCCACTAACTGGCTGTGTCACCTTATGAAAGTCACTTAATATCTCTGTGCATCGGTTTTCTCATCATTAAAATAGGAGTATGACTGGGATATTAGCAGCATGGTGGCATGAGTGGAACTTCCAGTCTCTCTCCTTGAAGTTACAAGTTGGACAGCTATAATTCAACAAAAGATGCCCTGCTCAACACACAAACATGTCTGAGACATTGCACACTGAGACATCTGAGGGTGGGTGTACCTTAGCAAACAGCAGAGATGGAAGCAGGGGTGGAGGGAAAGACAGAGCCAGAAGCCGTGTGCAGTCCCGTGTTTATAGCAGCCCAGTGGACACCGTAACAGTGAAGGGTTGGGGTGTAATTCCCATTGGGCAAACCACAGGGGCAGAGACAGCAGTCAGGCCTGGGTGGCTGCACCCACTGAGGCTGGGCCCAGGGTCAGATGCAGAGAAACTGGGCAAAAAAAATTGCAAGTGCTCCACAGCCTGCCAGTACCTACTAACAAAGGATTCCACAGATTCAGGAATCTGCCCACCCCAGCCCCTTGTATCCCACTGGCCGCAACATCCTCACTCAGCAGATGGTGAAAGGGCTGAGAAACAAACAAACAAACAAACAAACAAACAAACAAACAAAAAAACTTTCCTTTTTAAGTGGTCTGTACTAATTGTGGCTAAACCCACAAGGAAGAGCAGAACACTGGAAATGCGAGCCAGTTTTTGGTCACCCACCCCTCCCCAAGGTTGTGGTGCAGCCTGTTAGAGTCAGCTGGGTCGACTCAGAGCGGTTGTGCCCGTAGATTCTGGCTAGAGGAAGGCAGCACCAGGAACACATGGGACACCCATAACCCACCACTTCCAATCCACAGGAGTGGTACCCCCAGACTGAGATGAATGGGTTGTAAAGGGGGCTGCTACTTCCTTGAGGAATACCGAACATTTTCCATGGCTGAGGCCCAGGCGATACCACCCCACAGAGATCTCGGGAAGACCAAACAGAGGTAGAGAAAATAGAAACTTGCACTTCAGCTCCACCTGCTGGAAAGCAAAAGGAAGACCTGTACTTATCAACCTGTTAAATACAGGAGTGTTAAACACTTCAAAAAGCAGATTTCAATACCCAGGCAGAGAAAAAAATCCATCAAGCATACTGAATAATCATAGTAACAAGGGAATTCAGGAAGAAAATGAAAAATCTTCAGAAAATAAACTTAAAGATATGGAGGACTTTGATTTAAATGACAGAATTCAAGATTGCAGTTCTGAGAAAACTCAATGAGATACAAGAACTCAGAAAAGCAATTAAACAAAATCAAAAATAAAGTCACCAAACAAAAGGAGTACTTCAAAATTGATATGTCCTAAAATAAACTCTTAATAAAGGAGGGACATCCCTTTTGTCTACTATAAGAATAGTGTATTGCTTAGATTTAAAGTCAAATTTTCTTCTTTAAGTTGAAAGCATCATTATAACATGTAATTGATAAATATCCTAAATAAAATATAAATTCAAAACTATTCCCATGGGTTGAAAAAAAAAGGAGTACTTCTCCAAAGAGATTGAAACTATAACAAAAGAACCAAACAGAAATTCTGGAGCTGAATAACTCAATAAATGAAGAATGAATTAGAGGGCTTAGAAAATAGAGCAGATGAAATAAAGGAAAGAATTAGTGACATAAAAGATAGAAATCTAGAAATGAGTCTAGAAAGAAAAGAGAGAATTGAGAATAAAAAAAATGAAAAAACTCTATAAGAACAATCTGACTCTATTAGAAAGAGCAATATAAGAATATTGGGAATACCAGAAGGAGAAGAGCAGGAGAAGGAAATAGAGAGCTTATTTAAAGAAATAATTGACAAGAACTTCCCAAAACTATGGAATTCACTAATTAAAAGGCACAGAGTAACAGGATGGATCAAAACACAAAACCCAAAGATATGCTTCCTTCAGTAGACACATGTCAGTTGCAACTATAAACACACATGCAAAGTGAAGGAGTGGAAAATGATACTCCAATCAAATGACATCCAGAGAAAATCAGGTGTAGCTATACTTATATCTGACAAAATAGATTTCAAGATTAAAAATGTACCAAGAGACAAAGATGGACATTTTATGATGATAAAGGGGACAACATATCAAGAAGACATAACTTAAGCTAAGCGAAATAAATCAGACAGAAAAAGCAGAGAACCATATGATTTCACTGATATGTGGTATATAAACCAAAAACAACAAAAGAACAAGACAAGCAAATGAGAAACAAAAACTCATAGACATGGACAATAGTTTAGTGGTTACCAGAGGGTAAGGGGGGAGGGGAGTGGTAGATGAGGGTAAAGGGGATCAAATATATGGTGATGGAAGGAGAACTGACTCTGGGTGGTGAACACACAATGTGATTTATAGAGGATGTAATACAGAATTGTATACCTGAAATTTATGTAACTTTACTAACAATTGTCACCCCAATAAACTTTAAAAAAAAATCCTCAAACATCAATTAATACCTTTTATGTGTAAAATATTGTGGTAATTGTTGTAGGGACTACAAAGATGGAAACAATATAGTTGTTTCTTTTTCAAATATTCTATGTAAATTTTCGTAGAAAGCATGATTTATGAGTGTCTGTAGTGTGTATTTGATAATTCCAATTTATAACATAAAGTCATTATGAGACAAAAAAAAAAAGAAGACATAACTTATTAATATATATGAACCAAATCTGGGCGTGCCAAAATATATAAAGCCACTACTAACAGAACTAAAGGGAGAAACTGACAAAAATACAATTATACTGAGGGGCCTAATTACCCCATTGATAGCAATGAGTAGCTCATCCAAACAGAAAAATCAGTAAGGAACTATTGGCTTTAAATGATACATTAGACCAAATAGACATAATCGATATTTACAGAGCTTTTTTATCCCAGAATACTAGAATATACATTCTTCTCTAGTGCACATGGAACATTCTCTAGGATAGCCCATATGTTGATACACAAAACTAGCCTGCCTCAACAGTGACATCAGAAATATAGTGGCATGAGGGGTCCTCCTTGAACTCTCCCCCTTGAAGTTACAACATGTTGATCAGCTATAATTCAAAAAAGGATTCCTACACAACACACAAACACATCTGAGAGATTCACACATCGAAACATCTGAAGGTGGGCGAGCCGGGGCAAACGGGAGGAGGGAAGGGAGAAGTACAAAGATGGAGGCCGCCGACCCAGCCTGCAGCTCCCTGCAGTCATAGGAGAGGGGAGGATTGAGATGTCAGGTGTACTCTCTGTAGCCCCAAATAATCCTGTCTGAGTAATCAGCATAAAATACAGCTGAACTCAGAAACTGGATTAGAGACCTGGGGGCAAAGACTGACTACAGAAGTGCAATAACTGTGGCCCATCAGCCCTCACTGCCAGGCAGAAAACAAAGCCACAGAGCCTGGCCACCTCCCCCCCACCCTCCCAGTGTTAGCAGTGGGCCCCAGAAAAACCTGTAGCAGTGTCATATTAAAGAGCAGAATATCTACAGCTTTGAGAGACAGTTTCTGTGTGGCAGACACATACTGCGGCTAATCTCAGTGACAAGAGAGGAGATCTAGGGGGAAGGCAGCTGTGGTCTGGCAGTTGTCATTACTTGGAGGAGGTCAAAGACATAAACACACCAGCCGCCTCTCCCAGCGCACCCTACCCTCACCTTTCATGGCTGATCCCAGCAGGGGCACCCAGGGCTGCTGAGGCACACAGATCTGCATCTGGCTGCAGGAGCAGCACTGGGATTTCAGTGGCTCAGAACCCCATCACCCACCACATGCTCCCACAGGGGTGGTGCCCTGAGACTGAGGAGACCTGGTCACAGAGGAGACACCCACTTCCCCAGGAAATCTTCCACCTCAAGAAGCCAGAACAGGACAAGAGAAAATAAAATGCTCCACCACTACCTACTGGAAAACAAAAGAAAGACCTCTTCATATCAACATCCTGCAGGATTCATTCCTGTAAATGCCCAGGAAGAGAAATAATTCATCAATTACTAAGAATAACCAAGGTAATAAGGCAGTTCAGAAAGAAAATGAAAAATCTAGAGAAAATAACTTAAAGACATGGAAATAGGTGACTTAAATGACAGAAAATTCAAGATTGCAGTTCTGAAAAAACTCAATGAGATGCAGGACAACTCAGATAGGCAGTTTAGTAAACTCAAATAAAATCAATGAACAAAATGAATACTAAAGAAATTGAAATTTTAAAAAGAACCAAATAGAAACTCTGGAGCTGAAGAACTCAATAAAAGAGATGAAGAATGAAATATTCAGCTTAGGAAATAGAGCTGACCAGATGGAAGAAAGAATTAGTGATATAGAAGATAGAAGTGTGGAAATGACACAGATGGGAGAAGAGAGAGACTTGAAAGTTAAAAGAAATGAAAGAACTCTATAAGGACTGACTCCATTAGAAAGAGCAATATAAGAATATTAGGTATACAAGAAGGAAAAGAGAGGGAGAAGGGCACAGAGAGCCTATTCAAATAGTCGATGAGAACTTCCCAAACCTGTGGAAAGAACTGGATCCTTGAACCCAAGAAGCAAACAGAACATCTAACTACCTCAATCCAAAAAGGCCTTCTCCAAGGCACATTATATTGAAGCTGTCAAAAATTATGACAAAAAAAATTCTCAAGGCAGCCAGGGAAAAGAAGACAGTAACCTATGAAGGAAAGCCCATTAGATTATTATCACATTTTCCAGCAGAAACTCTATAAGCCAGGAGGGAGTGGAATCAAATATTCAAACTATTGAAAGAGAGAAATTACTAGCTAATAATAATATATCCTGCAAAGTTATCCTTTAAATATGAAAGAGGAATAAAGATCTTTCCAGACATGCAGAAGCTGAGGGAATTTTTCACCACAAGGCCTGTATTACAGGAAATATTGAAGGAGGTTATTCTACCAGAAAAAAAAGACAAAATGATACAAAACTATGAGTAAGATTACTAACTGACAGGCAGAAGCAGAAAATGACAACCCCTACACAGAATAGGGCACTATACACTGAAACATAACAAAAAGTGTAAAGGAGATAAAAACATTAAAAAGAAAAAAAGAAGACAATTTGCTACTGCAACTCAGAAATGAACTCACAGTATAAATAATTTGTGACAACAAAAACATAAAAGGGGTGGGGGTAAAAGTCTGAATTTGCAAAGGGGAATGGAGATAAGATGCATGTTGAAGAAAAAGGATGACTGTATATATGAAACTTTCTTTTCCATAAAGTTAATAGTAACAACAACAAACAACAACAACAAAACAAACTACCACTGAGACACATAATGGATGAAAAGAAGAAACAGGGGGAAAATCATAGAATACAACCAAACTAAAATAACAGACAGAAACACAGGTGCAAAGAAACAATGGAGACACTGAGATACCAGAAAAGAAAAGATAAAATGGCTATAGGAAATCCTTCAGATATCAATAATCACCCTAAATGTAAATGGACTGAACTCACCAATAAAGAGGCACAGAGTAGCAGATTGGGTAAAAGAAACCCCAATACCCAACCATATACTGCTTCTAAGAGACACATTCAGCTGTAAGGACAAATACAGACTCAAAGTGAAACGGTGGAAAACGATACTCCAAGCAAATGGCATCCAGAGAAAAGCGGGTGTATTCATACTTGTATCTGATGAAACAGACTTCAGGATATAAAGGGTAACAAGAGACAAAGATGGATATTTCATAATGATAAAGGGGACAATACAACAAGAAGACATAACATCAATATACTCATATATGCTTCCAATCAGGGAGCACCAAAATATATAAAGCAACTACTAACAGAATTAAAAGGAGAAACTGACAATAACACAATTATAGTAGTGGGCTTAAACATGCTATTGACAGCTATGGATAGATCATCCAAACAGAAAAATGATAACAAATATCAGCCTTGAATGACACATTGGACCAGATGGACATAATTGACATTTACAGAGCCTTTCATCCTAGAACACCAGACTATCAGACTACACATTCTTTCCTAGTTAGTGCACATGGAACATTCTCAAGGATAGACCATATGTTGGGACATAAAACTAGCCTAAGCAAATTTAAGAAGATTGAAATCATATTAAATCTCCAACTTCAATGCTTTGAAGCTGGAGATAAACTGAAAAAAAAAAAAAAAGGCAGGAAAACCACAAAATACATGGAGATTAAACAACAGGCTACTAAAGAATGACTGGGTCAAAGAAATAAAAGGAGAGATAAAAAATACATAGAAACAAATGAGAATGAAAATACATCATATCAAAATTATTGGGATACTGTGAAAGCAATATTAAGAGGGAAATTTATATCATCACTGGCCTATCTCAAGAAACAAGAAAAATCCCAAATAAACAACCTAACATTATATCTTAAAGAAGTAGAAAAAGAAGAACAAATGAAACCCAATGGCTTAAAAAAAAATAGAACAACAATCATCAGATTTGTATGGAATCACAAAACAACCTGAATAGCCAAAGCAGTCCTAATTAAAAAGGGACAAGACTGGAGGCATCACACTCCCTGACTTCAATTAATACTACAAAATGATAATAATCAAAACAGCATGGTATTGGCAGAAAAACAAACACTCAGACCAATGGAATATGATAGAATTGAGGACCCAGAAATAAACCCACATACATATGGGCAGATAATTTTTGACAAAGGAGCTAAAAACATACAATGGAGAAAGGTATGCCGCTTCGATAAATGGTGCTGGGAAAATTGGATAGCCACATGCAAAAGAATGAAACTAGACTGCTGTTTGATACCACACACAAAATTAACTCAAAATGGATGAAAGACCTAAATAAAAGACCCAAAACAATAAAATACATAGAAGAAAATACAGGTACTAAATTTATGAATTTGACCCCAAAGACAAGGGAAGTAAAAGCAAAAAATAAGTGAATGGGACTACATCAAAGTAAAAGTCTTGTGCACAGCAAAATAAATTATCAAGAAAACAAAGAGGCAACCACTGAATGGGAGAGGATATTTGCCAACAACACCTCCGATAAAGGGCTAATCTCCAATATATATAAAGAACTCATACAACTCAACAATAAAAAAACAAACAATCCAATTAAGAAATGGGCAGAGGACATGAACAGACGCTTTCCCCAAGAAGACATACAAATGGCCAACAGTTATATGAAAAGATGCTCAACTTCACTAGCTATAAAGGGAAACGCAAGTCGAAACCACAATGAGATACTACTTCACACTTATTAGAATGATTATTATCAACAAGACAAAAAATAACAAATGTTGGAGAAGATGTGGAAAAAAAGGAACTCTCTTACAGTGCTGGTGGGAATGTAAATTGGTACAGCCACTGTGGAAAATAGTATGGCGTTTCCTCAAAATATAAATAATAGAGCTACCATATGACCCAGAAATCTTTCTTCTGGGTATACACTGGAAAAATTTGAAAACATTCATTCATAAAGATATATGTACCCCTATGTTCACTGCAGCATGATTCACAATAAGCCATGACATGGAAACAACCTAAGTGTCCTTTGACGGATGATTGGATAAAGAAGATATATGAATAATATGAATACTATTCAGCCATAAGAAAGAATGAAATAATACCATTTGAGAAAGCATGGATGAATCTTGAACGTGTCATACTAAACAAAATAAGTCAGATGGAAAAGGACAAGAACCATATCATTTCACTCATATGTAGGATATAAAACAGGAAACAATGAACAAACAAACAAAAAACTTGTAGACACAGATAACAGTATAGTGATTATCAGAGAGAAAAGGGGATGGGGAGGTCGAAGAGGGTAAAAGGGTCAAATATACGGTGACAGAAGAAGACTAGATTTTGGGTGGTGAGCAATTTACAAATGATGTATTATAGAATTATACACTTGAAACTCATATAATGTTATTAATCAATGTCACCCCAATACATTTAATTTAAAAAAGAGCAATAAAGTTTTGCAGCAGACAGGAAAAAAACCTTCCCACATTCCCATAGTTTAGCTCTTTGTTTCTAAATACAAAAGAAACCAGGGATCCTTGGAGAAATGGCTGATTCTAGAATTGGGTCAGGGAAAATACAAGATGAGCCTGGAGTATCTTGTAGTGCCAGAACCTAAGGAAATGCTTACAAAACAAAAGGTTGTGGGCTTATCAAATGGATGCAAAGCCAACCTGAAAGAATTCCCAATGGCCAAGCTGGATCAATTTGAACAACAAAATAAATAATAAAGTATTGGATTATAACCCAAAGTATATAATAAAGATCCAAAAGTTCATATTTATATAAATACATGATTGAGTAAATAAATAAATGTTGGAAAATAGACAGATATTCTTGACAGAAGAATTCCAAATAATTTATGTAGCTCCCCCTCCCCAGGAGGTGGATCTTAATAGCTCCTTGATCTACTTGTGTTTAGGCTGCATACAGTGATTTGCTTACAAAAAACATGAATATGGAGAGGGGGAAATATACAGTAACTTTACAGTGGCGAACACTCCCTTGGCCAGGTGATCAAGGTTAATGTTATGGGTGACAAGTCAAGGTTGATATCATGTACTCCCTGATAAGATGTGATGAAAAGAGCACTTCATCTCTGGATGTTCTTCCTGCAAACTTCTAATCTCAGGCTAACTATGAGAAAAACATTAGACAAACCCAAATTGAAGGACATTATCCAAATACCTGACTTCAACACTGAGGGCATTAAAACTAAGGAAAGACAGAAACTTTCAGATCAGAGGAGGCTAAGGAAACATGACCATGAACTACAAAACAAGGTGTGATAATGGAGCAAACATAGCAGATATATGTAAGGGTGTACATTTCATTATCTCTCCAATACATGATTCAGCTAAATGTGTATGTTGCTCAGCTCATACTCTTAATGTAATATGCAAAAATGCTGCTCCAGTGAATTTAAATACTATCTTTCTTAGAATTGTACAAAAGAATATATTTCTATGTCTATTCCAAAAACTGTATTAAAAACACATATGGAGCAACCAAGTCTCAACTACAACAGCACGACAAACACAACACACACAAGCTGGAGCATCCAGCTTTGGTGACCTGAGAGACTGAGCCACTGGGCCCCACAGGACACCTACTACCTAAGGCCACCCTGCCAAGACTGGGAGACATAGCAGTCCTAGCTAATACACAGAAACAAACACAAGGAGGCAGCCAAAATGGGGAGACAAAGAAACATGTCCCAAACATAAGAACAGAACAAAGCTCCAGGAAAACAAAAACAAAAACGAAACTAACCAACTAAACTAAGCAAAATAGGAACAAGCAATCTACTAGATGCAGAGTTCAAAACTCCGGTTATAAGGATGCTCAGTGATCTCAGGGAGAACTTCAACAAAGAAATAGGAAACATAAAAATGGAGACAGGAAACAAAAAAGAACCAGTCAGAAGTAAAGAATACAATCATGGAAATGAAGAATACATTAGAGGGAATCAACAGGGGATTAGGTGAAGCAGAGGATTAAATCAGCAACTTGAAAAATAAGGAAGCAGAAAACACCCAGTCCGAACAACAAAAAAAAAGAAATAAGAACACAAAAAAATGAAGATAGTTTAAGAGGCTGCTGGGACAACGTCAAGTGTAACAACATTCACATCTTAGGGGTACCAGAAGGAGAAGAGAGAGAGCAAAGGATTAAGAACCTATTTGATGAAAAAATAATGGGAAACTTCTGTAACCTGGCAAAGGAAATAGATATATAAGCCCAGGAAATGCAGAGAGTCCCAAACAAGATGCACCCTAAGAGGCCCACACCAAGACACATCATAATTAGAACGCCAAAGGTTAAAGGCAAAGAGAGAATCTTAAAAACAGCAAGAGAAAAGCAGTTAATTACCTACAAGGTAGCTCCCATAAGACTGTCAGTTGATTTCTCCACAGAAACTTTGCAGGCCAGAAGGGAATGGCAGGAAATATTCAAAGTGATGGAAAATAAGGGTTTACAACCAAGATGACTCTTCCCAGAAAAGCTATCATTTAGAATCAAAGGCTACATAAAGAGCTCCCCAGACAAGAAAAAACTGAAGGAGTTCATTGCCACCAAATCAGTATAGTAAGGAATGTTAGAGGGACTTCTTCAAGATGAAAATAAAATAAAAAAATATGAATAAAATGGCAATAACTACATATCTATCAATCCTTACCCTGGCCTACAAGGCCCCACATGAACCCCTGTCCTCAACTTCTGCCACCCTCCCCTCACTAATCTCACTCCAGCCTCTCGACCTCCCTTCTTGCTAACCCTTACACAATAGGAACACTGTTCCTATCTCAATGCTGTTTGTTTCTCCTTCATCTAGATCAGTCCTGCTGTTTCCTCATCTTTAAAACCCCAGCTCAAATATTTCTTCCTCAGAGACCCTTCTGTGATACCCCCCTCTAATTCAGGTTACTCCCCTCTGCCTCTCTCCTCAAGTACCCTGTTATTTTACTTCGTTTTCTCACAATTTGCTGGTAAATATTCATTTTTCTGATTACTTAGTAATGCCTGTCTCTCCCTCAGAGTGCAAGGGCTGTGGGAAGGACTATGACGATTTTGTTCACTGAAAATCCCAGTGCTCAACAAAAAGCTTGGAACATAATAGATGCTCAATAAACATTCAGTAAATAATTAAATGGAGGATAGTTTTAATGGCCTGTTTGTCAAGTGGTGTCTGGTGTGATTCAGTATATCCACAGGTCTGTGAAGACTCTCCAGCTAGGCTGCCTGGGTTCCTGGCTCTGCCACTTATTAGCTGTGTGACCTTGGGCAAGTCATTTAACTTCTCTGTGCCTCAGCTTCTTCATAGGAAAATAGGATTAAAAACAGTACCTTCCCTGTAAGGTTATTGTGAGGATGAAATGAGCTCACACATGTAAAGTATGGAAGATACGGCTGAGCACAGTGAGTTTCAATGAGTGTCAGCTGTTATCATGGGTTTCCTGTCATTGTGTCTGGGTGTGTCTGTCCCTTTGTTTATGTTGGAGTTATGTGTCTTTGGTGGAAAAAGAACATCATCCTAAGGCAGGACCATGTGTCCATGACAGTATTTGTGGCTATGACAGCTGCTGCATGCTGTTGAGTATCCCAGGGGCCCTATGTGCCATTCTAGGCACAGGGATACATCAGTTCAAAAAACAAAAACAAAACCCCCCAAAACAAACACAAAATAAATCACTCAAAAATCCCTGCCCTCATGGGCTCATATTCTATTGAGGACTCATAAAATACACAAGAAACCCAATAAGAAAAATATATAGTATGTTAGAGGGTGATAAGTGCAATAGGGAGAAAAGTGGAGAAGGTAATGGAGATGGAGGAAGACTGTGGTTTACAATTTTAATTAGGCTAGCCAAGGAGTCTCATTGGGAAGACAGCGTTTATGTAAAGACCTGATGGAGGGAGAGACAGCATTCCAGGGTGAGGAAACAGCAGATACAAAGGCCAGGAGGCAGGAGGCATAGCAAGGAGCCAGTGTGGCTAGAATGGAATGCATCAGATGGAGAGTGGGAGGTGAGAGGTCCGGGAGGCAACAGGACAGATTACCAGGGGCTTCGGCACCAACGTGAGAACTTTGCTTTTACCAGGAGTGAGGTGTAGCCTGGGAGGCTCTGAGCCCAGAGGGCCCTGACCTGATTCGGTTTCATTAGCTCCCTCTGGCTGTGTGGGGAGGAGGCGTCTGTGAGGTCCAGGAGGGAGAGGAGGAAGGTGGTACCAGAGTGGGAACAGAGATGGGAGAGATGGTTGGATTCTGGATATAATCTTAAGATCCCAGATAAGGACAACCAGGCAATTCCCTGAGGACAGTTGACCTTTCCACATCTGGACAAAGGTGGGAGAGGAGCAGAACACAGGACACCTGGCTGCCAGCTTAACCAGGCTCAGGCCAGACCTTGACCCCCACTTGTTGACCCACTGCTTGCTCCTATGCCAGCTTGGAGAGGAGGGAGAAGGTCCCTGCCTGCCTAGCCCCTTGTCTTCAGTCTTCAGTCTGGATGTGGGGGTGGGAGGTGACTTGCCCAGGAGGTGAAGGGCATTGCTGACTCCACTATCTTATCAGAGACCAAACACAAACTGAAAGTCACGTCACAATGAGTTCTTTCCCTCAGCAAACACTCCCTGAGGCCAGCCTGGGCCAGCCCTGGGCTGGGAAATGCAGGGCACAGCGGGCACTGAGACATCCTGGACAGGTCCTCATGAGTCCAGGAGAGAGATGAAATGTCACCAAATAGTGACAGCCAGAGTGGTCAGGCTTGTGATGGAGGAATTATGGGTCAGAGCAGTCAGGGCTGGGAGGGGAAGCCTTGGGTCTGTGGGGGCCCCGGAGAGTACCTGATCCAGGTTAGTGGGTGGTCCAAGAAGGTTTCCTGGAGGAAACGGGAACAGGTAAAAGGAGAAACAGTAGAACCTGGGAAGGAGGCAGGGTGAGCGTTTTAGGCAGAGGAAACTACATGTGCCAAGGTCTTAAACTGCTACTTTGACAAATAGAAGGACAAATAGAAGGGAGTAGGAGGAGGCACTGAGTCCCAAAGCATGGAAGGGGAACGTGGCACACAAAAAGGAGGAACGACAGCCAGGGTCTGATCCCGTTAGGCCTTGTAGGGTGCTGCGTCCCTAAAAGTGTGTGTGGTAATGATTCCAGGAGACTTGTTCAAATTCCCATTAAAACCCACTCAGTGTTCACCAACCATCTATTTGATAGCCTGTCCTCAGAAAAAAAACCTCTCCAACGATCCTTGTGCCCAGGCTCAGAGAAATCTTGCAGTACTGTGCTAAATGGACCATGTTAGCTTGCAACATTCTTGTGAGAAGCCTGTCGCCCCAGGTTGTGTCAGGAGTGGTCTGTCAGCCTGAAATGGCATCGCACAGCCCACCCGGGCTCCACTCCAGGGTAACAAAGGCATTGGGGCACCCCCGCTTTATCCAGATCCTGCCTCTGGGCAACAGCTTGTTCCTGCCCACCAGAAACAGCTTAGGATTGCTTGGACATGTGATGAAAGAAGAAATGCACAAGACCCCACTGCCGAAGACATAGAACTTGAGTAGCATCTGAAGGCTGTGTGATCGGGGGGCTGGTGAAAATATTTAACTGTCAACATGGCTGGGCACTGACCCGTCGGAATGGACAAGACCGTTGGGCTTTGGAGCAGGGTCTGGCTGGCAGCCCTTTGGGGTGATCCAGTGTGGGAGGTCTGGGGGCTCAGGTAGTGGCTGTTTCCATTACGTTAATCACCAGTACAGCTGAGTGCCAGCGTGGTTGTCACCGTGTTTCGAACAGAAAATAAAGAGATCATAGAATAGCCCTCTGGTCGTTCCCTAAACCTCTTGATATCCTCAAATGTCTACCTTATTCCAGAGTCAGAAATGAGGTCTGTCCTGACAAGATGCTCTGCAAAGGGCACAGTGTGTTCCGGCCAAAAGTGCACGAGGAACCATCGGCAAATCCTACCTGAGGGGAATTCTACATAATAACTGATACTCTTCTAAAATGTCAAGGTCATGAAAGACAAAGACAGACTGAGGAAATGTCACAGATTGGAGGAGACTCAGGAGACGTGACAATGAAATACAAAGTGTGATTCTGGACCAAGAAAAGGACATGAGTGGGAAAACTGGGGAAATTCAAATAATTCTCTAGAGTAGTTAGTGTCCTATCAATGTTAATTTCCTGAATTTGGTCATTGGACTGTGGTTACGTAAGAGAGTGTCCTTATTCATAGGAGGCACATGCCTGAGTACTTATGCGTAAGCATCCTGTCTCCAATTTACTCTCAAATGATTCAGCCAAAAATTAAAAAAAAAAAAAATTTGTCTTTCTATCTAGAAAGTACAAATGTGGTAAAATCATTAATTTCAGGTGAAGGGTAGTCAGGTGGTCATTTTACTATCCCTGTCACTTGAAGGTTTGAAATATTTAAAATAAAAAGTTGAAAATGAACATCAAATAATAAAATGAAGAAACAAGAAATAAAACAAATGAGGCAGAGACCAGAGGCCCGAGTTTTGCCAAAGTTCTGCACAATATCATGGGTCAGCCTTTGGCTGCCGGTCATGGCGCCTGGTCTCTCCATCTGGGACTTGGATCATGGGGTTCCCTAGTCTGTGTAGGCATGACCCCATCTCCGCCCCAGGCCCTGGACACTAGGGGAGCGCTGGAGCCAGTGAGGGGCACCCGAGGATCCCCAATGACAGACTTCCTGAGTGCTTCAGGTGAACATTCCCAACCACTGCGTGACGTGGCTCCTGTTCAACATTCAGGAATGTTTATGGAGCATCTACTATGTGTCTGGGGCACTGTTCTGGGTGCTGTGCAGACATCAGCAAACACGGCCTAGTCTTCCCTCTAGTGCACCAAGACTGACGCCAAACAAAGGAAAATAAAAGACAATGTCACATTGGGCTAGGGGGTGTAAGTAAAGCAGGGTGAGCGGATGGAGCCTGATGGGGGAGCAATATTGCAAGTGAGGACTCTCTGCAGAGGTGACATTTGAGCTGAGACCTGGAGGTGAGAAAGGTTCTATGCAGATATCTGAGAGAACCAGGCAGAAGGAGCTGCAAGTGCAAAGGCCCTGTGGCAGGAATGACCTTGGCTTGTACAAAGCACAGCAAAGAGGCCTTGCCCATGGAACCATAGTAGAGACTGAGCCAGGAGAGGTAAGCTGGGGCCATATCTTGTAGGGACGATTGTGACCTTTATTCTGAGAGAAAAGGGAAGCACCTGGAAGGTTATAAGCAGGGGAGCGACACAAGCTGTTTTACATGTGTGGCCCAGAGCGAGGAAAGTCCCAGTGAGCAAGGGGCCACATTGTAAGGGCAGTCAGTGTGACTGCAGCCCCACCTGCCTCTCTCTTGGGGTTTCCTGTAGCAGGTGGGGATGACCAGCTGTGTGGGTGTGGGGGAGGAGCTGGGACTGCTCAACAGCTTTGACTTTCCCAAGTGACCTACCCCAGAGAAGGACATCACCAAGGCAATTAGCTTATCAGATATATGCACACCTGCCCCTAGAGGCACATCCACCCCCCCACCAGGCCCAAGCATGCGATATCAAGGCCCCACCATTCCACCAGCCCAGCCCCTCACTGCTGCCCACAGAGGTCTCTGCCTGGGTGATTGGGAGGGGGACCCAGACTTCAAACCTGACCCTAAGTACCAAGATTGAGCCAGGACCTTTGGACACAGCTTTCCCCCACTTTGCACCTGGGTTTTCCCATCTGAGCAGGTTGGGGTGGAGATGGGAATGATTGATAGCTGATAGCTATAGCTGGGTGTGTGGGGTACCTCTGGGAATCCTCCCTGAACCCTCCTCTGCACAATGGGAATGAGAGTGCTGCCTTCACAGGGGTTTCTTGCAAGGACCTCTGAGGTCACATACATGTAGTACCTGGCCCATATCTGGTTGTGTTTGCTGATGTAGTACTTGGCACTGCAGCTGTGAAGTTCAGGTTTTTTCATTGGTGATCCCTTATGAGAGCCAGACTGCTGGGTCCAACCTGGGCTGCAATTCTGTCCCTAATACTTAGTCATTGCAACCTTAGGTGAAGTCTTTAACCTCTCTGTGCCTTGGTTTCTTCATCTGTATAATGGGGGCTATTAAGAGGACATAACATTATAGGGTTGTTGTGAGGAGCTAATGAAACATCTGCTCAAAGCATGTGGGGCAGATCCAGTGCACAGTAAGTGATCCCTAAATGAGAGCCATTATAGTGACGGTTGTGAGCCCTCCCACCTCCAGGCATGGCACGTGCAATATGGCCTAAAAATGGACACTCTGCAGCCAACCTACCTAATTCTGAGTCCTCTTTCAGGACTCTTTCTAGCTTAGGGACCATGTGCAAGTGAATTTACTCTCGTGCCTCAGTTTCCCCACCTGTAAGGCAGAATAAGAACAGTACTCACCTTAAAGGCTTGTTGTGAGGTTAAATAAGGTAAAACATGCAAGCCCTCAGCACAGTGCCTGGAACATAATGAGCTCCACATATTTGCTATTCTTCTTGTTACTATGGATATTCCCACTAGTTCCCTGATCTCAGTGGCAGGTTGTGATGGGGTCTGGGCAGGTTGGGCAGCCCAGAAAGGAAGGCCTGAGCTGCCCAGGCCTGGAGGTCACCCAAAGGAGCCCTGTAATCAGCTGTAATCAGGCCAGTCCTGCCCCACCTCCTCCCTCCCTGGGTATATCAGGGCTGGTCCAGACCCCAGGCTCTGTCTTGGCAAAGGAGGGCAGCTGCACTGGGCACCATGGGGAAGGCAGTGAGTGGGGGCTGGGGTCAGGGGTCCGGGGCTTGGAGTTTGGAGGCAGGGGTTCTAGTGGGATCTGATGTCTCTCCTTCCCCTGTCCCCAGGAGAATTACGAGCTATACTCAGTAGAGCTGGGACCTGGCCCTGGTGGGGACATGGCAGCCAAACTGAGCAAGAAGAAGGCAGGCAGTGGTGGGGGCAAGAAGAAGGAGAAGCTGGAGCACATGAAAAAGGAGATGGAGATCGTGAGCGTGGGGCTATGGGGCTGGGTGGGGGCCTGGGGTGGGAGCCGGTGAGAGCTGGACAGCAAATGTCCTGCCCCCATCACACAGAATGACCACCAGCTGTCAGTGACAGAGCTGGAACAGAAATACCAGACCAGTGCGACAAAGGTGAGCTGGGGGCAGAGGGAGGAGTGGGTACAGAGAAGGGGGAGGGGTGGAGAGGGAGAGAGGGGGAGGAAAAAGGGAAAATGCATTAGAGAGAGAGAAGGAGGGGTGAGAGAGAGAGAGAGAGAGAGAAACAGAAGCAGATAAAAAGAGACAGAAAGAGAGAGAAGTAGAGACACAGAGAGGCAGAGAAATTGGCAAGAGAAATAGGGGCAGAGACAACAGGAAGACAGAAACAGAAAGATGGGAGAGGAGAGAGACACAAAGGAGGGAATGGTGAAGGGACAGGAACAGAGACAAACAAGGAGAAAGAAATGAAGAGGCAAAAGACAGCTGAGGTGGGGGAGATGGATAGAGGGAAAGAGGGGAAGGAGAGACAGAAGAGCCACCCCGCTGAGGAAGTATATGGGGAGAGGAAAGCCTTAGCAGCCACCACTGCCCCCACCCTACCCTGTCTCCAGGGCCTGTCTGCCAGCCTGGCAGCAGAGCTGCTGCTGCGTGATGGGCCCAACGCACTGCGGCCACCAAAGGGTACCCCGGAGTATGTCAAGTTCGCACGGCAGCTGGCAGGCGGTCTGCAGTGCCTCATGTGGGTAGCTGCTGCCATCTGCCTCATTGCCTTTGGTATCCAGGCCAGTGAGGGTGACCTTACCACTGATGACAATGTGAGTAGTGGGTGCTGGGGGGACAGACACGGGACACAGGGACATAGGGTGGGGATACAGAGACATGGAAATGCAGTTCCAAGACATGGTCATGGGGGATGAAGGACTTTTGGATATGGAACAGACCCAAGGTCACAGGGGACACAGGGGAGAATGTGTCTCAGATATGGAGGATGTAGGTGGGGATACAAAGACAAAGAAATACAATACTTAAGATATGGGACTTGGGAAATAGAACATTGGGCAGATCAAGAACAGAGGGCACAATGGACATTGGGACACAGACGTGGTACGCAAGGGCATAGAGACATAAGGGACCCAAAACTCAGGACACAGTACATGGACAGACATAAGACATTAGACATGGAAGCACAGAGACACAGAATATCAAGATGCAGGATGAGAGGACACTGGATATAGACAGAGGTCAGAACAAGGAACTTGGGGACTTAGGGACATGTGACATTGAATGTGACATAGGATGAGAACCCAGAGGTAGTTAGACATGGGAGACACTGGACATAGAGACTTGGAATTTGGAACATGAGACGCTGATCATGGAGTTCAGAATATGAAGCATGATAATATCGACAGCACACAGATACATGGAAATGGGGACATGAGAGCACAGGAACCATTGGGTATAAGGGACACAGAGGATGGCACACAGATTATGAAAACACAGAATATGCAACTTGGAGCACAGGGAATATAGCACCCGGGAACATGAGGAGACACACGGTAGTGGGCCTGTGGGCTGCACAACTTGGAGGACACAGAAAAAGGGACCACGTGGAACCAAGGTGCACAAATCATAGGGTATTGGGGACATGGGCACAAGTCCTGGGATATGGGGACATGGGGACCTAGGATTCAGGGGCCAGAGGATATGGGATGCAGGGACCGAGGGACACAAGACCCTGAAAATACATGGCACTTCAACGTAGGATGTGAAGAATATGGGGACAGGAGACAAAGGCCCCAGGGAATAGTGCACGAGGCTTCTCAGTAGAGTGGGGAAAACCATAGCAGCAGTGACCCCAAGAACACCAGGGGACCAGGGAGCAGGCAGGTGGCATTAAGCAGGGAGCTTCCAGTGCTGACTCATAGCCAGCCCCCGATCCTCCTCCCCCAGCTGTACCTGGCTGTGGCCCTCATCGCTGTGGTTGTGGTCACCGGTTGCTTTGGCTACTACCAAGAGTTTAAGAGCACCAACATCATCGCCAGCTTTAAGAACCTCGTGCCCCAGGTGGGTCCCCCAGCCCTGGCCACTTCAAGTTCCAGAGACTCCGCACCAGCTCAGGCAGGCTCCTGGCATCTCTGTGTGGCCCCTCCCATCAAGCCCCACCTGCCTTCATCCTTGGTCTCCATTTCTCCCCCTTTATCTCCCCACATCCCCACTGTCCTGAGCAACTTCCGCTCCCACTCACGGCCCGCCTTAGCTCTGGTGCTCCTGTTCCACCCACAGCAAGCAACTGTGATCCGAGATGGGGACAAGATCCAGATCAACGCAGATCAGCTTGTGGTGGGTGATCTGGTGGAGATGAAAGGTGGGGATCGAGTGCCAGCCGACATCCGCATACTCCAGGCCCAGGGCTGCAAGGTGGACAACTCCTCGCTGACGGGAGAGTCTGAGCCACAGACCCGCTCGCCCGAGTGTACACACGAGAGCCCCCTGGAGACCCGCAACATTGCCTTCTTCTCCACCATGTGCCTTGAGGGTGTGTGAGGCCCCGGCCTGTCCACCCAGCTGACCACACGGCCTCCACACTCCCCATGGCTAACACTGCCCCTTTTCTGCTACATTCTATGACACACTGCCTCCCCACTTCAATGACTGCTACCTCTTTGGGTCACAATACCTCTCTAGCTCCCACGGTTGCTACCCTCTTCCAAGGTCACACTGCCTGCATGACTGCCTTCCATTACTGCCCCCTCCTTCAGTTCCCATGGCTGTGCATGCCCCCACTGCTGCCAGTCCGGCCCTGAGTCCTCTTGACCCCATTGTAGGCACAGCACAGGGCCTGGTGGTCAACACGGGGGACCGCACCATCATCGGGCGCATCGCGTCACTGGCATCTGGAGTAGAAAATGAGAAAACACCCATTGCTATTGAGATCGAACATTTTGTGGACATCATCGCAGGCCTGGCCATCCTCTTTGGTGCCACATTTTTTGTGGTGGCCATGTGCATCGGCTACACCTTCCTGCGGGCCATGGTCTTCTTCATGGCCATCGTGGTAGCTTATGTGCCTGAGGGGCTGCTGGCCACTGTCACGGTGAGTTGGGGAGGCCAGAGAGGGGTACAGAGAACTGTCCCTCTGTCCATTCATGCAGGCTTCTCTCCACCATCTCTCTGTCTGTCCATCTGTCCATTTATTTCCCATCCTCCCACCCACCTTCTCATCATCCAACTTTCCACCTTCCCACCCCACATCTCTCCACCTATCCATTCACTCAGCAAACAGTCACAGAGGCTACACTGGGTCCTGTCCTCCTGTGCCACACACTGAAGACACAGAGATGAACAGACAGAGCCCTTGACTGGAGGAGGCCAAGGTCCGGTGTAGGCGTCCTTCAATAGTCAGCTCAGAGGAGGTTGAGGGAATGTTCATTTTCTCATATTGATTGTGTTGATAAGACAACTTACAGAACCTCAGCTAGAGCAGCTTACAGAGGTGCCTGGCGACATTTATCCGGGCAGCTTAGGGAGGAATCCCAAGTAGAAAGCATGGGATGGACAAAAGCGTGGAGACAAGAAAAAGCCTGGGTGCTGTGGAGGAATGCTGCATACGCAGCACTATGGCTGGGTTAAAGGATCTCCAGTGCTGTGAGAGGAGGGAAGTAGGACTGGAAGACTGGCCTCCATGCCGGTGTTTCTCACCCTTCCCCCAGGTCTGCCTGTCCCTGACAGCCAAGCGGCTGGCCAGCAAGAACTGTGTAGTCAAGAACCTGGAAGCAGTGGAGACACTGGGCTCCACCTCAGTAATCTGCTCTGACAAGACGGGGACCCTCACTCAGAATCGCATGACTGTGTCCCATCTGTGGTTTGACAATCACGTCCACTCAGCTGACACTACAGAAGACCAGTCAGGTGCGGGGGCGGAAGGAGACAGGTGCTGGGGCAGGATGTGGCAGGCCTAGATGGGAGCTCTGAGGTTACTGAAGGGACCCGGGGCAGGACTTTGCATTAATGGACAGGGACTTCGTTCTGATCAGGAAGAGGGCTGGGTCCAGGGACCAGGCAGGGGGCTAAGCTCCGAAGGGGCCTGGGATGGAGTCTCATATGACTTTCATAGAAGACTCAATACTGGGTCTGGAGAGAAGGCTCCTGTCCCGGGGTATGAGGAGGGGTGTGGGTCCCATCCAGGTCTGGGCAGGGGATCCTGCCCTGAATCTAGGGGGAGGGGCTCGGTTCTGGTGTGGGAGGACAGGCGCTTTGGGCCTGGTGCCTGCGTGGAGTCCCCTCGCGAGCCCAGCCTGGACGCCTGGCCTGCAGGGCAGACATTTGACCAGTCCTCGGAGACATGGAGGGCGCTGTGCCGCGTGCTCACCTTGTGCAACCGCGCTACGTTCAAGTCGGGCCAGGACGCGGTACCCGTGCCCAAGGTGAGAGCCGGGGAGACTCGGGGGACACCGGGGGCCTGGTGCAACCCGGCTCGCCCCTGACACCGGCTCTCGCTCCCAGCGCATCGTAATCGGGGACGCGTCCGAGACGGCGCTGCTCAAGTTCTCCGAGCTGACGCTAGGCAACGCCATGGGCTACCGCGAGCGTTTCCCCAAAGTCTGCGAGATACCCTTCAACTCCACCAACAAGTTCCAGGTGTGCGCCCGCCGGGCCGGCCCCGCCCGCGGCTCAGTCCCACCCACGGCAAGCCCTGTCCACTGCAGGCTCGACCTGTCCACTGCAGGGCGGGCCTGTGAAGGGCTTCGCTCCCAGTCTCCTCCCTCTCCATAGCCAAACCCCACCCACATCTCCCGTCTCGTTCACAGCCGTATGGCCTGGCCACGCCCGTAGCCACTTAGACCAGGGATCTTAGGCCTTCGGTGGTGGGTAGCTCACAATCCAGTTCTCCCCCAGTCCGACTCCGGACGCTAATTCGGTCCGTTCCCCGCGCCTAAGCCCCTAACTACACCCCGAGCCCTACCCCAAACCTCGGTCTCTAGCTACGACCAGCCCAGCCCCTACCTTACCCTCCCAAGGCACTTTGGACCGACGTCAGCCCAGCTCCCTACCCCCTTGACCTCGCCCACCACACCATCCCCTGCCCCCCGCCCACAGCTGTCCATCCACACGCTGGAGGACCCGCGGGACCCGCGGCACGTGCTGGTGATGAAGGGCGCCCCCGAGCGTGTGCTGGAGCGCTGTAGCTCCATCCTCATCAAGGGCCAGGAGCTGCCGCTGGATGAGCAATGGCGTGAGGCCTTCCAGACTGCCTACCTCAGCCTGGGAGGCCTGGGCGAACGCGTGCTGGGTGAGACCCCCATGGTGGGGTAGAGGGCGAACCAGCCTGCGAGAAGGAGCTAGCACAGACCCAGCTCAGTCTTCCCGGGACAGCCCTGGTCCTGACCTTTCCTATCCTTGGCTTACAGCTGACACACTCACCTTTGCTTTTCCCTGTCTCACTCCCAATCCCTGTCTATCCTCAATTGACCCGGCCCCTCCCAACCTGTTCTCGCTTGGACCTTTTCTATCCTGACCTGACCTTTGACCCCTTGGTTTTCCCAGCTCTTGCCCCAAGTGATGACCTGCCTTTGCTTTCACCGCCACTTTTCACAGTCCTCATGACCCTTTGACCTTCACCAGTCCCTGCCTCAACTCAAAAGACTTCCCTAATCCTTGTCCTGACCTCTGACATTCCCTAATTTTTGTCCTGACTCCTTAAACTTCCATAACCCCTGCCTCAACCCTAGAAGGCACAGACCTGTGGTCTAGTTCTGGATTTTTCATGTTACTTGCTGTGTGACCACTGGTAAAAATTGTCCCCTCTCTAAGCCTCAGTTTCGTCATCTGCAACATGAGGATGCTAACAGCCTCAGAGGGTAGTTGTGAGGATGGATTCGGATGACGAGAATGAAGGATTCAGCACAGGGTCAGGCATCCATGGGGGCTCGGTGCAAGGGGCCTGGTCATTTCACTTGTTATGTGGCATTGCTAGAGAAGGGTCCTCCCAGGGCTCCTCTGACTTCCCTGTTTTCTGATCAGGTTTCTGCCAGCTTTACCTGAGTGAGAAGGACTACCCGCCTGGCTATGCCTTTGACGTGGAGGCCATGAACTTTCCAACTAGTGGCCTGTGTTTTGCGGGACTTGTATCCATGATAGACCCACCCCGGGCCACCGTCCCTGATGCTGTGCTCAAGTGCCGCACGGCAGGCATCCGGGTATGCCACCTGGGAAAGCACCAAGCAGGGGCGAGAACAGAGGAGGGCAGTATTTGGGGATGAGGAACCCCGTGACATCGGAAAATACCTTGAACCCAAAAGGGAATATATTGGCTCATGAAACGAAAAAGTTTTGGAGAATGAAGCTTCAGATATA
The DNA here is from genome assembly GCF_057876585.1 of Rhinolophus sinicus. NCBI lineage: Eukaryota > Metazoa > Chordata > Mammalia > Chiroptera > Rhinolophidae > Rhinolophus > Rhinolophus sinicus. The sequence continues at coordinate 46,853,595 of NC_142508.1, forward strand.
GCTGGATCCAAATGTTCAGTGTTATTAGGAATTTGCCTTTCTTCATGTCTCAGCTCTGCTTTTCTCTCTGCTGGCTGTATTCTCAAGCAGTCTCTCCATTTTGGTGGACAAAGATGACCCCCTCACAGCAGCTCCAACTTACCTGCTTAGCCACCCCACAGAAAAAGAGTGCCTCTTTTGTAGTTGCACTAGATTGGGTAACATGTCCGTCCCTGAACCAGTCAGTCACTGTGGTTGCGGGTGGAATACCTTGATTGGCCAGGTCTGGGCTTACCTGCCCAATGTTGACCAGGGACCTCCACTTCAACCTGAGAGGGGGGTGGTTCCCCAAAGACAAATCAAGAGTTGGGGGGCCAATGCTGACCAAAGATCACCCAAGTCTTTCCCATGGTCTGTAAGGCCCTGTAAGATCTGGGCACTGTTATTGTCCTAAGCTCATTCCTCAGCCCTCTACCTCTTGTTCACTCCACTCCAGTCATGTTGGCCTGCCTGCTGTTCCTCCAACAGTTCAGGCATGTTCACACCTCTTATTTTGCATTGGCTGTTCCCTCTGCCAGTACCACTCTTCCCCCAGATTTCCATGTGGCCAATTCTCCTCTTGTTCAGGTCTCTGCTCAAATGTCACCTTCTCAATGAGGCTTTTCCTGGACACACTTAAAATTGAACCACCTCATTTTCCACCCAACACTTGCCATCTCCTTTACCCAGTTAAATTTCCCCTCTCCTTCTAACATGTGATATCATTCATTTCTCAATTTAAAAAATTGTCTGTCTCCCACACTAGAATGTCAGCTCCATGAGGACAGGGATTTTTGTCTGTTTTGTCCCTGCTATGTCTCAGGCACATAGCAGGTGGTCACAATTATTAATCGTTGAGTAAATGAATGAATGTCTCAGCAGATGTCCACTAGGGAGAACAGGGAGATTGGGCTGAGCTGAAGGGGTCAAAGATCTGCTGGTCCTCCCCACAGGTTATCATGGTGACAGGTGACCACCCCATCACGGCCAAGGCCATTGCGGCCAGCGTGGGCATCATCTCAGAAGGAAGCGAAACAGTGGAGGACATTGCTGCCCGTCTCCGTGTGCCCGTGGACCAGGTTAATCGGAAGTAAGCCCCCTTCAGCCCTCCCCCTGGTTCTTCCTACACCCCACACAGACTGACGCCCTAGCGATGCCCTCCCACCTCCTACCCCAGGGATGCCCGTGCTTGCGTGATCAATGGCATGCAGCTGAAGGACATGGACCCATCAGAGCTGGTCGAGGCGTTGCGTACCCACCCTGAGATGGTGTTTGCTCGCACCAGTCCCCAGCAGAAGCTAGTGATTGTGGAGAGCTGCCAGCGACTGGTATGACCCTCTTGATGAAGGTGGGCAGATGGGCTGGGCTGGCCCTGGGCTGGCCTCTCACGACCTGCCTGTCCATACCCACTCCCTGCAGGGGGCAATCGTGGCTGTGACGGGGGATGGTGTGAATGACTCCCCAGCTCTGAAGAAGGCAGACATTGGTGTGGCCATGGGCATTGCTGGCTCGGATGCTGCCAAAAATGCAGCTGACATGATCCTGCTGGATGACAACTTCGCCTCCATTGTGACGGGCGTGGAGCAGGGTCTGGGCTGGGTCAGAGGTGGGGGGAGGCGGTGGGCACAGGAGGAAGTGGGCTGTGAGGAGGCTGAGGTGCTTGCTGTGCACCCTTAGGCCGACTGATCTTTGACAACCTGAAGAAGTCCATTGCCTACACGTTGACCAAGAACATCCCTGAATTGACGCCGTACCTCATTTACATCACTGTCAGCGTGCCCCTGCCCCTCGGGTGCATTACCATCCTCTTCATAGAACTCTGCACTGACATTGTGAGTCTATGCTGCCCCAGTGCCCCCACCCACACGTGCCCACAGACGTATGCCCGTGGACACACACAACAGGCAGAGACCAGCACGGTCACTCTTAGACACAGAGCAACACAGACAAGACATGTGTACAACAGCCAGCCAGATGTGGAGACACAGACAGGCAGACAGGTTGACAAAATTACAGACTTGGACACAGAGGTGGGCACTCAGGTAGGCATGGACGGCTCATGGACACACATGGACTCATATGGACACTCAGACAAACAGATCTTAATAGACACAGATGTCTGGATACACTTGGATCACAAACAGACACCCCTCAACAGACATGGATAAATAAACACCATCGGATAGACCCCAAGGCAGACAGACGGAAAAGAGCCACAGATACACCCACAAATGCAGCCAGATGCATGGCCACGTCAATGTGTTTATTCAGCAACACTCATAGTGCTTACTCTGGGCCAGGCACACATTAGCTTACTTAATTTTGTCCTCATAACTACTCTATGACATGGGCTTTATTTACTTATCACCCCATTTTACTGATGAGCTAATTGAGGCATAGGCAGGTTGAGCGGCTTGCCTCACGTCACACAGCTGGTCAGTGGCACAGCTGGGAATTGAGCCCAGGTAGTCAGATGTCCCAGAGCCTGTGTTCTTCATCAGTGCACTCTGCTGCCACTGTCTAGTCACACACAGATGAGGTGGGGGATGGGGAGGAGGACACAGCGACACAGAAGGGACACAGAGAAACAGAGATAGTGACACAGAAACAGAGATAGGGACACAGAGACACAAAAGCAGAGACAGTCATGGAGAAAGAGACCAGAGACAGGGACAAAGGAACAGAGTGAGCAACAGAAAGAGGGCAAGACCAGAGTACCCCAGATAAACACAAAGACAGGGAGAGCAGGGGGCAGGGGAGGAGGGGAAGAGGAGGAGGCAGAACGGAGGGAGACAGAGAGAAGGAGAGAACATGCAAAGGAGGAGATAAATGCAGATATTCTGATGGACACAGGACCGATGTGGAGTGGACATGCCAACGCTCCTGATGGGTCAGCTGGGCCCAAGCTGTGCAGGCAGGTGTGGCTGTGTGGTCACTGCAGGTCCTGCTTCCTCACCTCAGTCCTATCCCTGCCCGCTGGCTGCGGGGAGAGCTCCAGGGGTCAGGGGACCTAGGCAAACCCTTAACCCCGGTTCTTTCTGCTCCTGGCCAGTTTCCATCTGTGTCGCTGGCATATGAGAAGGCTGAGAGTGACATCATGCATCTGCGTCCACGGAACCCAAAGCGTGACCGATTAGTCAATGAGCCCCTGGCTGCCTACTCCTACTTCCAGATTGGTGAGTGCCCAGGGGCTGGGAAGCCCAGGGCTCACCAGCAGGGCCACTCACCTGCCTTGGGGGCGCTAACTGTGGCTCTGGTCTGTTCTGGATCTCAGTGTCTGCATTTGATTCTGGGTCTCTGTCGTTCTCTGAGTCCTTATAGTCACATGATTGTCTCTATGGTCCTGTGTCCCTTCTCTGTCTCTGGCCCTGTTCTTCATGACCCTGTCTCTGGGTTTCGCCTCCTTCTGTGTTATTTTGGGTTCTCTGTCTCTCTCTGTGTTTTGTCTCTTGTGTCCTTATCAATCTCTTGCAATCCTTGTCTCTCTCTGTATGTCTCTCCATGTCTGTCAGTGTCTGTGCTTCTGTCTGTCTCATGTCACTGTTTATGTGTCCCTGTCTCTTTGTGTGTCCCTGACTCTCTCTGTGTATGTGTCTCTGTGTTCCTGTCTTTTCACATACCTGTCTCTCTCCGTGTCCCTATTTCTCTGTGTCTCCATCTCTGTCTCCCTGCATCTCCTTGCCTCTCCCCAGGTGCCATCCAGTCATTTGCTGGCTTCGCTGACTATTTCACGGCCATGGCGCAGGAGGGCTGGTTCCCATTGCTGTGTGTGGGGCTGCGGCCGCAGTGGGAGAACCACCACCTACAAGATCTGCAGGACAGCTATGGCCAGGAGTGGGTGAGTCCCGTGACTCTCTTATTTCCAATGCTGCCTACCCAGAGCATCCCAGACACCCAGACTCTCTGCCAGTTCCGGGGTAAAGTCCTTTCCTGTTACCATCTCGAGCTCCAAACTCCTGCTTCTGCTGGTCCCAGCTGCAGATGGGTCCCCTCCCTGCCCTGACAGTAACACATCATCTCAGCTGTGGGACTAGGCCCCTGTTCTGTTATTTTCCCTGCATCACTTACACAGAGTATTTGCGTGTGTGGCCGACTTTAATGATGGTTTGGAGCATAGAGAGGCTAGGCCCAGCTAGCTGGTGTATTCAGCTTGCCCTGTGGAGTTACAGGTCAGCACATTCCCCTTAAATATGTAATGTCGTGATTAAGAGTGCAGACCTTGGAGCCAGGCTTCCTTGGATCCATGGTATGCCTCTACTCACTCCTGTGTGACCCTGAGCAAGTTGCTGTGTCTCGCTGTGCCTCAGTTTTCTCACCTGTAAAATGGAGAGAACACTGATGTCACCTCTGTCACCTCTGGGATTGTGTGGTCCCCAGAGCAGCAGCAGCAGCATCACATGGGAACTTATTTGAAATGCAAGTTCTCAGTCCCCACCCTAGACTTCTGGGTCAGAAACTCTGGGTGTGGTTCCTGGACGTCTTTGTTTTAACCGGCCCTTCTGGGGTTCTGATACACGCTGAAGTTTGGGTACCGTCAATAGGAATATGGGGAGGATTAAATGAGATAATACATGTGAAACACTTGATACCTGGCGCACAGGAAATGTTCCCTACACAATTAACTGGTGTTAAAAACAGTTATATTGAAGAAATGGACTGAATCCTGACTGCCCCTTTAAGTGCTCTGTTCCCCAAAGGCCCACCTGGTGCACTTTACTCATTTTTACAATTGGCCTGGGTCCTGGAGTCACTAGACTTTATAAATCCTGCCTCGGGGTTCCAGTTCCTTTTCCCAGGACCCTTCTTTTGGGTGCACAGGAAATTCTACATCCTTGTTTCTTTATGAAAGTAATTGGTCTGCCCACGCACTGACATCCAAGCTCTGCTAGACTAAGGTTTCTGGGCCTCACACTGTGGGGTCCTGCAAACCTGGCAGATCCTGCGTCTTTCCTTTCCTCTCACCCAAGGCTCTGATGCAGGGGAAAGAGCGTTTTAGGGGTTCATGGTCCTAGGCCCCGAATTGCCCAACTGGCTGCAGAGGCTGCCTGGGCTCAGGCTGCTTTGCTTTCGCCCCGGCCCACAGACGTTCGGGCAGCGCCTGTACCAGCAGTACACCTGCTACACCGTGTTCTTCATCAGCATCGAGATGTGCCAGATCGCTGACGTCCTCATCCGCAAGACGCGCCGCCTCTCTACCTTCCAGCAGGGCTTCTTCAGGTGTCCCCGCAGGCCCCAGCCCTGCCCCACCCCCCAAGCTCTTGTCCCAACTCCCAGCAGATCCTGACCAGGGCTTACTGCAGCCAGCAAACCCCAGCCCCGGAGGTGTGCATGTGCTGGGGCCAGGTGCTAACATTCCTTATTGGTAGCCAGCCAGTGCCCCCCCCCCCCATGTACCTCTCAGCTGGCCCCTCCATATTTCATCAACCGAAGGGGTGATGCTGACAGGGCCATCATCCACTATTGCTGAGGTGCCACTCTGGTGTTAAATGTTAGAACATTGCCCTGCTGGTGACGACATCTGACCTCCTCTGACCCAGTACCCCAGTTTCCCTTTGGCCCCAATTCCTGATGGCCTGTCTTTGTGCCGAGCCCGGCAGTCTGAGCCCGTTCCACCCTGTCCCACCTGCAGGAACAAGATCCTGGTGATCGCCATTGTGTTCCAGGTCTGCGTCGGCTGCTTCCTGTGCTACTGCCCCGGAATGCCCAACATCTTCAACTTCATGCCCATCCGGTGAGGGGCCAAGAGGTGTGAGGGATGGGCATGCGGGACCCAGACCTGGGCACAGCCTTCACCTTGCCGTCTCTTCTGTGCCTTCAGGTTCCAGTGGTGGCTGGTCCCCATGCCCTTTGGCCTCCTCATCTTTGTCTATGATGAGATCCGGAAACTTGGAGTTCGCTGTTGCCCCGGGAGTGAGTGTGGAGACTGGGGGGCTGGGGTGGGGGATGAAATGTTCTCAGAGCAGCTGCCATGACCTTTGCCTTTCAAACTTGACCCCCAGATCAAATTGCCACCGATGCATAAGCTCTGAGCCCCACCCTGACCCCCCACCCCGACCCCCCACCCCGCAGCACTGAGTCTTCTCCCTCTCTCTCTCCCCCAGGCTGGTGGGACCAGGAACTCTACTATTAGAGGCACTGCTGCCTCCCCCACAGCCAGGTGAGGAGGGACTCACAGGACTGTCTGCACAGCCACCGAAACATCCTGGCCACCCAGAGTCCTAGGCTCACCTGTGTCTGCTCCTGCAGCCCATGGCACCCCAATCTTGGAGGGACCCTCCCCACTTCCCTTCCGCATCCCTAAGGGGCGCACCCTCCTGGAGAAGCACTCCTGAGGCCCAGCTCTGAGCTGGCCTGGGGAAGTCCCCACCTGAGGGGCTGGGGACTTTGATGGGGAGCAGGAACTAGCAGCTCCTGTGAGGTGGGCAGCCTGGGGGTTATCTTTAAAACACATTTGTGTCTGCCTGATAGTAATAAACCAGCTTCTGGCACCATCTTAAATGTTTTTCATGAGTCCCTTTGGTCCCACAATCCTACAATTTAGGGGCTACTTGTTCCCAAAACATAGCCTGGCACATAGTAGGTACTCAATAAATGTCCCTTGGAGAAATGAATTCCCATTTCTTTGCCTAGGATTACAGCATTTAAAGGAGAGCTGGATGAGACCACAGGCACCCTCCCCAGCAGTGCTTTGACCACCCTGCTAACCTGAACACTGCCTCTGGGCTCTCCTTTTTCAGCACCCATTTTCCCTCTGGAGGCTCTTTGATACAGGGTGTCAAAATCTTTTCCACTTCAGGCAGCGCCCCTGCCCCCAACCCCCCTAGGTGTTTCCACTCTGATTCCACTTGTTCACTCCTTTGCTGTTGCAATGGGTGCCCTCTCAGTGGTTCAGTCCCAACCAACTTCTGGGGGTTAAACTCACAGGCTCCTCCTCACACCCTTTCACCTGAAAGGTTAACCCAGTAACTCCAGTCCCCAGGCTCTCCACCTCTGGCCATACTTTTCCTGGTCCCCTTTCTTGCCTTTCTAACCCTTTCTTTAATATGAGTCTCTCTGGCTGGGCCCCGGGCTTCTCCCTCCTCGTCACCACAGCAACACTGCCCCCCACCCCGCCCCCTCCTCAGTTCTGTCTCTGCAGTCACGCCCACATCTGTCTCCAGCCTGCCCTGGCATGTCTGAAAGGACCCACACTGGCCTCTACATCCTCCTCCAAACCTGCTCCCATCCACTGTCCCATAGTGGGTTCCTTCTCCCTAGGAAATGGGGTGAGCCCTCGGGGAGCTTACAAGCCTCAAATTACTTGTTTCCCTGGATTCCTTCACTCCTTCCTCACCTGTCATCTCCCCCAATCCACCCCCTGGAAAAAAATACAGCCCATTGGTCACTACCACCTCTATTCGGCTTCTAACCACACTTCTCCAAACCCCACCAGCCCAGACCTGGCCTTTTGGCCTCAGTCTCCCCATCCAGGGGCCATGGGAGCTTCCTAAAGCCAAACATGACCCTGTCCTCCCCCTACCTAGAACTCTCCAAGGTTCCCCACTGCTCCTGGTCAACTCCCCAGCCCAGCACTGAGAGCCTTCTGCAACCTGGCCCCTGCTGACTTCTGCTATCTCACAAGCCCCCTTGAACTTGTTCCAACCAGTTATGTTTTACTGGAAATGCCAGGCCCTTTCTGCGACCTCAAGGCCTTTATACAGGCCTTGCCACCTGCTTTGCTCCCCTTTGCCCCACTGACTCATCCTTCAGGTCTCAGCCCAACCTCCTCTTCCAGGGAGCCCAGCCTGCCCCCCAGGCTGGGTCAGGTGGCTCCTCTGGGCCCGCCAGCCCCTTGTTTTTCCATCACAGCCCTAATTAATCATTGTAGTCTAGCTCATCAGTCCTATCACTCTGACCGGGCTTCACCCATTACAGCCCTGCTCCCTCTGGCCTATACTCCCCTACCTCAGTGCCAACCACTCTGGTCTAACCCCCATGAAAGCTTACTTCAGTTGGCCACTAGCAAGGGCCTGAATCTCATTCCTGCTCAGCAAATAGCTGTCAAATTAATTTCTGCAAACTTTACTTGTCCCAATATGTGACAAAGCGTAGATGGTGCATGGGATGGAGGTGTGGGTGAAAGTGACTCTACTACATATCTACCCACCTGGGCTGGGGGAGTGCCCGGTCTACTCCCTTTTCAATTCAGTCAGGGTGGCCAGTCAATCACTTGCACTTTCCCTAAGACACCTGTGGAATCTTTATTCACTAGGGGCAATGAGAAAGTGTGGTAGATGGTATTTGTCCCATCCGAGGGTAAATGTTCCCTCAGAAAACACCAACACTGTCATAGCAGAGCTGAACAGAGCTGTGCTTAGTGCTTTCCTAGGCCCAGGGTTAAATCACATTATGGCAGGACCTCAACAGTCTAGTGGAGGGAGGGAGGGGGCAATTGCCCTATCCCACACACTGGGGATCCCACTGGGAACACCAGGGCTGGGGAGCACTTTCCTGAGTGAGCAGGATTTGTATCAAGGTGGAGTTTAAGCATGATATTAAAATTCAAAACCCTACTTCTTACATCCCTCTCAGGAAGGGGGAGGGGAATGGGGCAGGGAGCTGGCCCCACTGGACCAAAGAAGGGCTGGGGTGGCGAGGGTGGCGGCCAGGAAAAGTCCAAATTGTGGGGTTCAAATGCTCTATTTGGCTACGGCTGTCTCTGAACTCCATCCTGAAAAGACTCAGGCCAGGATTTGATCTGAGGGCCACCGAACTGAGTCAAAGCACCGAGGAGCTCAGAATCACAAAAGTGTGCCCCAGAGGTTGTGATTGGACTATTCATTCTGCAGCAGGGATCCCTCGATGGTTGTAAGCAGGGAGGGTGAACTAGTAGGACTGGGGTTTTGGATCAGTCCCCTTGGCTGACATATAACGGGTGGATCAACGGAGAAGAGTAGGGCCAGGTGCCTAGGAGGTGCCCAGCCAGGGAAGGGCCTGTGTGGGAGAGGGCCAGGTGGAGACCGTGGGAAGTCAAGAACCCTCTCTTGGATTCTAGCTCCTCTCTATCCCTTGCTCTCTGAGGGCCCTGGTCTCTGCCACTGCTCAAAGATCATCTACTTCAAGCCCTCAGTCTACCCGGGGAAAACAAGGAGCTGCGGATCTGCTCCAGGGACACAGGACAAAGCAGGGCCAGTTAGTTTCCCAGCGTGTCCAGCTGGCTCTGGGACACAGGTGAACACTGTATTGGTAGATAGTTCCAGAGAGAGATAGAAGCGGAAACAACTTTCCAAATACTGTTTACTTCACTAAAACCTGGAGACAAGGAAAGGCATGTGAACGTCTGGGACACCAAGCCTAGGAGTGCACATTGACAACGGCGACATACAAGGCCAGGGTGCTGAGGGCCAGCAGCCCTGTCACCACTGCTCGGGCCAGCAGTGCTGTCCAGCTTCCCAGGGAACAAAGGTGGACGAAAGTCCTGTGGGGAAACATTACAGTGAGGAAAGGAGAACAGATCCCCCCCCCCATGTCGCCCGAACCTTAAACCCCACCCAGCTCACTCCATGACAAAGGCCTTGTAGATGCTAAGGAACATGAGCAGGAGGACTGCAGGTCGGAAAGTGTGGTACAGGTCGTAGCGCGTTATCATCCACACCTGGGCAGAGGCGACGATGTAATGGACCTGAAAGGAGGCAGGTAGTCAGGGCCGGGCCTTGGGGAGAAGTACCACCCCCAGCAAACACGGTGTACATGGGAAAGTAGGAGTGCGTACCAGACTGATGTTGGAGTCAATGCTCATCTGGATGTATTTCCAGTCAAACTCAATGCCCCGGGCTCCAACCCAAAGGGGGATGCAACTGGAGAAGGCAAAAGGAGGTATTCTCCAGTACCCAGAAACCCTTAGCACCCAGAATCTGAGCCCCCACCCTCCAGAACTCCCTGAAACCCAGGTGTCCTTTCTCAGGAATCTGGGCTCCAGACGGCTGCACACACCGGGACATAATGAGCTCGGCTGTGGCCCAGCCCAGGGCAGCAACCATGATCTTGTACTCCCCTTTGCCGGCGTTCCGGGACATGACAAGGTTGAGGCCTATAAGGTCGGCCACATCCACGCTGGCCTTCATGAACTCCTGTGGGTCAGGTTGAGGCTTGAGTAAGCGCAGGTGCCAAGGGACCCCACTCCTGCACTCCTTCCCGCCTCCCTTGCCCCACTTACCCCAATGAAGTCATAGATGCCACCTTCCCAAGTGGGAAAGAAAGTGGCCAGGAACAACATCTGAGAACAGAAAACAGAGAGGTCACCTCAAGGTGAGGGGGCTAAACTATGTGAGTTTTGTGGGAAGTCAGCGTGTACATGGAGGGCAGCACACTGGGACTCTGGGCGGCTCATGTGGAGAGGGACCATCAGATGGGAGCAAGAATAAGGACCGGTGGAGAGAGAGGGTAGGGGCAGGAAGCTTTTCCGTGATTACAGGGGATCAGGGTCAGGTCTGGAGGTGCCTCGCCTGGCTGCCCAGGCGGCCTTAGCAGCACCAACGTGTGTATATGCGTATGTGTGTGTGTGTGGCGGGGTTAGCAGCTCTTAACCATACAAAACCTTTCTGAACCATACAAATGATTTTTCAATTTTACTAAAAGATCTATGCAAAAGTTGCTTGGAGACCTCTCCTCAGGTTTCACCCTCCCAAAGTCCGTCTTCTATGTGTATCCTGGAGCTTCCCCACGCCAGTGCTGAGGACGGTCCCACAACCGGGGGATCTGGGTGGAGAGGAGTCCTGGGTCTGGCGAGCCTGGGAGCCAGACGTGCGGCTCTGGGCACCCTCACCTTGCACAGCTGCACGAAGAGGTAGGTGACCCCAGCCTGGACGCACTTCCAGAAAGCATTGTATTCGGACCTGCGGGAGCGGGCGGTGAGGGCTCGCCCGGGCCCGCGCCCCCCGCCCCCGCAGCCGCCCCGCACTCACAGGCCGCTGCACTTGTAGGTGATGAAGTAGGGGAAGTAGGCCAGGGCAAAGCAGTTCCCGAAGTGAAACAAGGTCATGGCGCCGGCATCCAGAGCGCGGGTCCGCACCTTCCCGGCCTGGCGCCCAGGCCTGGGGCCCCAGCCTCCGCCACCGCCCGCTCGGCCTTCTGGGAGCGGAGTCCGCGGCGCCGGCGCACTGACGTCACGGGCTCCGCCGCGGCGCTGAGCGCGGCCGCCGGAGCCTGCGCGGGCCCGTTATCCCTCCCGGGGCCGGCGTGGAGCCTAGGCGCCCGGCCCGTGGGTGCGGGCCGCGGGAGGCAGTGTGGAGCGGGCCTCGATCGCGGACTGACCCCGCTGTGAACGTTGCAGAGATACGAGGCGCAGACACGGGGTGCAGCTGTGAGCACTCTGGTTTTTATTTCACTGGTGGCCCAGTGGCGCGGGCCTCTTTCTTGGGGAGCCAAGGGCGGGAACGAGAAGTAGAGGTGGTTCTGGCCGGTGAAGTCGGGGAAGCAGAGGTGGGGCTGTCTTGCTTTACTTGTCTCGGCTGAACATGTAGCGCAGGAGGTCCACCACCCGGTGGCTGTACCCGTATTCGTTGTCGTACCTAGGGAGGGGGTAAGAGTGACCAGGGGATCCCTCCCGATCACCCCCAGTTTCCCCCACGTTCTCTGACCCCTTCCTCCTTACCAGGAAATGAGCTTCACGAAGTTGTCGTTGAGGGCGATGCTGGCTTTAGCATCGAAGACGGATGAGTGGGTATCGGTGATAAAGTCCGTGGAGACAACCTGGGTGTCAGAATTTCGAAGGTAAGTGTGGGTCGCAGAGCAAGGACCTCCAAAAGCTCAGGCTCTGACTCTTAGGCATATTGGCCATCCATTCATCTACAGTATGTGACGGAGCCCTACTGTGTCCAGGCTCTGGGGAGGAGGTATGAAGAAGGCACATGGGGGCTTTGCTGGTGGGGGAGTGGCCAAAGGCCACAGGCCACAAACACCCTGATGCTGCACCAATAAGTATCATTTTCTGGGAATAATGCAGGCACTTGGAATGGCTGGCACAGAGGCCCTTGAGGGGAGGTGTGGAGGCTGGATCTGGATGACTTAGGAGGGGCTGGCCAAGTCAGGCCCTCAGCGGTATCTGAGGTGGAAGGGCTGCAGCACAGGGGCTTGGAGGATTTTGACCCTGGTGTGGTGGAAGGCCACAGGAAGCTTTGTAGCAGTGGGGAGGCCGTGATCTGATTTTGTTAAAACAAGAGGTCCTGGTGGCGGTGTGAGGATGGACCTGCAGGAGCTAAAGCAGGAAGACAGCACCAGAGATGACACTACTGGGAATAAAGGGACAGCGACATCCACTCCTCACAGGGAAGGCATCTGGCCATGAGCAAGTGTTGAAAAATGGGATCTGTTGTCTTCTTCATTAAGCATGTATTGAGTACCTGCTGTGTGCCAGGTCCTGGGAAGACGGCTGGAACTATGGATATAAAAAGAGTCCCCAAGTCCTTGCTTTCTTTGAGTGCATATGTTAGCAGGACCAACAGTGACTACAAAGTGAAATTTCAGGTAAGGAAAAGGGCCACAAAAAGAACATCTTGCTGAGGAAGGAGACTGGAGTAGAAACTTGGAGGAGGTGAGGACAGACTATATGGCCACCTGGGGGAAAAGCTTTCCAGACCAAAGGGAGCCGGAAGCGCAAAGATTCTGATGCAGGGAGAGCCCAGCCCTGCAGTTCCTATCTTGATACACTGCATGCAGCTCCTTGGCAAGTGGGAAGTCACGTTCCCTTCCCAGTGTGCTCCTCCCAGAGTCCCCTCTCCTTAGCCCCTACCTCATCCTCAGTGTAGGCAAGGATGCCAGCCATGGGCCCCTTGGCTGCTGCTTTTATGGCGTCCTTGATGGCTGAGTATGGGGTAGCGTGGGCCAGGCGGCAGGTCAGGTCCACGACAGACACGTCTGGTGTTGGTACCCGGAACGCCATTCCCGTCAGCTTCCTGGAGAATCCCACATTGGAGTGGGAGTCAGAACCCAGGGACTTCTCCGTCCATCCCCCTTCACTTCCATTTTCCCCTCAATAGACACCTCAAGGATTGGAGGCCAGTCTGGCCCTCCTGGAGTGTGCCCTCCACCCTCATACCCTTTGAGGTCTGGGATGACTTGGCCCACGGCCTTGGCAGCTCCTGTGGAGGCTGGGATGATGTTCTGATGGGCTCCCCGTCCATCTCGCCAGGCCTTCTTTGATGGCCCGTCCACTGTCTTCTGGGTGGCGGTGTAGGAATGGACTGTGGTCTTGGGGAAGAAGGGGGCTGAGGTGAGGCTTTCCTGCTCGTAAGCTCCCCTGCCTCTTGCCCCCAGGCCTGGGGTGGTGAGCCAGGTGTGGAGGCTGGCAGGGCCACCACCACAGACCACAGGCGGGTCACCTGCAGGCCAGGGTCCAGCCTTGCCTGAGAGTTGCACAGTATTTTAAAAGATTTCATCACTAGTGGGCCTCTCCTCCCGAAACCAGTCTCTTCCTGTTAACTCCACACACTAAGCAAGTCCTGGGAGGAAGAGGTAGAGTTTCCCTGCCATCCATCCTGGCCCAACCCTCTCCCAACTCACCATCAATCCTTCCACGATCCCAAATCGCTCATGGATGACCTTGGCGAGGGGGGCTAGGCAGTTGGTCGTGCAGGAGGCATTGCTGAAACAGGCCAGTGTGCAAGGGCATTGTAAGGTAAGTTGCAGAGCCACCCCTCCAGCTCACTTTGGGGTATGCTCATAGGCCTGGTTTTGTGACGTCGGGATGGGGATGAGAGGGATCACTGGGGTTGTCTTCAGACTGAAGGAGGCACCAGAGCTGCAACTGGGGGAAGCTCCTCATTCTCTAGAAGTCGTGCATTTCTAACAGTTTTAAAGTAATGTTAACACGGGGCTATGAAGACTTTGGGAAGGGAAGCAGATCAATGTGAAAGAAGCACCAGGGGTCTAGTGGGAGTTGGGGTGGGGGCGGGTGAGTCTGATCCCTCTCCATCACAGGCTGCCATGTCCTCTGGGTTCCACACACTTTAATGTTGCTGCCCATTACCTGACAATTTTCATGGAGCCAGGGTTATAGTCCCTTTCGTTCACCCCCATGACAAACATGGGTGCGTCTGGTGAGGGTGCGCAGATGACCACACGTAGGGCACCTGCCTCAATGTGTTTCTAGGGAAGGAGGAAACAGCACTAGTGTTATGAATTCAGGAGGTGCTTTGAGTGCTACCTCCCCCCTCCTCCGCCGGCCAGCCCTGGGCACCTCTCCCACTTACGGAAGTTTCCTCTAAGGACAGGTACACGCCTGTGGACTCCACCACAAAGGGGCTCCCGACAGAGTTCCAGGGGATATCTCTGGGCTGCTTGCTGTGGAGGGTGGCAGCACTGTCAGTCTCCCCTGGCATGGCCTCACCTTCCTACTCCGTAGCCCATGGCCTTTACTGTTTAAAAGGCTGCCCAGACACCTTCCTGCCACCATGTGTTCTCCACACATACCTTGCTGTCTCATGGATTCGACCCTGCTGGTCTTCCCTCTCATCTCAGACCCCCTTTGTGGGCCACTTTCCTTGACTGCACCACCATCCCTGTTATGTACAAGCTGCCACCTCCCAGACTCAGGCCTCACCACTCCCCTCCTCGTCCCCAGGGGACCATCCCTGACTACTCCCAACCAGGTCACGCCCTTTCTATATATGCTGTCTAGAATGTGGACCCCGGGAGGGGGAGGGCTCTCGTTGCTTCTGGTCCCCTGCCCTGGCAACCTTAACATAGCTCTCCATGCCCTTGTCTGTACCAGTCAGCTTCCGCACCAGGTAGCCTATTGCCAGAGGCTAGGCAAGTCCCTAGGCAAGAGATGCACTACATCCTGAGAGCAGTGGGGGTGGCGGGGAGGTGTAACTGCAGTCTGAGGCCACCCTGGGGTCAGCAGTGGCCAGTCGTTCACATCAGAAAGGTAAAGAGCTTTTCTGTTTCCTATTTTGTATATTTACATTTTTACTTAAAGTTTTATCAGATGTTTGTATTTGAAACATATTAAACATCTTACATTATCGCTGTTTTCTATTTGGCTCGTCTTTTCCCTCAAAGCGTTTATCAACAACTGCAGTATTTGCTTTTGTGATTATTTGTTAGCGTCTGTCTCTCTTCTAGACCACTCTTGGGCAGCAGTGCTGTTTCCTGTATCATTGAGCCTACTCCCCCCAGAGGGATTCAGTCAATGTTTGTGGGGTTATTTTTTATTAGCTGTCCTACATGTTTACTGAACACCTGCCATGTGCCCATTTTCTAAGTGCTTCACCTGTACTGAACTCATTTAACTCTCACGACCTGAGGAAGAACCACTATTACTATTGGCATTCTTCAGAAGAGCCAGTGCCAGGGCAGAGGTGAAGGGGTAGGAAGCAGAGCTGGCTGAGAGCACAGGCAGGCTGGCGCTAGGATCTGTACTGGCTGCACTGCTAGAGTGAGTGAATGAATGAATGAATGAGTTGCTTCTTCTCCCTGGGCCACCACACATGGTTCTCCCTGGTCATCTGCTCTGTCAGGCCACACTTTCTATCATCTGGCCCAACTAGCTCTTCTCTGAGGCCCTCCCCCCACTCCCCCATTCCTGCCTTCCAAGTTGGTGGGGGCTCTTCAACAAATTTCTCTGCAGTAATTGCTGAGTTGGCATGGGGCAAAGGCTTGGCACCCCAGGAGACCCCAGACCCTTCCGCTAGGCCGTCATGGATCCTGCCTTCCTGCCCAGGGACCTGTTTTGAGGATTCCATTCATTTTTCAAGGAAGTGCCGAGTCTACTCAGAGCCAGGGCCTATGTATGCAAGTGCCAAAGCAACAGTGGTGACAACTGATGGGGCCCTCCCTGCAAAGAGGCTGCGGCCTTGTGGGCAAATGCCCTTCCTTATGCTCCCCACGCCTCTGTTACGGCAGCTGTGCTTCCCGCTATATCTTGGTGGGTGAGATCATTGTCCCCATCAGGTGCACGAGGAAACAGGCTCAAGGAAGTTCAGTCCTTGCCCAAGGTCACCTGACTAGAAAGGGTGGAGTGGGGAAAAGTACACACAAAAACAACATGGCTTATGTTGAGTGCCTGGAAAACACCCACAGTGCAGTAACGGAGAGCTGGCAGGAGTGGGGAACAACAGTTGCAGTGACCTGACAGGGCGGCACCCCGCTGGGAGTGCGCATGGAGGGGGCAGCTGGGTGGGGGTAGGGAAGAAGGGAGGAATGCTGTAAGGGGCCGGAATGATGGAGCCCCCGGCTGAGGAAAGAAAGGACATGGTATATCCGAGTAATAACTGCTGTGCTGGCGTTGCTTTTGGTGTGATTTCAACTTGGCTCAAGCAGCTCCTATGCTCACTGATGCTCCAGTCCCCTTCTCCACCCCCCACCGCCTGCACCCAAGCCTGACCACCTCACTGCAAGCTTTCCCATTCACCCTTCCCCCCCCCCCCCCCCCCCCCCCCCCCCCCCGCACCAAATAAAAGGAGAGGGGCTGAGAGCGGACCTGCTGGGAGGAGCGCTGGCAAGCCTTGTGAGCACACAAGCAAGCACAAGTGTAAAATCAGGCAGCCCTGGGGCCAGCAGTGGCTAATTAGAAATATGAAGCAGGTTTACTGCACGTCTTATAAATTTTCAGTTTTTTTGATATCTTGAAAATGTTTGTATTTGAACCATATGAAACGTATTATTGCCTTCACTTACAGATTCTAAACATACCTTTAAGTGAAGGAGAAAAATTAATATAGTGAGAACTATGTGAAAGGGGTACTAAGAAGGATTCATTGCTCAAGTATAAGAGGTGCTGAATCAGGGTCCTAAGGTGGATGGCCAGTGTGCCTGAGGTGACACAGGAAGGCTGGGGGTTGGGGTGCTTGTGGAACCCCATCAGGGGCTGGAATTTTGTGTGGTGATGGGAGGCCATTGGAGGTTTAAGAAGGGGAGTAACCAGTTGATGTTTAAGAAGGGGAGTAACCTGTGGCTGCTCTGTAAGAACTGAGTGGAAGCTATTGGCTAGATGGCGATGCCATTTCCTGGGGAGGGAGATGAATACATTTGGGGGTTGAAAGAGAATGAAGAGTTGAGTTTTAGACGAGTTGAGCTGATATGCCTGTGAGAAAACATGCAACTGTGTGTTAAACAAAAAGTATTCTTGAGTACAGTGGGGCATCTTTCTAGATTAGTGCTTCTTAACTATTTTAGGGGTCAGGGGCTTCTCTGAGACCCTCTCTCCAAACCAGTACCCAGAGGCAGTCACACACACAATCGGGGGGGTTATGAACGCCATGTGAGAGGCTGGAATCCCATCCTGATCATCTCTACAGCCCCTCCATGAATGTGTTGCAGGCGTGCATCAGACAGCAGCCCTTACCACTGGAAGACACTGATCTCCTGGTTATCCACGATCAGCTGATCTCGCTTGTATTCCACAGTCCCCTTGTATCGGCCATGGGTGGAGTCATACTTAAACATGTACGCCTGTGAGAGACAGAATGGCTCCTAGTCTTGGGTGACGGGTGGGGGAGTGAGCATCCCTAAGGAGTCCTCGCCTTGGTGAAGGCTCCACATTGCAGCTGGGAGCCTTCCGGAGAGCTCCTCTGAACCCCCTCCTCACCCCAATCCTACCCTCTGCCTGCTGCTCACCATGTATTCTGGATCAATGAATGGATCATTCACTGCCACCACCTTCACGCCCTTCTCCATGCAAGCACGCAGCACCAGGCGACCGATGCGTCCAAATCTGTTCAAGGACAACGGTTGTGGGGTTGTCCTCAGAATCCTCAGCCAGCAGGCAGAGGAGGGGATGGGAAAGAAGGGGGTCGCAGGAGGCCCCTCGAGGGGACTGGGTGGGACTCAGTCTGGGGGCAGAGGGCAACCAGCCCTGCGTGGGCCACTGTCACCTTGCCCAGATGATCTCGCCAGCCTCTTAACTGATTTTCCTGCTTTCTCACCTATCCATCCTCTACTCCGTTCCTAACCCCATAGCTGGATGGATCTTGTAGAATTTCAGGTCAGATTATGTCTCTTGGCCCTAAAACCTCCACGACTCCATCAGTTAAACCAGATCCAAATTCCTTCCCATGGCCTACCAGGCCCCTGCCCGCTTTCCACGAGATTCCCTCCTCTTCTCCCCTTCTTGCTTCACACCAGATGCACTGACTTCCTGCCTGTCCTTTGCACACTGACCTGCCATCTGTACCCCAGAGCCATTGCTTGCTGCACGGCTCTCACTCAGGACTCACTCCCTGAGGCCTTCCCTGACACCTCAGCTAACAAAACACTGCCCTCTCCAGTCTTACTGTACTCCATACCGGTCATAACACACATCCCCAAACTTGTGTTCTTTTTTTGATTGTTGTCTTCCCACCAGAATGTGAGCCTGTCTGCCTTTTCCCTGTTTCTCCAGGGTGGGCAGAATGAAAGCACTGATGGTAAGCAATGTGGTACCAGCTGCACTCTAAGCCTTCAGGGAGGCCTCAGGAGCCAGGACCTACTCACCCATTGATGCCCACAGTCAGTTTCCGAACCACAGGAACCTTAGGTGGAGGAGGTGGAGTAGGTGGAGGAGATGGAACTTTCTCCTTGATAGGCTGGGGCTCAGGCTGGGGCTCAGGCTGGGGCTTGGGCTGGGGCTCGGGCTCGGGCTCGGGCTCGGGCTCTGCCTCAATCTTGGTCTCCTGTGGGGTTGGCGGTGCTCTGGTCACTGTGGGGGGAATGGGGGCGGCAATGAACTGCACCGTCACAGTGAGAGAAATGAACCATCTTTGCCACCCAGAATCTGTTGCTGGTTTCTGGCCCCTAGTGGCCACCAGTCTAGCCCATTGTTTCCCAAACCTACCTGATCCACAGAATGAGCAGGGGGTGGGCTTGCTTTAAAATATCAGTGCCAGGGCCCTTCCCTGTAGATTCTAATTTAACGGGTACTATGTATTTTTAACAATTGCTTGGGTTGATATTCTCTGTGCCTCAGTTTCCTCCTCTGTAAAATGGAGATACTAGCACTCAGAGGGTCATTATGAGGATTAAATGAAGTAATATACAGTGGTACCTTGGTTTTCGAACGTAATCCGTTCTGGAAGACCGGTCGAGTTCTGAAATGTTTGAAACTGAGGCACGGTTTTCCCATAGAAAGTAATGCAAAATGGATTAATCCATTCCAGATCTTTAAAATCAACCCCTAAAACTGCAAATTTGGCATGAATTTTACTATCTAATGATATCATAGATCCATAAAATTTACGGCGTTTGTAAACTGAAATGTTCATCAACGGAGAAGTTCGAAAACTGAGGCACCACTGTATGTAGTGCTTATCACAAGAGTCTGGGAACATTCCACATACATTAGTATTTCAAAGATCTTTTCCTGGGTTGTCTGATAATTGATGTAGCCCAGTGTTCTGATACACATCAACGGAGGCCTTTCCTAGGGAAATCTGACTCAATAGGTCCGCACTGAGGCTCAAAGATCCTGTTTCTAACAAGCATTCCAGGTGATTCCTATCCTCAGAGAAGTTTAGGAAATAATAGGTGTATCATAACATATTAAACTAATAGAAACCTGATCTGCCTCCACCTTTCCACACATTCGCACTCCCATACTGCATTTTAAAACCCTTGTGCTTGGAGGTGTGTTACCTGAGCTGCAGATGAGAGCCTGAGGAGAGGGGAGATGTAGAGACAGTAGTCATGGGGCCTGCCTGGCAGAGGGTTTCATTTTGGGGATCAGACCTGGATGTCAGCCCTGACTCAGCCACCTACCCACGGTGTGGCCTTGGGCAAGTTAAGGAACTTCTCTGGCCTGTTTCCTGTCATCACATCTGACCCTCCACTTGGGGCTTCTGTGAGGACTCAGTGCGATCACAAGGCCCAGTAGGGGCTGATTTTAATAGAGGGGAGGAAGTCCAATACTAAGTGTTCATGTGGAAAGGGAGCGAGAAGGGGCTGGAGAGAGGCTGGAGGATGAAGGTGGGAATTGCGTTTGGTACCAGAATCAAAAGCACTGGGGAGGTGGTGGGGCTCAGAGCCAGGGGCCAACTGGCCTCTTGTCTCCCTGACCTCTCGGGGCTGACACAGACCTTGTGGCCTAAGGCTGGAATGTGGGTGTTTCCAGTCGCAGCACAAGTTCATAAAAATATTAGTGTTTATTGGTGGCAGAGATCCCATGATTATTGGTGACCTGAAGGATGTTTGCATTCCTTGGGGTTCTGTTTCTGATATCACAAAAGGGGAAGATTTGTTTACCTGGCTTAAGAGTGGGGCTCTGAGCGCACTCGGGGACCTTTCAAAAGAAAACTCAGGTGGTTCTCTCCCAACTTCCCCCAGCTTTCCTCTCTCTCCTCCACTCTAGGGGTGGTGTATAGGGGCTGGAGAAAAGCTGCTGCACTAGGAAGGTCTAGCCCGGAGGAGCTTCAGCAACGAAGCATCACCTGGTAGGTGAAAGAGGCACAGGCACGCTCTCAACCTATTAAAATGACTGTTCCCATTTCCTGGGTTCCACCATGGGCTAGGTGCTGTGCTGAGCTCCACCTGCACCGGCTCACAGAAGCCAGTGAGGCATGCGCTACAAATCCACTTTACAGAGGGAAAAGCGAGGCCCGAGGCCACAGGGCAAATGTCGAGCAGAAAGGGGGTTCATAGGCCTTACCCTGTGTGATGCTGCATCTTGCAGGGTGTCTAGGGTCCTGAAGCCACGCCCCACCCCGGGCAGGCCCTTCACGCCCGGCTGCCCTCGCTCGCGTTCAGTGAGGAGGGCTCGAGGGAATGGGGATTGCCCTCCTGAAGACCTGGGTTGGAAGACCTGGGTTCATCTGGTTGAGATGTGTGTGCCCCTCCGGCTGGGTGAGTTAGGGCTACACGCAGGGACTCCAAGTCTCAACTCTACTATTCCCGTGGGAAAGACCTAAGGAAGCTGCTTGGGCTCCGTGAGATAGGGACAGTAAACACACAGGCCTCGCCAGGTGGTTGCGAGGCTTCAATGAGCAAACGCTAGTAAAGCGCTTGGCGCGGCCCTGGCAGGCTGTAAGTGTCCTCGCTTCGTACAATGCGGGACGGGGTGGAGGACAAAGCCCATCAACCCCAAGCGGCCCTTCTGCACTCATCGACAGGAGTATCAAAGTGATGTGAAACCCAGTCGCCGAGCTTCTCAAGCACCCGCGACTGTGCTCAGAGATGTCCACTCGAAACCCGGCCCCTGCTTTTACCCTTCCATCGCGCGCGAGCGGCGCACAGCCCACGCTGGGGGGGGGGGGTGTTCCCGTCCCCACCACCAGGGCCATGGAAACCACTTTGCCAACAAACCCGGGGGCCGACAGGGGTGAGACTGGAGGGAAGCTGCTCCGGATGGAAGAGACCGCGCCTCCTGTCTCCTCCCTCGCGGACGCTCGCGGAAGGGAGATCCGATCCGGCGAGCGCTGCTCCTTGACCGCCTTCCCTTTCCCTCCCCGAGGGAGTTCCGGCGCCTCCCTCACCCTGGCATGGTGGTCGCAGCAGCTGGAGAACGGTGAAATTGGCGACGATGATGTCGCGTTTCGGCATGGTTTCCTACAGTTTCATGCCCCAGCTGCCCAGGGACCCGCTGAGATGTTACTAAGAAGTGGGGCCAGAGCTTCCTCCCGTCCTGTCACAGTGCCCAGTGACGTCACAGAGGCGGTGGCACGAAGGCCCATCCAGTCGAGGCGTGTGCCGTCTGCATGCTGTGCACTACTCTTCCAAGGCCACCACTGGCGTCTAGAATGGAATCCAGCTTTTCACACTGGTCCTCAAAGCCCTTTCTCCTCTCTTTCCTTAGACACATTGGCTCCCTGCTGTTCCCTGACACCCCACCCCCCATAGTCCCCCTACTCCCTTATGCCTGGAAGCCCTGATGAGGACTTCCCTGGCTGGCTGCCTCTTGGTTTCTCTCAGATGCCACCCTTTAAGTGAGGCCCTCCTGACTCCCCATCTGAAGTTCTTCCTGTTTTCAGTCATTATCTGCCATCACCTCCACCCCCTCAATGTACTCACCTTCCAGGAAGCCTTGTCTGACTCCCATCATGAGTTAGATGTTACACTGGGCCAAAACTACTCCAGGATTACACTCTCTGTTATTTTTGTGTTCCTCACAGCATACGTCTGTCTCTAAAAAATCATCTTGTTTATTCATTTGTGTTATTCCCAGTTGTCTCTGCCCACTAGACCAAGCTCTGGGAGGGCAGAGTGCTTGTCAAACTCATCAGTTTTATATCCCATTGACTAGAAGACTGTTTGGCACTTAATAGGTGACAACTCAATAAATAATACCATAATGAATAAATAAATGTCACCTCCTCGGGTTTTATTCTGATCTCCAATCTTAAGGCAACCTCCAGGCCATATTCTCACAGCACCTATTCTTTTCCTTGTGGCTTTTCATGTAGTTTGTCTTTTTTTTTTTTTTTTTTTTTTTTTTTTTTAACAGGACTTTTTTGGGGAACAGGGTGTACTTCTGGGACTTTTCCAAGTCAAGTTGTTGTCCTTTCAATCTTAGTTGTGGAGGGCGCAGCTCAGCTCCAGGTCCAGTTACCATTGTTAGTTGCAGGGGGACACAGCCCACCATCCCTTGCAGGAGTCGAACCGGCAACCTTGTGGTTGAGAGCCCACGCGCTCCAACCAACTGAGCCATCTGGCCACCCAGGAGCTAAGTGGCAGCTCATTGACTTCATTCTAGTTGCAGAGGGCACAGCTTGCTGGCCCATGTGGGAATTGAACCGGCAGCCCTGTTGCCCAGAGCTTGCGCTCTAACTAACTGAGCCACCCGTCCGCCCATGTAGTTTGTCATTTTGATTTACTTGTTCACTGTCTCCCCCATAGGGCATGCGTTCTTGTCTCTTTTGTTCACCGCTGGGCCTCCAGCACCTAGAACTGTGCCTGGCACAAAGCAGGGTTCCATAAACATTTGAAAAAGAACAAATGGACAGATGGCTCCTTGCGCCTAAAGCACTGGGGGTGGGGGCTTGCTTGCACATCTGTGACTCACAGGCAGGCACCTTTACCTGGAGGGCCAGTCGACACACAGATTTAGGGGTGTGAAGGTTTGGGCCAGGAAGGAGTCACCATCCCAGAGAGAGGTGTGGAAGCAAGAAGGGGCAGAATGACATAACCTCTTCCTTCCCCAAACCTCCATGGGAACTCCATTTGCTAAGTACCTGCTGTGGGATTGGGTGAGGGTGAGGCCTTCCTGCTTGGATGGCCCGGGAGAGGTGGAACTGAAAATAAATTGGGTGTACAGATGGGGAGATTTCAAAAACCAAGGCCAAAAAGAAAAAAAAAAGATAGTAAACAAAGGGAGATCAATTTAACATGTAGGATCCAGGGGGGACAAAAGACCACACCAAACCAGGACTGAAAAGGGACTGATTTTGTACAACTTTACAATAATAGATATGTAAAGCTCAGTGTAATTAAAATATTTCTTAGAAAATATGAAGGATCAAAACTGGTACAAAAAGAAAGGACAAATCTGAGTAGGCTAATAACAAGAGAAGAGACAGAGTTAAGATCTATCCTCCAAAGGATGACTCTGCTCCTAATGATTTTATGGCAAGATCTGTCAAAAAGCATCGGAAACAAATATTTGCCAGTCTACAGGAAGTGTTGTAGATCCTAACCAGAGGCTCCGGGCAGGCCCCATGGATTCGCAAGCACACTGTGTGTACTTGGATCGCAAACTTCTTGGGAGTGCTTTGGGGGGCTGTGATGGAACAGCACCCGAAAGCTTCTCCACTCACTCTAGGAAAGCAGCACAGCCAAGTTACCAAGACCAGCAGAGGGTGGCAAAGAAAGGACAACTCAAGGCCAATCTCACAGAGACAGATGCCCAAGTCTTGAATCAAATAGTGGCCAATGGGAATGCAGCACTGCAGAGAGGGGCCGACAGAAGATAGAAGGATGGGGCAGAGAGAAGGGTGGAAAGAGTAATGGTGAAACCCCACCTGTCAACCTTGGCGTGGATTAGGATTCTGGAGTTCCCCACCCAGCAGTCTCCGGGCACAGGAAACTCCCTCATTTAGACACTGGACAGGGCAGAAAAGCCACACCTGAGGTTGCCCAGGGACTTGGTTTTGTCCCTGGAGCGTGAAACTGGGAACCAGATTTGATGAGCTCAATCGTGGAGAGGTGGCACCATTAGTCACTCTGTATAGGCAGAACCCAGAGAAGGCACAAGCTCCCGGGCCTCCGGGTCTAGGATGCCTGGTTCTGGGTGGAGCCAAGTATCCAGGATCTGGGGTGAAACCCTGGGTCCTTCGAGGGGAGTGGGCCTTATTGCTCTTGTTTGAGCAAAGCCTGAAAACACGTGCAGCTTCTCACCACACCTGGGCACCCACACACATAACTCTGCCACCTCCTCTCGCTCACACCCTGCACATTCCTTCTTGCCTGGCCTTCCCACTAACAATCCCACCTCCACCCCATCTCTCAGTCTCTCCCCTTGGCACCAAAACCCAAATATCTTTCACCCCTGCACCCAGCTATACCCACCCACTGGCTCTCATCCTTCTGGTCTCCGCCTCCCTCTAAACTAGCTCCAGATAGATATTCTGCCACAGATCCACCAACCACCACCTGCCCTTGTGATAGTCCTCTTCACACCGAGGCCAGATTCTCAGCTGTTTCCCCGTCCAACCAGAGCCACCATGTCAACACCTGGGGTTTCAGGTTGTGACTTAAGCATTGCCAGAGGTAGGAGGCCAGGAAGAATGAGCTCCTGGCCCCCAGCCCAGGTTCTGGCTGACAGTCTCCTGCTGCCCCAGGTCTTCAGCCCCTCCCCAGGGCTGCCTCAACCGGCTTTTCAGGAGACACTGCGTCCTGTCCCAGCTCATGGCAGTCAGCCCCCTGCCCTTGCCCAAGGGCTGGGAGGCAGGAGGCCAGGATTCTGTGGTAAGAATGTGATCCTGGCTCCAAACTCTACAAACCTCCCCAAGGGACCCTAGGCTGATCTAGGGATACCGGCACTCTTCCCTCCCAGCACGTTGAGACTCTTGAGATTCAGGCTCAGGCCTAGCCTGTCTTCCTTTGGCTGCTTCTAATCCATCCATTTGTTCAATCAATAAATATTTGCTGAATCCCAGGCAATGTTCTAGGAGTTGAGCATATAGCAGTAGCCAACACAGACAAAGGCTCTGTCCTCTGGAAGGTTATAATCTGATAGGTGGGTCAGACAATTAAAAAGGTAATTTTGGATTGTGGTAAGTGCTATAAAAACCAAAGGATGATATTACAGAGTATACGTGGGGGAAGGCCAAGGAAGGGTTTTTGAGAAGGTGACATTTGAGCCACAAACAGAATGAGGAGGAACGTGCCATGTGAAGATCTGCGTTCTGTATTCCAACAAAACAGCAAGCGCAAAGGCCAGGTGGCAGGAATGAGCTTGGTGTGTTTGAGGAGGAAGGAGAAGTCCCGTGTGACTAGAGGACAGTAAGTTTGGGGGGAAAGTCAACAAGAACAGTAAGAACCAGGTCTCATTACTCGCTCGTCTCCCCGAGCGTGCTTCCCTCATGCTGACTGCACCTCTCATCGTTCTAGAATTTCAGTCCTGGGGAAGCTGGATCCTTAGATCCTGAGAGGAGTGAAGATGCTGAGGAACCATGGATGCAGGGTGATTGAAGGTGGGGTTGGGAGAGAGGAGGCCTGGCTGGTGGGTGAGGAATGAAAAGAGGAGGTGGTTGGGAGGGCAGACATCTGAGCTCGGGTGGAGGGCCCAAACTGGGCAAGGAGCAAAGATGCCATGTGAGTGTTCTCCATTCATGACTCACCCTCTCTTCCTCCTCCTCTTCATTGCTCAACGCCAAATCTCCCTGAGAAATACCTCCCTGACTGGGGACCAAATCAGTGCCTCACAGGGGTAATTGAGTCATGAGGGGTGGAGAATAGGGAGGGAAGCAGAGGATAAATAGAAGCTTTGCTTCGCTGGTTCCTCTCTGCATCTTGCCACCCTCCCAACACTATGCATCTTGCCAGTTTGATCAGCTCCTGCTCCCTCCTACTGTTATTGGGGGCCCTGCCTGGATGGGCGGCCACTAATGACCCCCTTGAGAAGGTCATTGAAGGAATCAACCGAGGGCTGAGCAATGCAGAGAGAGAGGTGGGCAAGGCCCTGGAAGGCATCAATAATGGAATCACTCAAGCTGGAAGGGAAGTGGAGAAAGTTTTTAATGGACTTAGCCACTTGGGGAGCCAGGCCGGCAAGGAGCTGGACAGGGGCGTCAACGAGCTCAACCACGGTTTGGACAAAGTAGCCCATGGAATCAACAGTGGCGTCGGACAAGCAGGAAAAGAAGCCGAGAAGTTTGTCCATGGGGTCAACAACGCTGCTGGACAGGTTGGGAAGGAGGCAGACAAAGTGATTCAGGGGGCCCATCATGGGGCCAACCAGGTGGGAAGTGAGGCCGGAAGGTTTGGCCAGGGGCTCCACCATGCTGCCGGGCAGGCTGGGAACGAGGCAGGAAAGTTCGGCCAGGGGCTCCACCATGCTGCCGGGCAGGCTGGGAACGAGGCAGGAAAGTTCGGCCAGGGGCTCCACCATGCTGCCGGGCAGGCTGGGAACGAAGCAGGAAAGTTCGGCCAGGGGCTCCACCATGCTGTAGGGCAGGCTGGGAACGAGGCAGGAAAGTTCGGCCAGGGGCTCCACCATGCTGCCGGGCAGGCTGGGAACGAAGCAGGAAAGTTCGGCCAGGGGCTCCACCATGCTGCAGGGCAGGCTGGGAATGAGGCAGGAAAGTTTGGCCAGGGGCTCCACCATGCTGCTGGGCAGGCTGGGAATGAGGCAGGAAAGTTTGGCCAGGGGCTCCACCATGCTGCTGGGCAGGCTGGGAACGAGGCAGGGAGGTTCGGCCAGGGGCTCCACCATGCTGTTGGGCAGGCTGGGAACGAGGCAGGGAGGTTCGGCCAGGGGCTCCACCATGCTGCAGGGCAGGCTGGGAATGAGGCAGGAAGGTTCGGCCAGGGGCTCCACCATGCTGCTGGGCAGGCTGGGAATGAGGCAGGAAAGTTCGGCCAGGGGCTCCACCATGCTGCTGGGCAGGCTGGGAATGAGGCAGGAAAGTTTGGCCAGGGGCTCCACCATGCTGCTGGGCAGGCTGGGAACGAGGCAGGGAGGTTCGGCCAGGGGCTCCACCATGCTGCAGGGCAGGCTGGGAACGAGGCAGGAAAGTTTGGCCAGGGGCTCCACCATGCTGCAGGGCAGGCTGGGAACGAGGCAGGGAGGTTCGGCCAGGGGCTCCACCATGCTGCAGGGCAGGCTGGGAACGAGGCAGGGAGGTTCGGCCAGGGGCTCCACCATGCTGCAGGGCAGGCTGGGAACGAGGCAGGGAGGTTCGGCCAGGGGCTCCACCATGCTGCAGGGCAGGCTGGGAAGGAGATAGACAAATTTGGCCAAGGTGTTCACCATGGAATTAATGAGGCCTGGAAGGAGGCTGAGAAGTTTGGCCAGGATGTTCATTATGCTGCCGGGCAGGCTGGGAAAGAGGGAGACAAAATAGTCCAAGGTGTCCATCCTGGGGTCAGCCAGGCTGGGAAGGAGATAGACAAATTTGGCCAAGGTGTTCACCATGGAATTAATGAGGCCTGGAAGGAGGCTGAGAAGTTTGGCCAGGATGTTCATTATGCTGCCGGGCAGGCTGGGAAAGAGGGAGACAAAATAGTCCAAGGTGTCCATCCTGGGGTCAGCCAGGCTGGGAAAGAGGTGGAGCGGTTTGGCCAGGATGTTCATTATGCCGCAGGGCAGGCTGGGAAAGAGGGAGACAAAATAGTCCAAGGTGTCCATCCTGGGGTCAGCCAGGCTGGGAAGGAGGTGGAGCGGTTTGGCCAGGATGTTCATTATGCCACAGGGCAGGCTGGGAAAGAGGGAGACAAAATAGTCCAAGGTGTCCATCCTGGGGTCAACCAGGCTGGGAAGGAGGTAGAGCGGTTTGGCCAGGATGTTCATTATGCCACAGGGCAGGCTGGGAAAGAGGGAGACAAAATAGTCCAAGGTGTCCATCCTGGGGTCAGCCAGGCTGGGAAAGAGGTGGAGCGGTTTGGCCAGGGAGTTCACCATGCCATTGAACAGGCTGGAAAGGAGGCAGACAAAGTGGTCCAAGGGTTCACCGACGGGGTCAACCAGGCCGGGAAGGAGGCAGAGAAGTTTGGCCAAGGGGTCAACCACGCTGCTGGCCAGGCTGGAAAGGAAGCGGAGAAACTTGGCCAAGGTATCCACCATGCTGCTGGCCAGGCCGGGAAGGAGGTGGACAGGTTGCAGCAGAATGCTCATAATGGGGTCAACCAAGCCGGCAAGGAGGCCTCCCAGCTGCTGAATGTAGGTGAACAGGGGCGGGGACATGGGGGGCGGGGGCGGGAGGGAGACGTTAAACCCTTGGAGAGCCTAGGTAACCCTCACATGGGGAAAGAAGCTTAGGCAGCTATATGATGCTGTCCCCCTCCTTCCTCTCCTTCTTCCTTACAAAGGAACTGGTGGTCAGCTGGTCAGATGGATCAAGCCACCTTATCTACCGAGCCCTACACCAGACAGTGTGAATGGGACCTAGCCCCACCTTCACAGAGCAGCCCTCCTAATTACGGAGGTCTAGAAGCCTCTCCTGGGAAGCAGGAAACAGTTATTGAGCCAATGTCTATTACAGTGGGAACAAAATGAGTGTTGAGAAAACAGAGAGCTTCAGAGTGAGCATAAGGAATACCTTTGGAGATGAGCCCTTTTCTGTTTAATTTTCATAACAAGCCTCGGAGGTAGTCAGGGTGAGGAGGCTGACTCCCTGCTTCTCACATAAGGAAACCGAAGCTCAGTGAGGTTTCAGGGGATTCGCCAAGGTCCTATGGCCAGCACACAGCTTTGGGAAATCACAGGTGAGGGTTCTTTCTCTTCTCCACACTGCCCCATCAGAGCAGGTCTGCTGGAGGATTTCTGATCCCCAGTTATGCAGAGGGAACAGATAGTGGAGGGCAGGAGAGGCAAGCAGCGCCATGCACAGCAGAACCGGCACCAAGGAGGGGCCTGGGGAATAGGAGAAGGCTGACTCTTGCCTGCCTCACTTCCCCACTCTCCAATCTCCATGAGGAGTCTTTGGGACACCACCTTGAAGACTGGCCCAGGCCTCAAAACCCATAACCGCATTAGCTACCAGGCAGGGAGCCGGGCATGGTGGGTGGGGAGGAAGAGACTATGTAGAAAGTGTGCATGGTAGAGAAAAGGGCTCTGAGACAGATGGCAGGATTCACCAGGTAGAGGCCAGGAGAGGGAGGCTTGTTTTAGGATTCCAGGCTGATAGCAGCAGCAGCAGGGAGGCACTGCTGAGTGTCTGAGGATAGGATTAAAGACTAAGATGGGAATGAACCCGAGTTAGCGATCAGGCTCGAGTGTGTGCAGAAGGGGTAGATTTAAGATCAGAGCTGAGGTTATCTATGGTCCTGGTATTTGTGTGGGTCCTCTGGGTTCCCTTTTCAATCAGGCCCCTTCTCAGTGACTGAGAGCATCTCATTAACAAAAATAAAAGGGAATTGGGGGACAACTCGTCAGTAGGGGCAAACATCCTTCCTGGCTTTTCTTCCCATCTCCCACATATTTTCCAGGGCAACAAGGCTTTTGGGTTTTCCTTCTGGACAGTGAGGGAACAGGGGTTACTCATCCTAGAGAGTAGCCGGTCATTAGGGTAGAGGAACTTGGAAGACCCTCAAGGACTGAGGGGTTGTAATGATGGTCTGGGCTTTGTCCACAGGGCGCTCACCAAGGCGGATCCACCGGCCATCACGGAGGGGGCGCAACCACAACATTAACATCTGGAGTAAGTCTCCCCAGCACAGCACGGACCCAGGGGTGGGGGAGGGGAGGCCCTCTTAGGATGGTGGTGGGACAGGGGCTGGGGACTGACTCTCTTGTCCTTGAATTCCAGGCTTCGGTCAACAAGCCCTTCATCAACTTTCCAGCTCTGTGGAGGGTGAGTGCCCACATGGTTTCAGATTTCTGCTCTCCATCTTGGGAGATATTTGTACACCCTCCCTTCCCATTGCTTGTTCACGGACAACTTCCCTGCGGTCAGACTCAGCCTTTCTGAGACCATCCAACATATTTCCCAGCTCTGCTCTTACCTTTCTTTCTTCACCCGCTCTTTACCCTTCACATCCTGCTTTAATCTTTTGGGTGCTTCCCATTCCCACTGAGGCAAACATAGGCTAGCAGAGGAGACCTCCAGGGGTGCATGTGCATCTGAGAGCAAGGGAGGTGCTGCTGAGATTGTCTCCTTCCTGTGCCCACCATCTCTCCTCATCATTTCCGCTCTGACTCCCTCCCTATCTCAAGCCACCGGGAACACCCCTGCTGCCTTGCAGCAATACATGGGTGGTGGGAACTGGTAGCTCTATCCTTTTCCTGGTTGACAAACTCCCCACCCCACCTATAAAGGCTCCTGTGGGATCCTGGTTCTCACTCTGGGCCCAAAGTCAAGTCCTAGCTCTCCTCTTTGCATTGAATACCTCAGCTGCCTGAGGCTGAGGCAGCAGGGTGAGTGGGTGGTAGCCGCTCTGTAGATGGTGCCTGGAACCCAGAGGCACACCTTGTTTATTCCCAGACTATGGGGGTGGCAGGGATCCTCTGAGGCAAAGCAGACAACGCTTCTCGGTTCCTGCAGAGGCCCCTGGCATCTCTGCCTGGGAAGGCTGGCTCCTCAATCTAGGTGCCAACTTCCTTAAGACATTCCCCAGAACACAGGTCATCCCGGGGCCAGTGGTCAGTCTCCCTTTTATTTCTCTAGGGGGCGTGAGTGCAGAGGTCTCGATCCCTTTACGACTGCATACCCTGTGCTTACTCTCTCTCTCTCTCTCTTTCAGAGCGTCGCAAACATCATGCCCTAAACTAATGCACTGGCCTTGCTGAGCAGACTGACATTCCTGTTGTCCTATCAGCTGAAATGACCTGGAGGAGCGGGGGGTGGGGGGTGGGGGGGTGGGAGGTAGACTTCCAGAGTCCCTAAGGGAACTGTACTGAGATTTGTGAATAAATACAACACACCATACTTTCATCATGGTCCATGTGCTCCCTGGAGGGGTCGGCGGGAGGCTGTCATTTCTCTTCTTGCTCCTTGGCTGAAATAGCTGGGGGGTCTGATGCACAGAAAGGGTTGAGCTGGAGATTTCAGGCTGATCAGATCTAAGAGGGAGGTTACAGGGACACCATACTTCACCAGTGTGCAAAGTTTGTGTGGGGTACTGGGGATGTGGGGGTGGGGGTGGAGTTGGGGGGGTGGGGAAGCCACTTCAGGCCAGTAGTGGGGGCGGAAGCACAAGGGAAGAGATGGCAGGAACCTAGGGGTAACCCAAGGGGGTGGCGTCCTCATTCAAGGGATGTGGTACCAGCGCAGTAACAATGATCACTTGGGTTTATTGTGCAATTTAGGCATGCCAGGCTCCCTGCCAGGGAGCATGACATCACTAAAACCTCCCAACCACCCAGTTAGGTAAGAGGTACTGTTACTATCCCATTTTATAGAGAAGCACGTGGAGGCTTGCGCAGGTTAAGAAACATGACCAAGGCTACACAGTTAGTAAGTGGAGGGAGAAATGGCCTAAGAGCTACAAGAGATATTCTGAAAACACACAGGTCTTTCCCTGTTTGCCATCCTTAGGGAGGGGAATCAGTGAATAAGGAGAGAGGAAAGGGATAGCTGTGGCAGTGCCTCTCAGAGGGAGGAGGATCAAAGGCTCAGGGGGAAGGCACACTGATGACAGGAGGGAGGGCCTCTTTACAATGACAGGAGTGGTGACCCAGAGGCCCAGTTTTCAATCTGTGGATGACTCAAAACCCAGAGGAATCAGGACAGCAACTACTATATATCGAGCACTTACTAGGTTCCAGATCCTATGTGAAGAGCTGTTCATGCTCTGTAACCATTTAAGCCTTCCTTCCCCAACTCAAAGGCAGAAATCCTCTGATGAACCCCATTGTATGGATGAGGAAACTGAGGCTCAGAGGGGCCCAGGCACTTGCCTGGGGTAACCCATGAGAATGCAGCAGGCCTGTCTATTGTCAGAACCTGACCTTTCATAGTTCCCTACAAAGTCTCTAGAACACTTATCAAGCACGGGCCTGGCTGCCGGCTTACTTCCCCTCTAGGGGCCACAATTTCCTTCTGTGTAAAGCAGGGGCGGGTGTCTGCAGGAGGGGACTGCAAACATAGCTTCCAGCTCCAAAATTCTACCAGTTGTGGGACTGAAAATAGACAGCGTGCTTGCCCTTGGGGAATTTACAGGCTTCTTGGGGAGACGAGGCATATAAACGGAAAATGAAAACAAATATAAAGTAACGCATCAGTAAGAACTAACTGACACACCAGAGAGGGGAGGGGCCTGCATGCCCACCATAAAGCTGATGCTCCAGGCACCTCAGAGGCACCGCAGTTTCCTTATTTGTAGAATGCCATCATTTTTATCACGTATGTTCCTTCTCTCCCCGCTCCCCGCAGTATTTTATTTTGAAAATATTTCAAACTTACCAGAAAGATGAACGAATTTTAGAGTGGCTACTTGCATACCCACCACTTAAGATTCTACCACTAACATTCTATTATGTTTGCTTTATCACACATCTGTCCATCACATACCTATCCCTCTAGCCACGTAGCAATACATTTTGATGCATTTCAAAGTAAACTACAGACACCTGTTTCCTGCATTTTAATAAACAGAAGCATTCATTCCTAGCACACATTATTAAGGGGCTAATCTGTGCTGGACATTATTTCATACGAATGGACTGGAGGAGTCCCTTGCTAAAAAGGGCATATTCAAGGAAACCAGCCTTTCATAAAGCAAAAGCTTTCATTGATTTTATCTTATGCATGTTATCTAGCTGGGCTTGTTTGCCAAAGAGATATGGGATACATCAGTAGTACTGGGGGTCAATTTCGGGAGGCTTCTGGAAAAGAAGAGCTTAGCCAGTTCTGAAGGGTAAAAGAGGCATGGCTCACTCTTGCCTCAAGGCCTTGAGTGCTGTTCCCTCTGCTAGGAATATCCTCTATACTCCCCACTTTTTAAAATTAATGTATAGTTATCCATCTGCAACAACATGGACGGACCTAGAGGGGATCATGCTAAGTAAAATAAGTCGGACAGAGAAAGACAAATACTGTACGATTTCACTATATGTGGAATCTAAAAAGGAAAACCAATGAACAAACAGAACACACATAGATACAGAGAACAAACTAAACTGATGGTTGCCAGAGGGGAAAGGGGTAGGGGGATAGGTGAAAAGGGTGAAGGGGAACCAGAGGCACACACCTCCATGTCCCTCGTCCCCCATGTTGGCTCCTTTTCACCCTTCAGGTCTCAGTTAACTGGACCACCCAATCTGAACAAAGGACCACCTTTCTTATTCTCTCTCATGGCACACTGATTATTTTCTTAATTGTGCTTATGACAATTTGTAGTTATAGATTTACTTGTCTCATATCCATTTCCCCCGTAGACTAAGAGGTCCAAGAGGAGAGTTCAAGGCCAGGCACAACTGGCTGGCAACTAGGAGAGGGGAGGCTAGTGGCTTGAGCAGACTTGGGATAAGCACTGGAATAAGTGTGAGCCAGGAGGAGGCACCTGACAGAGAGGTGGAGCCAGGACAGGGAGTAACAAAGACGGGAGGGGTCAGTTTCTGCAGATGTGGAACAACCGGGAGAGGAATCTGGGCGGGACCCTCACAGCCATCTTTATTAGGTGCTTACTAAGTCTGTGTTAAGCACTTACAGACATGATTCATTCCATCCTTACAACCTCCCCATGAGGCAGGTACCGTGATTATCCCCCTTATGATGGAGCTGAGGCTCAGAGAAGGGAGAGAGTCGCCTGAGGCCACCCAACTCGTAAGTGGTGACGGCCGGGCTCTATTCAGGAGCACTGGTCATCTCTGTTGGTGAGGCGGCATGCTGCCCTGGGATGCTTGGAGAGTGGGCTGCTTCAAAATAAGTCCTCTTTACAAATAAGTTTCTGAATTCGGCCCCTTCAGGAGGTGCGTGTGTATGTCTGAAAATTAAACAATGTCGAGAAAACATCCCAACAACATTCATATGCCCAACACTAGCAGGAACCTACACTGAGTGCTCCCGTGTGCCAGGCACTGCTCTACGCTCTTTGCAGGATCACCTCATTTAATCCTCACATTCACCCCTCTTACAGATAAGGAATCTGCTGTACTGATGGGTTAAGATCGTGGCTAGTAAGTGATGGAGCTAGGATTTCAACCTAGACTCTGGGCTAGGCACAGCGGACGAGGTGAGCCAGCAATGTCAGCTTGAGGGCTAGGACTGCAGAGGATGGAGCAGAAACACTGCCCAGACCCAGGGCCTCATCTCCTCTCTATACCTGAGTCCAGCTTCCAGCCTCCTTATCGCTTAAGCCTCCTCCCCGATCTCTGTACTCCCCACTTCCCCCAACAGTCTGTTCCCCAGAGGAACCCTGTGGACCCCTGTCAGATCACAGAGGACCTCAGCTCAAAGCCCGGAAAAGTCAAAGTCTTCACAATGGTTACCTCTTTGACTTTAACTCCTCCCATTTCCCTCCTGCTCCAGCCTCAGGGCCTTTGCACTACCATTCCCTCTCTTGGAATACTCTATCCCCAGATGTCCTCCTGGCTCATTCTCTCTCTCACTTCCTTTGGGACTCATTCATAGGTCACGTATCAAAGAACCCTTTCCTGATCACCCTATTTAAAATACCTCCTCTGTCTTCTCCATTCCCTCACTCCTTGCCAGATATGTTTATTGTCCAATTTCCCCCACAATGCATGTGAGCACCCCAAGGAGAGAGGTTTTGATGATCTTGTTCCATGCAGTATCCCCAATGTCTAGAACAGGTTTGGCACAGACTCAATAAACATCTGTTGAATAAACAAGAAGTGAATTGGAGAGAAAAACTGAAATCAGAGGGCCTTGGACATAATGTGAGCATGTCAGATTTGTGGATGCTATTATGTACAAAACAAGGGAGGCATGGTGATGTGAGAGAAAAATTGTGTGGAGCCAGACAGACTTGGTTCACATTCTGACAACTGCATTTTACCATGATCTTTTCACATATAATCTTGTGTACAACAGCTATAGGCCTCAGTTATCTCATCTGTAAAATGGGAATAATGTCTACCTCTTGAGGTTATAGTGAGGATTAAATGAGATCATGCATGTGAAAGCACCCCACCTTCTATTGGGCTCATGACAGGTATTTCATAACTATGCCTTAAGATTTATTTGAGGTAAACCCTCAGGTCCAGAGATGTCTGAGGGCAGTTTTTCACAGAACGTAGAACATGGGACTGCTGGTGGCAGGAGAAAATTTAGGTGTTTTGTGAACATGGCTTTAAATAACTGCACCACCCCATGAGAAACTTACTCTTTTCTCAATTTTCTTTGATGCTTTCTGATTATGTTAAAGAGGAAGACTCCATTTCTGAACATCTCTCTCATACTTACTCATCTCCCCTTCTAACAAAGAAGATACAGGAACTGCAGCCATCTATAATGTAATACCATGGTTTGCTTCTCACTGTGGTTTCTGGTACTTTCTATCTATGGGCAAGTGATTCCGGCTTTCCACTTCCAGCAGCAATATAAAGTATTCTCTTAAAACATATTAAGAAAGTAAGCAGGCTTAAAGAAAAATATTACTAATAGAGAATGGAGAGGGCAGATACACGCCATTGTGAAGGTGATGTCCCATGAGGGAAGTGTGGAAAAGCATCTGAGACAGCAAGTGCTCCATCCTGCCTGTGGTCCTGCCCTGTGGGAGTGGGAAGCAACAGGCTCAGGGGCTAGGGTCTCCATCACCAATCCTGGAGGCCTCAGCTTTACTCCTGTTGCCCACCTTCCACAAGGTGGCCGGGCAAAACCCAAACAAATTCTGTCCAGAGAAGAAAAGCGGGGGGGAAGTCTGAGACAGTGAGATGACAGAAAATGCTGGGAGCCAGGGTTTAGGAGTGAGGCAGGCCTGGGCTTGGCTTGGGCTTTACCACACTTTCACCATGTCCTCTCTGAGCCCCAGGTTCTCTGTCCATAAAAGGAGTAATAATAAGACCAATCTCCCAGGGCTGTCTGAGACCTAAAGTGCTCAGTCCGGTGCTGGGCACATAGAAAGCCCTTGATAAACTGGAGCTGCAATCATTATTATTATTACCACCACCATTATTATTATCATTAGAGTCAGAGATGGAATAACAGGGAAATGGGAGCTGCGGAGGACAGACAGGGATTGTGTTTACATGGTAAGAGGTGTTGAATGTTACAAATTGGGGTGCGGGTGTTGGGGTGGAGAGAGAGACTGACTAGGAGACATTGAGAAAGGTAGATGGAAACTGGCCCCTCCTAACTGGGTGATGAATCGCAGTGATATGAGACAGTGGCAGGTGGGAGGACCTGGGGCTTCCGGGAGTAGAGCAGCAGCCACCCTGGCTAGGCAGGGATGAGACCCAGGGAGGATGCCTGAGTTCTAGTCCTGAGCTTGGACCTGAGACAGCACCGAGCTGCTGACCTTGGGCTCCTGCCCTTGTGCTGAATCCTTCTCCCTTGTCAGTAATACCCTGTCCCCTGGGGGGGGCTGGGAGGTGGGGGGGGGGTGAGCTGGTGTTGGTGTAGTCCCAGCCCTCCCAGGAGGCTGTGAACTCACACACATGTTCCCTCCAGAACAGGTAAACAGGACAGGTGCCTGGGTCAGCTGCTCCCTCCCTAGGTTTTTCCCTCCCACTCATTCCCTGGGGGTGGCTGGCCCGCCCAGCTACCCTGCTCCACACCCAGTTTTCTCAGCCAAGAGCCACCAGGATGCTGAGACACTCTGATGACCTCTCTCGGGGTCGTGGCCACTCCTTTCTGGACGCTTGGGGTCCCCACGGAGGGCCAAGGCTAGACTCACAGCTCCCAGGCTTTCTATGGACTGGAATGTATGAAAGAGGGTGAGAGCAGTCACCTCTAGGTTGCAGTGTGGGAGGGGAGAGAGATGGGAGAGGCAAAGGCCGACTGAAACTGAGAGACCAAGAAAGGGCACCTGACTCTCATTCTGGTGCCCCTGACTCAGGCTGGCTGACACCTATGGTGGATCCTGTTCCACTGGGTTCCCTACACTTACCCCCTGACAGGGTCCTGCCTATGACTTCCCTCTCCTAAGTCCCCTCCACCTGCTGCCTCTAGGAGACACCAACAGCCTATCACCTCCTCAGATGCCCCCATCCCCACCCTGTGCCCCAAATTCCTGGGGTTGGGAAATTGGAACACTTTTGCACCCATCTCATTCCATTTCTCTCTCCCTCCCTGATGGACAGCTCTCTCTCTTTCTGTTTCAACACAGACTCTCGGACTCCCAATTATAGCTCATTACCCTATCGGTGGCTGGCCCTGAGTCACGGGGGGAGGGGCTCTGGGATGCCCAGCCCTGTCACCTTCTCCCAAGCTACAGTATAAGGAGTAGTGGCAGGGAGGAGGACTCTGGGAGGTCAGGGGAGTCTGGGAAAGGAG
Organism: Rhinolophus sinicus; assembly: GCF_057876585.1. Classification (NCBI taxonomy): domain Eukaryota; kingdom Metazoa; phylum Chordata; class Mammalia; order Chiroptera; family Rhinolophidae; genus Rhinolophus; species Rhinolophus sinicus. Next base: position 46,891,052 of record NC_142508.1, read on the forward strand.
AGAGAAGACTGCAGACCTAGAGGGAGGGAGAACAAGGTCAGAAGGAAGAAGAGAACAGAGGAGGGCACACAGACTCAGAGGAAGAGAAAGGGCAAAAAGAAGGAAACTTGGGTGGGAAGAAGACACTCGGGAGAAAGAAGGAGCAGGGCAGAGATGAAGTTTCAGGGGTCCCTGACCTGCCTCCTGCTGGCCCTGTGCCTGGGCAGTGGGGAGGCTGGCCCATTGGTGAGCGGAGGGGGAAGCGCCGAAGTCGGTGCTGGGGTGGGAGAAGCCATTGGCCATAGAATCGGGGAGGCCATTGGCCAAGGGGTTGGTGAGGCCGCTAGCTCTGGAATCAGGGAGGCTGCTGGCCCCTGGGTGGGGGATGCTTTTAGCCATAGTGTTGGAGAGGCCATCCATGAGGGGATTGGGGAAGCAACCCATGCTCTTGGAAAGACTGGGAGTGAGGCTGGCAGACAGGCTGAGGATATCATTCGACATGGAATAGATGCTGCCCACAGCTCGTGGCAGGGAGTGCCTGGCAACAATGGTGCTTGGGTGAGTGGCTGGAAGGAAGCTGGGTGTGGAAATGGGAGCTTGTGGGCAGCTGGATTGAGAATCTTGGGAATCGGTTGAAAGGCTGAATGTATGAATGTGGCTATGTGGGGCAGTCTCCTTCCATGTATGCGTCCTTCCTTCACCGCCTTGGGGTCTCTACCTGTCTCTCCCTATGTCCTGTTCTGGCTCCTCTCTGTCTTAGTTGCTCTGCCTGCCCTCCCCCTTCACAGAGTGAAAAGGTCCCAGACTAAGAGCAGGCATGTTGTCCTTGCAGGGAACCAACGGCCAGCCTCCACGTGGAGGCCCTCAGGGTGGCCTCGGAGCTCACAGCCAGGGCAATCCTGGAGGCCCAGGGACTCCCTGGGATCATGTGTACTCGGGAGGCTCAGGTGGCAGCTTTGGAACCAACTCTCAGGGGAGCTCCTGGGGCCAAGGAGGCAATGGAGAATCGCATAACTTTGGGAGCAACACTCAGGTAAAGTAAGCACCCCAGCCCTGATCCTGCCACCTGTCTTCTCAAGCCCACACTCTCCAATGCCTCCGTCCCTCAGATCCCACACTCAGTCTCACCCTCCCTGCAGGGAGCTGTGGCCCAACCTGGTTATGGCTCATTGAGAGGCAACAGCAACCCAAATATAGAGGTAAGAGGAAGAGTCGGGGGAAGAAGAGGGTGTCTGGGTGCATGAGCAGGAGAGACAAAGGGGAAACAAAAATGGGGAGGGAAGGGCTGGAGGTACGGGGCAGATTGGCCAGGGAAGAGGTGGGCGTGGGGAGGAGGCAAGAAAGGAAATGAGATGGGGATGGGGAGAAACACCCTGGGAAAGAAGCCAAGCTATACGCAGGAGAGCCTGGCCTGTGGTGATGGCTTTCACTCAAGTCTCAAAGCTCCCCTGTCCCCTTCCCTCCGCAGTGCACCAACGCCCCGCCGTCTGGCTCAGGTGGAAGCTCTAGCAACTCCTGGGTAAGAGAACGGGGCAACCGGAGGCATTTGGCACAGGGAGGAAACAGAGAAACTCTGTTGCCCTCAGACCGGGAAGGGACTGTGCCCGAGCGACAGAGGAAGGAATGGAGGGAAGCAATCTGGGGGGTTCTCATCTTTAGTCCTTGCTTGGGTCCCTTCCCGCCCCCCAGGGAAGCAGTGGCAGCAGTGGCAGCAGTGGCAGCAGCGGCAGCAGTGGCGGCAGTGGCAGCAACAGTGGTGGCAGTGGCAGCAACAGTGGTGGCAGTGGCAGCAACAGTGGTGGCAGTGGCAGCAACAGTGGTGGCAGCGGCAGCAACAGTGGTGGCAGCAATGGCAGTAGCGGCAGCGGCAGCGGCAGCGACAGTGGCGGCAGAGGCAGTAGTGGCAACAATGGCGGCAATTCTGGAGGCAACTGGGTGAGTTCTGCTCCTTTGTTGAAGGCAGAGATGGTGCTGAGGCCCCCGGTGGCCCCTGCGGAGGAGCCGTACTGCAAGGTCTTCCTGGAAGCTGCCAGCCCCCAGGGTGGGTGGCGTCACTGGCACTTATCATCCTGTGGCTCCGTCAGCTTCTGTTCCCCACCTTCCCAGCCCCACCGAGCAGGGCTCCTTACACACGCTCTCCAGTTTGTCCAGAAGCGGCGCGCTGCCTACTCCTGCTCACGCTATTCCTTCTCCCTGCCCCATGATGGCGAGGATATTTCATCTCCTGTCTAAGCCCCATTCCTGCAGTCGCATCCACCTGGCAAATCTGACTAGAGCTGGGGGTGATGGATGGAAGAGGAGAGGTGGGCACAGAAAAACATGACGCTTGTTAGGGTAGCTCCCGGGAGAATGGGGGCAAGTCTCCCCACACGCGGAGACTTAGGAACATTTACAGAGCTGTGGTGTCGACGAACTAACAAATACGGCGTACACGTGCCGCTCCTCCACGGCGGGTTAGAGGCCAGAAAGGGACCACAACCTGGCAGCCGGATTGGGGGGGCTCCATGAGCATGGCCTGCAGAGAGAAAGCACTTTTGGCTTCCTTGGGGGGGTCTTGGGAAAGGTGTCAGGCAAGAGGAGGGAAGCAACTAGAACAAGCCAGATAACGTAAGCTGCTTTAATTTACTGCCCCTTGTACTACCTGCTTTCCCCCCATCTAAGAGCGACCCATAGAAAATTCTAAGAATTTTGATCAAAGCAGATACTCACGCTCCCAGGTAGAGACTCTAGTGGCCCCTTCTTCTTTCTAGGTTCTAGGAGAGGGTGAGGGGAGGGAAGAGGCAGGGAGAGGGCAGAATGAACCCCCGCCTGCCCTCAGGAGCCAGGCGGGGTCATGGCTTTTGTGAAGTTAGGCTCCAGAGGCCTTTCTACCCGTGGCATGTGGTGGGGGGTGGAGAGCAATAGCTCAGAATCCCAAATTATCCTACCTTTCCAAATACACTTGGCCACATCTGGCCTTCTCTGTGCTCCAAATAACTTCCCTCAGTGACCAACTAGCTAAAGATGGGAAGGTATGGAGGTTGGGAGAGGGGGTTAAAAATACATAACACGGCTGCGAACTATTGGGTCCTTTCCAAGTCCTTTTAAGACACCAGATGAACTCTTGCTTTCCCTTGTAGGACTACAATCCCAGCTCTTCCTCAGGTAGCAGAGGTGGAAGTGGTGGTGGATATAAACCGGAGGTGAGTGTCTGCTGTTCGCACCTGGTCAGATCTCCCTCAAACTGGGGGAAGGAAAATAAGAAGCTTCTCAGATGATGGGAGAGTGACAGGTGGGGCTGAGAATGGGGGTGGACTGCTACTGAGGTGGGGTGGGTGTGGGCTAGCCTCGGAGTTAAAAGGCTGCCATTTGAGGGCTGGAATTGGTGTCGGGGTGGGGACTGAAAGTTCTCTCTCTCTCTCCCACAGTGTGACAACCCAGGGAACGAAGTCCGAGGGTCCGGAGGCCCTGGGAATCAGGTGAGAGTCACACTTGTCGTGAGTACGCTTCATCACTCAGCTGTGCTCACTCCGCGTCACTCAACTCTGCTTGGCCCCACTTCTAAGGCCAATCTCCGTCCCAACCCTGTCTGTAGGGAGTTTACCTTTTAGGGGAAGAAACCAAGTGCATAACATTACTACCGATCTCCAAAGTAATAATTAATTGCAAATCCTTATGGGATACACCCCACTTTCTACCACAGATGGGGCTGTGAAAAATCGTATGAAAACCAGTCCTTTTAGACACTAATTTTTTCAAATGTCCTATGCTGGGCCCGTGAACAGAATTCAGTGACTCCTTCGGCAGTTTTGAAATGGTGTTTCGAAAGCATACATTCCCCTCCTAGTTATTCTGGAAATTTGGGCTTTCTGTCAGCAGCTGCAGCTCTGACAGAGGAAGTGTTCAGCTAACGTCCACAGGATCACCTGGAGGTCTTGTGAAAATGCACGGTCTGATTCAGCAGCTCTGGGGTGGAGCTGAGATTCTGGTTTCTAACAAGGTCTGGGTGAGGCCGCCGCTGCTGCTTTGTGCTCTGGTGTGAGCGTGGCCCACAGGCCGAGAAGCGTGGCGCTGCGTTGACAAGGCTCTCTGAGGAGCTCCTTAAACGCTGGGGATACTAACTTTTTATGGGTAGACAGGTTCTAAGAAAACTTCTCCCAGTTTGTAACTCTATTTCTAGTTTTTTACATACTGAAGACTTTTTCTCTATGGTTTCTGCTCTTGAAAATAAAGGTCTTTATTTTCGTCTAGCACAACTAATACTTCTGTAATTTTATCCTTTAATTCTTTAATCCATCTGGGCTTTATTTTGCTGTATGCTGTCTAGTCCCATTCAACTCCATTCAACTAGGCAGACCCTACACTTTGGATCAGATCTGGGTGCTCCCTTAGGAGAAAACCAGATAATAACAGAAGGGAGGAAATGGATAAGGTCTAACTAAGTTTTTCTCCCCCAAACTTAACTGGTCTCCCCAGGCCCGTGTATTGAATCATTTCTACCACTGATTTAAAATGTCACTTGTAAATACCTTAATATTTGGGGAGAGCTTCTAGAAGTTCTATTTTGTTAAATCGATTCATCTATTCTGGGTCAGGAACCACACCGCTTTATTTATGGTAGCTCTACAGTACATCAGTACCTGCCAGTACAAGGCCTCCCTTGCTGCTTACCTTTTCCAATGTTGTCTTGCCTATTCTTAGACATTTATTCTTCTAAATGAACTTCAAGATGACTTTGACAAGTTCCAAAAGAGAATTCCATTAGGAGTTTAAGAGGAATCATATTAAATCCTTTGGAAATTTGCAGGGATGGACTAGGATCCACGACAATAATCTGTGTTTCCCTGTCTCGCTCCTCAGGGCTTTGGAGGCGGACAGGGAGGCCCCCGAGGCTCAGGCGACTTCAGGGTAAGGCGACGGACAGGCTGAGAGCAGGGGCTGTGGTACCCGTTAGTGGGATGGAAGTCAACTCTCCAGCAGCGATACTGACCGAGCAGATAGTCCCACATCCCGGCCTGGTCTAGATTTCAGCTCTGGGAAGGAGGAGGTGCTGATGGGCCTGGGATTCACACCAAACAGTGAAAGCAGGACTCAAGAGGAGGCCAGCATAACTAGGAGGAGACTAGGCAGTTTATTTTGGAGCTACCTCAGCTCCCATGGACTCTAATGTCACCTTTCTGACCAAAGCAAAACATCAGCCCACACGGGGTCCTGCAGTTTGAATCAATTCAGTCCAACAGCCTGGCTGCCTCCCACCCCGACACCACACCAGGGGAGAATTCAGGTACTGCGGTGGCAAAGGCAGTTCCTATTGGATTTGGGGCAGCTTGCAGATATGAATAGAAACAGAGATGGTTATAGAACCAATGAGCATCGTAAGTAAGCAGTAGCCCGATCCACAAGGGGGTGAAACAAGATTTGCCAGGGAGACGGAGCCACCCAGAGAGAAGGGCCTCTCTTGGGGTCCTGGGAGGTCCTCGGTCATGCTCGTGTCGCAGTCCCCTGATTCAGGAACCTCTCGCCTACCACCTGTTATCCTGCCTTCTCATTCTGCATCCTGCCTCCTCCCTGCCAACTCTTCTCCATTTTCTCTCTCCTCAGGAAATAAGCAGGGAAGGCAGTCGCCTCACTGGGGGCTCCCAAGGCAATTATCAGGTGAGCAGGGATGGCTTTAGGAGAAGGGATGGTGGAGTGTAGGGACAGAATGCCAAAGGCCTGGGAAAAGAAATAGAAGTATCAGCTTCTTCTTGTAAGCTGCTCTGAATCTGTGTCGAGAGACCAAACGGGTCTGGGGTTCCCATCACGCTCCTTGATTCACCCATTCTCTTCCTCCTTCCAACGGCAATCACAGCTGTATTATTTCTGTGAGGGAAAAAGCAGAGACGAATAACAGAAGAATGCCCGGGGGATAGTTTGTAGAACCATACTTAAGAAGGCAGTGTTGGGAAGTGGAAAGGCAGTGAACTTTGAGGTAGGAATGGGGTTAAATGCCAGCTGGATCACTTGTCACCTGTGTGTCTTCGGGGAAGTCTGTTGACCTCTCTGAGCCTGGGCTTCCTCTTGGGTAAAATGGGGACAGTGATGCCTACCTTGCTCAGCCTCCCATTAGTACAGAGCTTTCTCCATCATAATAAGACCAGAGTGGCTCATGGTACAGACCCTGGAGTCCGCCGTGGAGACAGACCCTGAGGCCAGTTGCTGGGTAGCTATGTTTCAGTTTCCTCATCTGTAACATGGAATGTGGCAGGATAAGGCACAGTGCTTGGCGCAGTGGGACTAGCATTAGGGGATGCATAGGGTTATTCTAGGGAGCAAATAACAAGTCATTCCAGGAAGGCTTTCTGGAGGTGGGGTTCTTAGGTGCTGTGTAAGAAGAGAGGTGGTTTTACAGACAGTACATGCGCTTGAGCAAAGACAGAGATGAGTGGGCCAGGAACAGGCTGACAGGTGGCATGCATGACGGGATGCATAAGCCTGGAACAGTAGTGCCCCTTTCACCCACCCAGGGGCAAGGGTCCGGTGGGGAAGGTGAGGCAGTCGGTGGAATCAATAACTTGGTGAGTGGCAGCATCACCCCACCTTGGGCCAGGACCCTCCCAGCACCCGTAGCTCCTACCCCTGCCTCTTGTCCACAGAGCAGGTTCTTACTGTCATCCCGTTTCTCATTGGTTCCTTAGAACTCTGAGACATCTCCTGGACTCTTGAAGTTGGACGCTTTCTGGAAGGTGAGTTGGACAAGACTGTTCTGCTCATTCTCTTTCGGAAAAACCAAAACCCGGCCCCTTGGCCCCACAGGACAGAGTCCTGTTTCTATAACAACCGTCAGCAGTGGCCCTAGACCTGTCTTGTCCTGAGGCCCTGAGCCAACTCCATCATGACCCAATTTGGCCATTCTCCTTTTTTCTTCTTCTTTGCAGAACTTGAAATCCAAGCTGGGTTTCATTAACTGGGATGCCATAAACAAGGTAAGGGCTGGAAGGCCATACTGTTTGATGTTTGTGGGAGATGGATGTAGAAAAGAAAGCTGAACCGCTGCTTGCTGAGCCAGGAAAATAATGATGATGGCGCTAAGAGCATTTCAGCCAGTGCTTAAAAAAAAAAAAAAAAAAAAAGACAAAAACAGGACGAAGGGCAGCAGAGACCTGAAAAGATAGGGAGAATTTGGAAATAGCTTGGAGTTGGGGATCAGGAAGGAATGGGCCTCTTTCATGTTTTAATACGCAGACCTGAACAGGTCTGAACCTCAGTTTCCCCTTTAAGACTTGGAGGGTAACAGGAGAGTAAGCAGGCGTAATCCTCAGGAAACCAGAGGGAGCAGAGGCTGGGGTGGTGGATGGACTGAATAGTCAGGTGGAGCTAAAAGGCCATATAGGTACGGACATGGAAAAAGAAGGGAAGAGGAAGCGATTATCTGCTGGGTACCTGATGGGTGCCCGGTACATACAGAAGCTTAGGAGACACTGAGGGCCCAGACCGCTTTCTCCTTCTTCCCTGCCCACCTCTTCCTCTTTCAGAGGAACCGCTGGCCAGGCTGAAGTGACCCCAGAATAGTAGAAGGAGTGGACTGGAAGGAGGGGATGAGGGCAGACAAACAATCCAAACAAATATCAAAGGCAGAAGCTGCAATTGGCAGGCAGCCCACTGATGGATTTTGTTTGAGCCATTTTAAAAAACAATATGAATTAGTTGTCAAAATTTAAAAATTGAGAGACTTCACAACATGACTTGGGTTTTGACTTCTCTTGAAAAAATTGGCAACACTGGGCTCTTTTCCACAAGCTACAATAAGGTAGAGCTGCTTCCTGCCATGGGGGCTGCTCTCGGGCAGCCAAATCCCCCTGCCCATCAGTCATTCTAGCCACCCAACTGGCCCGTGAACAATTGAGTTTCTAACCCTTAACTTAAAAGAATGAAGATCAAGATCCTGCCCTCTGAAACTTGCAGGGGAAAAGGGGTGGTGGTAGGGGTCTGCGAAGAGGCAGCCCAAACCTCAGGAAAGTCAAAGTCTGCCCTTTGGAGATAAGTGGGGAGTGGAAGATAGGAGATACAGATGTTCCCAGCTGCAGCGCAGTTCTGGTTTGATTGAACTAAATGAACAAAATAGACGGTTTCTGTTTTAGAGAGAACTGTCTCTGAGAGGGGCAGGACTCCTTACTGTGGACCATGGGGAGACCAGGCCCCCTCCCCCACCCCATGAGCACGTCGGGTCTGATGGGAGATCCAGGGCACATACACACACTTCCCAAAGGGCCAGGACAGACAGCCAAGTGTTTTTGCACATGTAGGGGGGCAGTAAAGCAAGTACTTGAGGTTGGGCAGGATTCATTTGGGGCAGCTTCTTGGAGGAGCAGATAGCGGAAGAGGGGCAGGACCAAAGGGCAGAGAAGAGAATGGAGAGCCCCATCTCCCTCACAGCGGGGGTTGAGGGGGGCTGGGACTTCCTCTACAGTGAAGAGAGAAGATGGGGGTGGGGTGGGGGGTAGGGTGGGTGGGAACTACACATAACTTTCCTGACAAGGTACAGGGGTTTTCAAGGCCAAGTTGGAATATCTGGATTTGACTGGATGACAGCGTGTGCAAAAAAGGTCCCTGCAGATTTCTGGAGCAGGCGTCCAATCCACCCTTGTCTTGGTCCATTCCTCCCTGAAGTCCGATTCCTTGAGCTCCCTCTCAGAACCTATTTTTTTGCCCAGGACGAGAGGAGCTTTCGCATCCCGTGACCTCCAGACAAAGAGCTACCAGATGGATGGGAGCCCCTCACCCCTTCTTAAAACCACACTATCTCACCACTAATATCAACACTTACCCTTGAAATAAACCTTAGCTGCCCCACACTCCTGGTCTCTGCTCCTTTCTTACGTCTCCACTGTCATCTCAGGGGGGCTTGGAAGGGGTGACTTCAGCCCCACAGCTTTGGGAAATGGGCTGGAGGGGGCATGGCAGGTCAAAAGGCAGGAAGCTCTGTAGGCAGGTCCTGATCCTGAGGTTTTGCTAGAAGCTGGGGAACTGGGATAGAGAAGGTCGCACGTATGTGCTGGGGATCGGAAGGATGGTTAGTGGCTCCAGGGATCTAGCTCCTCTCTTCCTCTGCTTCCAAAAATAGTTTCTGGTCCCTAAAGACCCCCAGCTTCCCCCCAAACCTTGGTCACAGTGCAATTCTGAAGACTGAGAAATGGTGGGAGTGGGAGTAGGGGCTTAGGTGAGCAGGGGCTCAGGCTGCCTGCTAACCTGCTCCCCACCTTTCATCCACAGGGTCAAATCCCGGCCCCCAGCACTCGAGCCCTGCTCTACTTCAGCCGACTCTGGGAGGTAGGATACTTCTCACTTTCTAGAACTGGGGATCCTGGTCATCCTGTCCCTCTCCCCACCTGCTTCAAGCAGCCACCCCGGCTCCAACCTACCTGTCACAGGATTCCTCCTTTTCATTTTTGAGATGGGTAGTCTCACTCAAATCTTATCACCAATACCATCTGAAATTCTAACACCCTCAGTCTCCTATACGCTTGTCTTTATCTAACCCCAACCCACACCCAGGCTCCGAAACCCATTCTTGCACATGGTCTTGAAACTTTCCCAATGAGCTGCCACACTCCACCCTCTGAGTTCTGTCTCCCTGTGGCCCACTCATCTCTCCTTCTCCCTCCAGGATTTCAAACACAACACCCCCTTCTTGAACTGGAAAGAAATTATTGAGGTAAGGGCTTCAGAACCTCTCGTTTCGGGGTCAGGAAGCTGAGCGCTGGGGACATGGGGTTCTGGGCCCTTGGCAATGGCGTGCGATGCTGGCCTAGTTCCTTATCCTCTCTGCTGAGGGAGGGCGCCTCCCTTCCTTTCCCACTTTCCTCCCTTTATGCAACGCTGAGTGGGGGTGGGGTGGGCGAGTGAGCTGTGAGTCACTGAAGAAGGAGCAGAGTGGCAGGTCCTCCCTAGGATAAAAGCCCAGGCCGAGGGTTGGGGCCCTCACAGGCCCGGGAACATGAAGCTGGCCACCACTGGCTCTGCTGCTGCTCCTACTGGGCATGGCCTGGCTCCGGGGGAGCCACAGCTACTGGGTGAGCAGGCATGGGGACCACAAGGTGGGGAAGAGGGAGGGACCTCAGAACTGGCTGAAGGGAAACAGGAGCTGTGGCAGGGGGGTGTCAGGTGAGCCCCAGCACAGGCAGGTTCAGAGGGTCTGAATATCCGGGTTCTGGGGAGGATGCGCAGGACCTCTGGGTCTTCCAGCCAGCCACACCTCGATTCTGTGTGGCCAGTGGCCTTGGGGAATGAGGACCCTTGGGCACTGAGGCAAGGATTGCCCACATACTCATTCACGTGGGCCAGGCACTGAGGCTGCACAGGTGGGACCATGCAAAGTTAGAGGTTAAGGCCTTTCTGCTGAGTGTTGTCATGCTCTCATGTAGCACCAGGATGGCCATATTGCCCGATTCTTCAAGAAAAGTTAGAAATCTGATTCTCAATTGCTCGCAACTAATTCAATTAAAAAATGCAGACCAAGTGAAAAAATGTCTGGAGGACTGTGGTCAGTGTTAGGGCTCATGTAGGGTTAAAATTCAGTGTTAGGTGCGGATAAGGTGGGGAGTTAAGCCCGAGTTAGGAAGAACGTCTTAACTCTGTGTGTGTGTGTGTGTGTTAGTGGTGGTGGTGGTGGTGGTGGTGGTGGTAGGGTTCCTGGTAGAGAAGTGATGATGGCAGGAACTAAACTTCTCTCTTACTGCTTAGAACTTTCCCCTTGCCTCCATCAGGGAAGGGGAGGTGGCAAGTGCCTCTGTGGTGTGTCCTAAGTGGCTTCACCTGCTTTCTTGTATGTCTCGCCTTTCTTTTGCTTTGTCCCAGAGCTCACCTAATAAACTGTGAATAACAGCCCACCCTTCCAAGGACCCTGTAAAGAACAGTGTTTGTAAACAGGGATAAAAGGGTCTATGAAGGAAGCAGGGTTTGGTGTCAGCAAAAGGTGTGCTGGGGTTGAGGAGCCTGGGTCTAGCCCAGGGAAGCCTGTGTGGGTACCACCCATCTGTCATTCTAGCTCCATCTCAGGCCAGCCTGCCAACACTCCAGGTGCCTGGGTGGGGGTGGTGTTGCCAAAGCCAGTTCTCTACCCTTGCTCCCCAACACCGAGTGTAGAAATCTGTCCTGTATCTATTTGGGCCATCAGTTTTCTCCAGACTCACTGCCTTCTCTGTAGGTAGCACTTATCACGGACCACTGAGAGGAGTAGGGTGCCTGTGTGGGATGCTGGTGCTCCAAAAGGAGGGCAGAGCCTAGGCAGCAGGATGCTGGAGTCCTGAAGGACCCGAAGGACCATGGAGACACCCTAACTGGGTCTCCCCTCTTCTTTACAGGGTCCCAGTGAGTCATCACTCCAGAAGAGATCAGGCAATGCTGGTCAGGTACGTCTCTGCCCTCAGACTGGTCCTGGAGGCCCTTGGTTCCTCTCAGTCTTGTTCCTGGGTTTGGCCAATCTGAAATTCTCCTCCTTCACTCCCCTATTCTGTAATTTTCTCAGCCTGGTCAAGGATGGCAAGCGGTAGCACCTGTAACTTCTAAGGTAAGATATCTGCAATGTGATCACTTGATTTAGATCTCACTTCTTGCCTTGGTCTCCTTCCCTCACTTCCCAAGTAACACTTGAGGAGCTGGAAGAGGTAACGAGGGAAGGAGGCAGGGCCATTTGGGCTAGGAACATCAAGTGAGGTGAGGGTATGGGCTCTGGCTGGCTAAAGGAGATTCTAGAAAAGAAAACACATGAGACAAGGAGGGGAGAAGTTTGGGGCTTTGAGAGAGGTCCAGCCAGGTCAGGGAGGTGGGGAGTTTATTCCAGAGCAAGATGCCTTCATGCTTTCTGTGTTGCCCCGGCCCCCTCCCTCATGACCCACTACCCCTCTCCTTTCTTCAGCAGAACTACAATTATAACCAGCAGGCATATCCTACTGGCTCTAGTGGGCAGTATTCAGCCAAGCTCCCCGCTAAGGTAAGACTTGCAAGTGCCCTGTTTTCCCCTTGGGGTCTCTGCATGGGGGTGAGGGACGGAGGCTTTTGCTGCCAGGGTCCTTCCTCTACGTGGGTTTGCTGAGGTCAAATCCTCTTCACGTTGAAAGTCATGTCTCTCCACCCTTTGCAAGGAGACTCGGACTCCCTGAGAGCAGTCTGGAAGTGGAGGGTAGAAGGTCCAATGCTCTGCACACCCATCCACTCAGAAAAACGTTACAAGGGTGCAGTGGCTGTATCATATACGTGGAGAAAACTGGGAACATATATCCCCTCAAAGAGAAACATACGCTCAAAAAAAAAATAAAAAAGAAAAAAAATCACATGACACATGGCAGAACAAACAGCCTTCCTTTGCAGCATCAGTATTCTGCCTCTTTAACTGCTGACCTTTTGGGGGTGGCAGGGATCCAGGAGGAGGAGAATAGACTAGCACGTAGGTGAAGCTAACCCAGGAACTCTTGGTTGGTGGGAAAACACTTCATTCCATAAAGGAAATAAAAGGGAAAACATTTAAGAATTTTGTTGCATTCAGTTGCAAAGAAAGCAATCTTATAAATTCAGTAAATAAATGTGCTAAATACTAATTGGGCAGGTGAAGGAAAAAACAGGTGGAATTTCCCTCTACCACCTAGAACAATAAAGCCCTGCCCTGGGGACAGGCCTTCCACCGAGAGGTCAGGAACTGCTAACTGAGAGGAGGTGAAGAGGCGGTTCACACTACCTGTGGGTATCCGCTTCGCCAATTATTTGTGGCCAACTTCCATCCATCTTACAGGCAGAGGGAGACCTACCTATTCTCTTTCACTCCCCATGGGCAGAGTGTGCTCAGGGACCATATTCAGTATCATTTTGGGTAAAATGTACTTAGAATGATAAATCTGCTGTGGAAAAAATTCCCTGGGCTGAATGTCCACAGTCAGACCAAAGGACCTTTGAAATAATCCTGGTCTGAGCCTGCCCCTGTCACAGAGCCCTTCCTGAACTGTGAGGACGTGACAGAGAGGTCACTTTAGTCCCCACATCACCTCCTCCGATCCTCTCTTTGCAGGGTGGAGTCACAATCTCTTCCTCGGTAAGTATTGGGGCAAAGAAAATCCGGCTTGTGAGAGAAGGGGCCTGAGGCCAGAGGGTGTACAGGGGACAGTGCGATGTCCACTCAGACATTCTCCTTGTCCTGCAGGCTTCCCGGGCTCAACCTGGTCTGCTGCAGTGGCTGAAGTTTTGGTAGGTGAGTGTCAGAGGGAACCAGGCATGGCTGCACCCGGGAGCTGAGGCACCATCTCCCAGGGGCAGGGCTGGGATTGGCATTTCCTTTGCTCTGGACGGAAGCTCTAAAGGTAACTGAGGAGGAGAGCCCAGTGTGGAGTGTGGAGAAAAACTCATAGGAAATGGCCTACTCAGAAAGCACCCTCTAGGTGCTGAGTGAAGGCCTGACGGAAGTGGGACCCTGCAGGGACGTGTATGAGAAGAAGGATGATGCACTAGGTTAAGGAGAGGAAGCGGGATAGGAATTGACGGACGGACTGTAATAGGTGAGCCTTTCAAGTGCAAAGGGTCAGAGGCAGGAAGAAGTGATTTGCCAGTGGGGAAGAGGTAGTAGATTAACTTGGCAGGACTACACAATCTGTTTTAGGGGACAGCAAAAATGAGGGGACCGGCAGGTGACATAGGTAAGACACAAAGGAACCGTGGGAATGCAGAAGTTGGATGAAAGAATACGTGGTTTCAACAGGTTTAGGAGTAGCCACATTCCACCCTTTGCTTTTTTCTTTTCTTTTAGAAAATCACTTCCAATAACGACGGAGGCCCTGAAAAATGTCAGTTGTCAAGGAGCCCGACTGCACCCCTCCCCCAGCTTTTCGTCTGTGCTAGGCCTGCTGTGGGTGCTGACACCTTTTTCTAGGTTGGGGACCTGGTTTTATCTGTCCCTTGTTGCTTCCCAGCCCATGTGGGGCTTCCTTGACCACCAGTCTCATTAGAAAACCAGTCACTTTCTTTATTTACTCCATTTTGTGACCTGAAGCTACTGTGACAATTCTTCAGGAGGAGCTTCCTACTTTTGAGTTTCTCTGTGGAAATAAAAAAGTTTCCCTAAGACTTTCTCAAATTTTATTCTTTAATACTATTCTGATGGCCTGGATCAGAAAGGAGGGAAAAGTGATTTAGGGGCAGATAATCTGCCTTCCTCCTGAGAGTGGTATACAAAATGGCGGTCTGAGACAGGTAAGACCTGGGCGGTCCTGACAAGAAGTAGCTAGCTGACGTCACTGGGACTCAGTTCCTCCATCGGTGAAAAATGATCTTTGCCCAGAAACATCTGAATACCATGCTTACCGCCCTTGAAGCAGTCTTAGGTGTATTGCTAGCCTGAAAACGCAATGAGGGAGCTATTCAAATCAAGGTGGGAGTAGACAGCTTGTTCAAAGAGAGGAGACCTGTCCCAGGGAGAGGGCAGGAACAAGAGCAAGAGGTGGGTAGAGAATACGCCGCGGCCTCGTAAATACACTGAAGGGTGGATGAGGGGACAGTAGGGTTGACTTAGCAAGTTGGGGGGAGTGGCTCCCATCTAGTACCTTATCACATGCAGCGGCCCTGTGTTTCCGGGGTGCAGAGGGCAGTGGAACACTTCTACTCCAGTAATGTGCCAGTGAGACAGGCAGAGGTTCTGGGTGCAGGCTGAGCCCAGGCTTATTATAAGCCAGAAGCCCTGAGGACACAGCCGGAGAGTCTACAGTTAGAGTCTCTGAGCCAAAATCCCATCAAGGCCATACTGTGTGTCCGAATTAAGGAGCCTCCATCACTCGTTCCTGACATCCCTGTGGGGACCCAGGAACTAAAAGGAGGACATAAAGCACCCTGCCAACCTAAGTGACTCCCTCCAAGACTGCAAGTTTCCTGAGGGCATGGACTGTCTGCCTTGGTCACTGCTCCAACCCCAGTGCTTTAGCACAGGGCCTTGGCACAGGGTAGGGCAGGCTTCAAATAGCTGATGAATAAATGAAAGAAAGTGGGCCCTAAATGGACTTGGGGAAACCTATTTGAACAAAGCCACCTGACTGGGCGAAAGAAGACTACTCCATCCTGTTCTCACTTACTCGTATGTCCCTGAATTGGGGCTATTGCTTTGCATTTATCTTCGGTTGTAACTGTGTGGGAGGGCCTTGCACTACCTCCTTACGGCCACAGGGAGGTGAACACGGCTGTCCCAGGGCAGACAGTCTTTCCAGCTGACTGACAGCTAGCTTCCCACAGTGTGGGTGAGGTTTCAGAAATAGCTAGAACTCATGTCTCCTCCAGCTAGTCCCTGAGGGATTGAAGGAGAAGCTGAGGTCATCAACATGGTTCTGGACTCTTGGGGCATTCCGGGTCCGAAAGGCTGAAAGCAGCCCTTTAAAGTACCACCTGAAGGAAGCTAAGACTTTTGGGTAAAGGACTCTAACAGAAGGACAGGCCACCCTTTCTCCTGCCTGAACTTCTGAAGCAGCTTCCTGAAATCCTTTCATTTCCCCCACTAAAATCCATTCTCGCATGACAGCTATGGAGGATCCCTCACTCAGAATCCTCCTGAAGCTTTTCGTTAGCTCTAGAATAAAAGCCCAACTGTCCATGGCTCACAGTGATCTGGCTCTGGCCTCTCTCCCCACTGTCATCCCAGACCTTCTGGGAAAGGCCCTCAGACACACTGCTGTTATCTGCCCCTGGAACCCAAGATCTTCAGAAGTTTGGAGCTTTAACTGCTTTTGCTCTAAATTTAAATGTCCCTTGCCACACCAGCTTAGCCAAGGATACCTGCAAAATCACTATCACGTCACCCGATTTTAACTTCTTCACAGAATTTGTCAGTCTCTGAAATTATCTTGTTTCCATTTTTTTTTTGTTTTTTTGTTAGATTATGATGTTTCCTCCGCCAGAACATAAGCTCCACAGGACAGGCACCAATTTCCAGCACTAAGAGCCAAAGTATCTGCTCAATAAACATTTGTGAGTTAGAGAATTGAAGAAGGGATCAGAATTAAGTGGGATCAGTCCAGGAAGTCTTCCTGGTAGAAGTTTAAGCAAAGGGCGCACAGAGACAGGAGGTGGAAGGCAAAAGACAGACCAGACCTGCTGGGCAATGTAGCTGCTTTCTTGGGTGTGCTAATAACGCCAGCAGAGCGAGGCAAGGACAAGACAGCAATGCCCTGAGCTCTGCCTCCCAATGCTCCACGTACCCCAATACCCCAGTACCCCACACCCTGGCCCCCTTTCTCTCCAAGGCTTGTCACCTAGGTATTCACCGAGGCCCCAGGCCCCAGTGTGCATCCCTTCAAGTTCCTCATTCCCTCCATGAACCCAGGAGGCTGGCTCTGCCCCCTAGGTGTGTCTGTAATGTACTAATCAGGGCTGGGCCTCGTCTCCTACCCACACTCAAGTTCTGGCAGATCGGGGTGGGGTGGGAGCAGGCCTGTGGGAAAACAGGGGTTTACTGGTATGCTCAGAGAGGGAACTAGGAGACCAACCAGACTTGGAGATGGGGTGATGCAGAGCCAGCTCTGTGACTCTGCCTCAGCCATTAACCTGATGTGATATATCCAATGCAACACTGAATCCCGGGCTGATTCTCCTGCCAGCCATTATCCAAACTGCTGGGACCCTGTCCCAGTGAGAATCCCCCTCCCTGCCTGACCACTGGACACTGGACAAGCAGGGATCACAAACTCACTGAGGCAGTATCGATGGGGGAAGGAGAAGGAGCTTGGACAGAGACAATAGATTCCAAAGTTAGCACTTACCGTGTAAATCATGTAAAGCCAAAACTACCCTTGAAAATCCATCAGGAAGGTACCAAGTCGAAACAAATCATAAGTTCAGCATAGCCAGTTTTTTCTCCAGCGTAAGAACAGAATTTCTTTGGCTGTGCACATGAAGTAGCTGGCTTGTATTCAGAGGTATGATACAAAAGCACCTATTTTTAACCACCAGAACTTTAAGCACTACAACTAGAACTAGAAATATCTTTAAGTACATACATCTGGCAAGATGCTTATATGATATGAGGCATCTGGAAATTGAGGTAATTGCAGGTTCATTCTGGGACATATGCTCATTTGTGTCATTAATCTCTTAGCTGTCTGTTTTCATTTTGCCAAGAGTGTACAGTTTAATTCATTGAAATTAATGCACAGATGCTCAGAGCTGCCACCTATGGCTGCACACCACAAAAGGACACCTGGTCACGGAGGCTAATGGGGGCTGAATGCAACCTGCCCCCCAGCTCTCAGGGCATGGGTCTAATTCACACAAGATGGTCCACAGGCAGGCCATTCCCTTTGTAGGACACTACTCCACAGTACAGCAAAGGAGCAATACAAATGCAGGCTCTGGAATCCTAGGCTTTGAACACTGGTCTTGCCAAACACTGGCTGTGTGATCTTGGGTAAATTTCTTACCCTCTATATGCTGTGGGTCCCCTACCTATAGATTGTGGGTAATTATGGTAACTACCTTACAGAATCACTGTGATATTTCAATGAGACCCTGTTTCCCCGAAAATAAGACCTAACCGGACAATCAGCTCTAATGAGTCTTTTGGAGCAAAAATTAATATAAGACCCGGTATATATTATTATATCGTAAATATATTATATTAATTATATTATATGTTATATTATATTATGGGCCAGTCTTATAGTAAAATATAAGTCTTATATTAATTTTTGCTCCAAAAGATGCATTAGAGCTGATTGTCCGGCTAGGTCTTATTTTCGGGGAAACACGGGATCATGCTTTAGGCGCACTTAGCACAAGGCCTGCTGTGTAGTAAGACATCAATTGGCTAACATCATTATTAGCAGCCCCAGCATAAGGTGGAGAGGGACAGAGGGAAGTCAATTTGTTGCCAAAGAACTCTGGAGCCAAACAGATGATGGTGTTTGGATCATCTGGTGCTTTAGATGCCAGTGTCCCACCATTAGCATGTCTAATTGGAGTTGATTATACAATGCCAGTTCTTTTTTGTCACTTGTTCCTTCCTTCTGCTCCTGGAGTTGACCCTATGCTGACAGAATGGTGGTTAGAGAGCTCCTCCACTCACTGTTAATTCATTAGTAAGAATTCACTACATGTAAAACCTTGTATCCTCTAGAAAACCTTTTGGGAGGTGCTCCACCCACCTCAGTCATTTTCTCACTTATCCCCTTCAGTAGCACCAACTGCACATGACATCCACCTTCACAAGGTCATCTGTGCTTAGTGAGTGTCCCTCAAGCAGTGCCTCCTCAGGTAGCTCCGAAAAGGGGCAGATGCCATTATGAAAACAGAAGAGACTTCCCAGGGCTAAAGAGGGATAGGATGTCAGGATCTGGGATGTGGGGGCAGCATGAGAATTGAACTGAAGTGCCAGCGTCTGGGGTTCATAAAGATTGTTCTTGAATGACTGTGGCCCTCCCACCCTAGTCCTGCCATCTGTGTGCATTGCATCAGGTTGGGTAGAGGCCCACTCTGAAATAAGGTCTTTGATCTGGCAGCACTGGTTGACGTTCCAGCACCTCCCTATTACACCAGGAACCAGTTGGGCCACCTGAACCTCATTGTGGAGACGGTTCCTTGATTAGGATGTTTTGTCACTTTGAGGTGATACAACTCCTCAGTGGGGGAGTAGAATGGGGGGTGGCATGGGATAAGCTGAATGAAATGGAGTAGGCATTCAAAGTCCAGGACACAGATCCCATGTCCAATTGCTTAGCTGTAGGACCTGTTTCGTGGTTTGTTTGTTTTTCTCTATTTCTTGTCTCAGCTCAGAACAGTCGTTTTTCTGAAGACCCAAGAGTAAATCATTTCTCTGAAGACCCAAGAGTAAAAGATGGGCAGTTGGATAATAGGAGGGATCTAGCCTCAAAGGAGGAAAGTACACAACTTGGTGGAAGGATGCTTGAATTCTAACATCCAATCTAAAAATGTTGGCTCCATCTGTACTCTGTGTAAGGCATGGTGCTAGGGAGATATAGAGGTGGTTAAGATATAGCTCCTAACCTCAAGGAACTTAATATTCTAAGAAGGAACTGGGAGAAGAGCATACATTACTCTAGGTGCAATGCCAGAGAGAAACCAATGAATTGCTATGGCCATTCCGAGAAGGGCAAAGTGTGAGGATGAGGACGGTGGGAGAAATCAGGGAAGCTACATCCAAGATGGATGTTGGGTTCTGAGAACTGGAGATGAGAGAAGGGTATTTTAGGAATAAGGAACAGCACAGGCAGATGTTTGGAGGAGGAAAAAGAAGGGCATATTTGGTAAGGAGTCCAGTTTGACCTGATGTGAGGTATGTGCCAAGGGCGTATAAGAAGAAAACATCAGAAAGGCAGATTGAGGCCAGAGCATGGATGCCAGTCTAAGGAGTTTAGACGGAACTGAGTAAGGTGGGAAAAGGCCTGAATTATAAGAGAGGAATGAAGGATATAAGGAAAAGAGACAAAGACAAAAGGAGAGGTTGCTTGGGTGCCACCGCCAATCCCTTAGAGGGACAGGTCCAACCTGTCTCCATCCCAGCTCCATTTGCATGAAGAACCCCATTGCCACCTCACCTTCCTAATGCCTAGAGCAGAATGTGAATTGAGAAATCCAAGGTAAGTGGGGAATAGTCCACACCTCCCCTCCCAGAGCCCCGGGGGTGGATGACAGGATCTGGGGGTGAGTCAGTGGGGTGGGGACCCCATTTCTGCTCATATCTGCCTTCCTGGGAATATAAAAGGCAAGCAATGAGGCCCCGCCTCAGAGCACCCCAAACTTGACACCATGAAGATCCCAGTTCTCCCTGCTGTGGTTCTTCTCTCCCTTCTGGCGCTCCACTCTGCTCAGGGGGCAGCCCTGGGTAGTTCTGAGGTGAGCACATCACCTGGGTTTTCTTTTTCTTGTATCTATTACCTCACTTACTCTTTTATTTCTTTACCTTCTATCCATTACTGGATAAGTGGTTGGTTCTAATTTTTTAATGTTATCAGGGGCTGAACGAGAAGCTGGGGCTCTGAGGAAGGGGAGAAAGGAGGAAGGAAACAAAGTATCCCTGGGAAAACCTGTAGGGATGGAGATGCTTATATTTCTGGAAGGGATGGTGAAGTATGGGGTGGAGGCTGGACAACTGAGATCCGGGAAGAGATAGGGGCTGAGGCTGGTCATCTGGGTTCAGCCTCACCTTTGTTTCGTTTGCATCCCTGGGAATGGCTTCCAGGTGACTAGGAGCTCCCTCCTGTCTCTGGAGCCTAGGCCATAGCAAGAATCATAAGAGCCAGCCTCCAGCCAAGAGGAATCTTGAGGTCTCTCTATCCCCAACTTATCCCAAGGTGGGGAGAGAATGTGTATGTTAGATTTAAAAGTCAACGACAGGGGTCACAGACTCAGCTGCTTAGGATCCAAGCCAGTGGTATCAGTGAGCAAGAGGGTTGCTGGGGCCTCAGGGGAGGTGGGGAGAACTTGCCCAATCTAAAAGGGGACAGTCTGTATTCCATCTTACTGCTGCCAAGTGGGAAAATGTACTCGGTATGGCCAGAGCTTTAAAATTTTCAGGAGAAACTGGAAATCTGATTTATGAATTCTTACTGGTTAAAAATGTTTAATTCAACTTAAAAAACAAACCAGCCAAACTACTATGAGAGCTAAACATTTGGGTCTAGGCTGTAGGCTACTTGTTTGTGACCTCTGTTGTGGGAAGTAAGGACAGTGACACTAGGTGAGGTGGGAAAGTGACAAGATGGCTGCACTGAGGTCTGGAGGAGTGACCAAATGGAGGGAAACAGAGCCCGAGACTTTTGTGGCAATCAAGTTACAAAGCAAACCAACATCAATCAATTTAAGGCAGGCAGGGCACTTCAGCAGGTTGGCTCCCACTGGCATGCTAATCTCTCCCATCAGCTCTCTGGGCTAAGATGGGGTGTCTTAGGAACACCCCGGAAGTCATCTGCGGAACAACACTAGCTCGTTTTTCTTGGGAGGAGTCCTCTTTCTCCACCCTTTGCACCAGCTGCTTATGAGGGACGCAGGCCTGGGTTTTTAACTTCTCTACCTTAAACATGCCCATCTGTCAACATCTGCCTTGTTGGAACAGTGTGGGTTAACTGATGCCTCATGGTAGAGAATGAATATGCTCAGGGACTGGCCCATTGGGGGAAGGGAGAGCTGACAGAGAGGGTTTGGAGAGGGGGACTTGCTGACAGGTGATCATTTGGCTCCTTTCTCCCCTTCACTTTCCAGGAAGAAAGCACCATTGGTAATTATGCGGCAGGACCTGAGGTAAACACCTATTTTCCTACACTCCAGCCATGAGTTTGTCCCCTGCCTCTCATGCTTCTCAGCAATTTTTCTAACACGCTGCTTCTTTGCCTAGGCCCATAACACTCAGTTTCTGAATATCGACAAGTTGCGATCTGTAAGTACAATTCTCTAACGCTGTCCCCACAAATATTCACACCAGAAAGGAGATCGATGCCTCGGGAGCAAGCTTGCAAAGCTGCCATGGTCCCTTCACCTTTTCCAGAAGACTAGGGACTAAGCTCTGCCCTCCTCTGGAACTGACCCTGTCCTGCTCTCTCTCCTCACAGGCTTTTAAGAATGATGAATTCCTGAACTGGCACGCCCTCTTCGAGGTAAGTGCTTAGGCACTCCTTACTCTTCTTGATTGTTTGCAGTCTTTCCAGGGTAGTGGCAACACCTGCTAGTTCTCCAGGTTCCTTCCTGAGTTCTAGAAGGGAGTAATTGCCATGCTTAGATGCTGTCCAGCCAAAGAATGTTTCCCCAGGAGGCTGCCATGGCTATACTTTATTTTCTTAACATGGCAGTAGGGAGCAGGCCACAGAGACAATTCCAGAAAAGGAAGACCTTAATCAATCAAGAGTTTGTTTGAATCTCCTCATCCTCTACGAAGAAATTGAGGTCCTAAGTTGGGTGGCTTACCCTAACTTAGGAGGCTAAATGAGTGACGACGCTGGAACTAGAGCTTGCATAGCATGACTCTCCACATACTTATGTACCTTTGTGCAAATGTCTTCAGTTGTCTGAGCCTCAGTTCCCTCATGTGTGATGTGGGGACAATGACAGTACCTACCTCCAAAGGTTGCTGTGAAGACAAAATGAAATCATGCCTACAAAGCAGTTAGTACAAGGCAGACAGAAGAAGGGTTCAGGAAATATCTGTTCTTATCATAATTATAAAACAATAACATCATCGCCACTACAGAGAGCTCACTCAGTGGGTGCTTACTGAGCTATGCTCCCCTGACCTGTAACCCATCTCACATTCTCTTTTTCTATTGTAGACTATCAAAAGGAAACTTCCTTTCCTCAACTGGGATGCCTTTCCTAAGGTAAGAGGTGGTGGGCATTAGAAGGATAACGGGGCTGGGAGTGAGGGAAGAAGCAGAGGATCTGGGAGGGAGAGTGGGGACAGTGATAGGAGGATAAACGTTCTTCCCACCAAAGTATCTCAGCTACAATACTTAGAGGTGAATGGGAACTTAGACTGGGGCAGAGATTCCTTTCCATCAGTGCCCCACCCTATCTTGAGGTTCCTTATGGAAGACTCGAGCTTCCTGTACCTGAGGATCCCCAGTCTGACCGTGCCCTCTCTTCCTCTAGCTGAAAGGATTGAGGAGTGGAACTCCTGATTCCCAGTGATCGTTCCCTTCAAGACCCAGCACTGCTGATACCCATTGGAAGGGGGCTAATGTGGTATCTGATCACCATCCTACAATCACTCTTTCCTGGCTCAATAACTCCAATAAAATGTCTTCCAACCAAATAGCTCCTGTATCTGCATCTCTATTCTTATCCTACTGGGCTCTACAAAGAAATTAAGATGGAGTGGGCTCCAAGGCGGTGTAGGCAGAAATCTTGACTTGGGTACTTTACTTACTTGGGTAGTAAGTAGTGAGAGAGGAGCAAGAGGGAAGGACAGATCATGATGGCAAGAGATCCCTTGTGTCTTAGCTTCTTAGTACTGGCTGACATGCTTGAGGAGCATGAAGCTGTGAGTTACTGAAAATTCCCAAGGAATCAAATCTGCTCCTTGAACTACTGGTACCCTCCCTCTCCTGCCTTTTGAGAACCTGATTTCCGTAGTGGTGGCAATTTGGTACACCAGAGCTATCTGGAATCCAAGGCTCAGGACCCAGCTTAAATCATATGAGCTTATCTGAAATCCTTTATACAAAAAAAAAAAATAAATAAAATAAAAAAAGGGTAGGTTATACAATAAAGAAAACTAGTGGTATGACCTTGGGCCTTTCTCAGCATCCATTTCTTTATCTGTGATATGAGTGTGGAAATAAATCAGAATGATAATAATGACCGTGGTGTTATTATGAAGGTCAAATGAGATAAGGTATGTAAAGCTCCTTGCATAACGCCAGGCATATAGTAGGCGTATTGCTCAACAATTGCTTATTCCCTCCATTCCCCCAAAGAGCTGCCATAATGACCCAGATTCATCATTTACCCATCCATCCATCCATCCATCCATCCATCCATCCATCCATCCATCCAATATCCATCTATCCATCCATCCAACCAGCCACTTACCCATCCACTGCAAGGTCTTAAAACATAAAATGGATTGTTTTAGTTCCTGCAGATGTATTCTGCATGAAATCTCTGTGTACTCTGTGTGTCTGCCCTATGACTTAAAATGTTGAATTAGTTGGGATTATTTCTGGTTTCTCTTGAAAACTGGGAAAATCAGAGAACAATGGAGCTGTGATTGGCTTAAATCTAAGTTAATAGCTGTCCTCCTTACACAGGACATGGTCTCCAGATCAGTAAAGTTCCATGTGGCAAGTTTCATTTATTCACATTGCCTTTTGGCCTTTATAAGAAATTGAGTTTGTAAACTGTGGCCTGGAACTTACTTGAGGAAGTAGACTACAAAGGAAAATTAAATTTGTATAGGGGGAAGAAAAACCTCCTCCTACTCTCTTAAATTCTATGGCTGGCCTAAGAATTAAACTGACAGAAGACAAAATAAGAGGAGAAAAGCACACAAATTTATTTAATATTTTTAATATATACACTGGAGTCTTCAGAAGGAAAGAGAAGACTCGAAGAAGCCATTAGGCCCAAAAACTTATACACTGCTTTATTCAAAGAATAACAAATTGTGGGGACGTAACAACACAAAAGGGCTTGGACTAGGGGCAATAAACTATGGGACGGTGACTAGGAAATCTATGGGGGAAACTAATGAAAGGTCAGGATTCTTTTAGTAGGTTTGTTTATACAGACTGGAGTTGACTCCCAGACTCTGGTGGTAAGATTGTTCTTCTCTTCCTGGTACAGGGAGAGCACCTTTCTCAAGGAAAATGTTATGACTTGCTTTTAGGTAGAAAGGGGAGGGCAGAGAGCCCTTCTTGCATCCGCTGTGTCTCAAGTGCCTTCAGTTCCAAATCATCAATGTGCCATAGTGGCCTATTTTGGGGTGGCAAAGCAGGAACCTTTTCACTTGGTTCCTGCTTTCAAAGAGCTTCCAGACTAGATGACTAAGACATGTAAATGTTGCTCATCCCCTTTCTTCTGGTTAAGTAACAATACACACACACACACACACACACACACACGAAGCAAGTTATAAGTGGGATCATCAGAAAAAAAAAAGGAGACTGGTCAAATGCCACAATCAAAATATTTAGCAAAGATTGAAGGCTCACAAATGGGGTGGTAGAAAATGGAGTAGAGGAAGAAGGAGGGGAATTCCTTAAGACACATACCGGGAGTACCAAAAAAAAAAAAAATGTATGCAAGTGGACACTTTGGTCAATGTTGCTCAAGCAGTAGTTTGCCGTAATCAGAAGTGTCTGGATGCTGCTGGTAACCACTTTGAGCACCTCTTGTCATTGCAGAAGTCAATGCGACTTGTATTCCTCTTTTGTTATCAGTGTATATTGAGTATTACAATTTTAATACAGTTTTCCTTTCTTCAAATGTGTATACATGGTTTTTGGCCCCCTCTGTTTATTAAGTAGCTAGGCTTTAGGAAAGAACAAGAGTCATCACATAGAAGCCAAGGACCTCTGAGGTAAGGCAGTGGTTCTCCACGTGTAGTCCTGGGATCAGCAGCCTCAGTGTCATATGGAAACTTACAAGACCTGTTGAATCAGAAGCTGGGGGTGGGGCCCAGCAACCTGTGCTTTAACAAGCCCTGTAGGTGATTCTCATGCACTAGCGCTTGACAACCACTGAGAAAAGGAAAGCCACAGGATGACCGATGCAAAATTCAAGACAGTAGTTACCTCGTTGGGGGAAAGACCATCATGTGAGAGGGGAGGGGCAAATGGAGGAGGACCGAAGGCTTCTATTATTAGTGTTTTTATTTTTTCCTTAAATACCAGGGGTGCCAAAAATATATATATATACATTTTAAGAGACATTAGCACTTTGGTCAACGTTGCTCAAGCAGTAGTTTGCCGTAATCAGAAGTGTCTGGAAGCTGATGGTAACTACTGTGAGCACCTCTTGTAATTCCAGAAGTCAAACATGACTCGTGTTCATCTTTTGTTATTGGTATATATTAATACAGTTTTTTTCCTTTCTTAAAATGTGTATACTTTTTTTTGGCACCCTCTGTATATTATAGAGAAGGGAAAAATATCTTTTCCTTCTACCCTTCTAGATTTTGGATGGTCCTCTGTAACAAAAGACAGATTAACAAGAAAAAAGCATACATATTTGTTTAATATAAGTTTTAGGGGATATGGAGTGGTAGATAAAAGGCAGGACTGGATGCGGAAGATGAAAGGCAGGGCTGGCTGTAGAACAAAAAATCTCAGCCCATTTTGAAACTTTTTCTTGAAACTTACATCACCAGACCCCAAGACAAGATGGATGGTTAATAATCTGGGAACCACTAAGACGGGCTGCAACCAGCTAGAACCAACATGGCAATGGATTTCATCTAGCAGTTACCTGACCTTGAATTCTTTCCTGCAGTGCTGCCAAGAATGCATTGGTCCAGGCCCCTTCTGCGGGCTGCCCCGGGGCTGAGGCATCATCGTCTAGCCTCCTGCAACAATGGGAACCTTCACAAGGAAATTAAGACCTGAAGAAGAGGTTAAATCTGTATGTTTTTGTGCTAGGTTTGATAAAGAGTGGAATGTCTTGGAAAAATGTAATAGGACAAAAGGGGTATGAGCTCAGTGTAGTAAACTGTGGACAACTTAGCAAGGCCTGTTCATTCAGACTCCTCTTGGGGGTGTCTCTCCATCTTGGAGATAAGGATGCTCGTTTCCTCCAGGTGTAGGGAGGGCACTTCTCACATGAGGGTTTAAGACCTGCTTTAGGGGAAAGTCAGTCTTTCCTGCACCGATTTTCTTAAACTCCATAAGCTTGAAATATTCAATATGTCAAGGCACCATATTTTGGGGTAGTGTGTCCTGAACCCTGTCAATATACATTTTATACACACTTATGTATAGTCACAATATTATTTAAACGAGAGAGTTTAGGAGGACTGGTATCTGAAGAAAAAAAAGAAGTGAAGATGTACTTGTGTAAATGAGTGATGGATGTATTCTAGATCAAATGAAACGGACAAATATGAGCCAGGTAATTGAAGAATTGAAAGAATGGAAGACAAGGCATCTCTTTTCTCTGGGGAATGTGTAGGATGAGGAAGGAGCCAAGAAGTAGTCATACTTTACTGTATACTTCATAAAAACAATCAATGCATCTCGTGTGGACACTGTGCCACCCACTAAATAGGATGTAGAGATATATGTTGAGATATGGACCGATCTCTAAAATGTAGTAAAATGAAAAAAGAAAGTGGCAGAGCAGCGTGAATAATATGTTTAAAAAAAGAGAGATGGTACAAATATATGCTCTTATATGCATAAAATGTGTCTAGAATAAAACTCAAGAAGTAACAGTGACCTCTGGGGACTGATGTCCTGTCACTAAGTGCTCTTTTGATTTTATGGAAAAAAAATTATTTTTTACTGTGTACACTATTAAAAAGAATAAATTAAAATAATAAATTGAAAACCTCTATACCTGAAATGAATATAACTAATATAATATTGTATACCAACTATACTTAAAAAACAACAACTCTCTAATAAAACACACACACACACACACACACACAGACACCCTTTACATTTTAAGGTAGCAAGGCCTCGCCCGAGAACTGGCCCAGAATAGGCATTTCTTATAGAATGAATGAAAGGACCACACCGTTTTATTATTTAAAGTGTGGCCCTTGGATGAACCAGCAGCATGAGCATTACCTGGGCTTATGAGAAATGCAGAATCTCAGCCCAACCCTGAGCCAAAGAATCAGACTACGAAGTCTGACAATTATGTTCACGAACTCGTCCTAGAAAAAATGCTACATACCTCATTGCTGAATATCACTACGGTCACCTTCGAAGTACTCCCCTTGGGAAGCTATGCACCGACGCTAGCGCCGACTCCACCCTTCAAAGCAATTCTGGAACTCTTTTCCTGGAATGGCCATCAGAGCTGTAATTGTATGACCTACCCCTGATGTCCTGAATGTCATCGAAAGGTCTTCCTTTCAATATTTCCTTGATCTTCGGGTAAAGAAAGAAGTCACTGGGGGTCAGATCAGGTGAGTAGGGAGGGTGTTCCAATACAGTTATTTGTTTACTGGCTAAAACTGCCCTCCAAGATAGTGCTGTGTGAGCTGGTGCGTTGTCGTGATGCAAGAGCCATGCATGAATTGTTGGCGAAAAGTTCAGGTCATTTTCGTCTAACTTTTTCATGCAGCCTTTTCAGCACTGCCAAATAGTAAACTTGGTTAATTGTTTGTCCGGTTGGTACAAATTCATAATGAACAATCCCCCGATATCAAAAAAAGGTTAGCAACATCGTTTTGACTTTTGATTTGGCCTGACTTGTGGAGAATTGGTTGACTTCCATTGTATATTTTGATGTTTTGTTTCAGGGTTGTATTGGTAAACCCATGTTTTATCACCAGCGATAACATGGTTCAAAACATCATCTTGCCTCTCCAAAAGGTCTTGGCGAACTTCGACTCTCCTCTGCTTTTGTTCATCAGTGAACTCCTTCGGGACCATTTTTACACACACCTTTCTCATGCCAAGATTTTCAGTTAAGATTTTCCTTACTGTTTCTCTACCGATGTTTACTTGGTCTGCTATGCTTCTCAGAGTCAGCCGATGATTTTGATGCACAATTCGACAAATTTTTGCAATGTTTTCATCAGTTCTGATTGTTACTGGCCACCCTGACCTCTCTTCATCAGTGACTCATTCTCTCCCCTCAGAAAAATGTTTAATCCATTTATTTGTACACTGCTGTTTTCTTCATGGCATTATCCCCATAAATTTGGACTAACATGTCCCTAATTTTGCTTCCACTCTTGCCAAGTTTAACAATAAATTTAATGTTTATTTGTTGCTCTAATTCAAGCTCAGACATTCTCGCGACGGCACACAAAAACACACAACAATAATAAACACGACTCAGCAAGACACCGACACGAACACAGCTGTGAGACACTGATATATCAATGTATGACACCTTACTGAGCTGTTAGTACAGTGTTGCCAATGTAAGGCACAGTGGCAAGTTCGTGAACTTAATTGTCAGACCTCGTATGCATTTTAATGAGACCTCCATTCATGATTCAGATGCACATGAAGTTTGAGAAACATTACCTGCGGCATTATGTTAAGTGCTGTGCAGACCACCTTCAAGGAGCTTAGGACCCAGCTGAAGATAAAGGAAGTGCACAGGTAGAAAAGTACTGGATACCACTAGAAAAGATGTGTTTCAATTAAATTCAGCAGAAGGAAGAAATTCCTTTAGAATCAAGGTAAGAAAACTAGGGGAAGTAGTTTTTGGGCTGGGTACTGAAGAATTCATAATGATACTAAAAAACAATGACAAACTCATTGGTTACCTTTAGAGGCTGCTGGGAACCAGTTAATTATTCTGAATATTGATAAATAAAAGGGAAAGGATCAAGCATTTATTCTCTTTCCTGTATGAATTGTACGTTAGGGCAAACAAACAATTTTTCTTTGTATAAGGATTTGCAGCTAATAACTGCAGATGGAATAACAGAATTACAATACTACCATTTTTCAAAACTTACTAAAACAATAGATTAAGGCTAGCATCAATGACTGCTAAAACCCTCAGGTGAAACACTGACAGGGAACTTCAGAATGGTGAATCAGGCTGACAATCTGAATGCATGGACCTATCCAACACTAAAAGAGAGATCAGAAGACCTACCTCGGCAGATCTGATAAAAGACAAGGCACAGATCACCACTTATAAAGTATTCTTGCCAAAAGTCAACCCCAAATCTGATTAAACCCCTAGAGTCTAGACCTAACTACCGTTTGCAGAAAAAAAAAAGGCACAGAGTAACTTCATAAAGGGTTCCACCAAGAAGAAATTAGCAATCCCCCCTTGGAATTTCACATGGGAAATTCTAGAGGACTAATGAC
Organism: Rhinolophus sinicus; assembly: GCF_057876585.1. Taxonomy (NCBI): domain Eukaryota; kingdom Metazoa; phylum Chordata; class Mammalia; order Chiroptera; family Rhinolophidae; genus Rhinolophus; species Rhinolophus sinicus. The sequence continues at coordinate 46,920,463 of NC_142508.1, forward strand.
CCAATTTCTTCAACAAAAACATTGTAGGAGAAAAAAAGAAGGGGGGGACGGGGAAGGAACTTAAATATAAGAACGAATTTAAGGAGCATATTGCTTAAATGCAATGTATAGATCTTGCCTGTATACAAATCAACTAAAAAAAAAAAGATTTATGAGCTGAAGAAAATTTAAACACTGATAGATTGATAATTATTCATTTTTTAAGATGTGAAAATGGTACTACAGTTATGTTTTTTAAAAGAGTCTTTATCTTAGAGATACATAATAATGAATTTACAGATGAAATGATAAATTGTTTGGTATTTGCTTCAAAATAATCTAGTGGGGTGAGTAGGTTGGAGTAGATATAGGAAATAAGGTTGGTTATTCCTAAAGCTAAGTGATACCGCGTTTTCCCGAAAATAAGACCTAGCCAGACAATCAGCTCTAATGTGTCTACTGGAGCAAAAATTAATATAGTAATTATATTAATTACTTAAAGTAAAATAAGTATATTAATTACTTATAGTAAAATAAGACCAGGTCTTTAATATAATATAATATAATATAATATAATATAATATAATATAATACCGGGTCTTATATTAATTTTTGCTCCAAGAGACGCATTAGAGCTGATTGTCCGGCTATGTCTTATTTTCAGGGAAACACGGTAGACAAGCATTCTTTATACTACGGTAGCTTTTTACTTTTGTGTATTTTGAAAATTTCCATAATGAAAGTTTCAAATCATGTATTTTTTAAAAACATAATTTCATACTTTTAGAGCAAGGGAGTGGACAAAGGCGGGGAGTCCTCCCAGTGGACAGAGCATAAACACAGAACTGGTAGTGTGAGATACTGGGTTGCGGACGTAATTTGGCTTGGCTACAGTGTAGGTGTTGAAGGCCAGAAATGCAGGTTTGGTCCGATGATGGAGGGCCATGAATGCAAGGCTGAGAAATTTCCACTTCATCCCGTGGTCAGTGAAGAGAGTCCGGAAGGTGCTAACAACCATAGCCACACTGCAACAACAGCCACTCTGATTTGGTTCTTATCACAAGCCAGGTTTTCTGCCAAGTGTTTTACATATATTATCTCGGTTGATCCACATAACAATCCTATTAGGTTGGCATCACTATCTCCATTTTACAAACAAAGAAACTGAATCTCAGAGATATGAAGCAACTTGTTTAGGTTAACACAGCCAGTATGTACCTGGCAGAGCCAGGATGAAACCTGCATACACCTATGACATTAACCCTGCTTAAACTAGACTCATTCTAGCTTCATTTGCTTTATAAACTGGGGTACCACGTAAGATTTTGCTGGACAAAATGCTTTCATTCTTTAAAAACGGTTTGGAAACTGCTGCTGAGAATGATGCGTAGCTGCTGAAGTCATTTAAGGCAGTATAGCCTAGTGAATAGGACCCAAGTTTTAAAATCAGTCAAATTCTGTTCCCATCACTTTATTAGCTATGTGACCTCCAGGTGGCCACTCTGTCAGGGCCTCAGTTTCATGATTTGCAAAGTGAGAATAATACCAATACTTTACAGGAGTTAAGCAACAATAAATGTCAGCCTAATTTTATTCACATTAACAAATGGTGGCTGTTATGATTATTCTCTATAACTCCAGCCAGATTATGACCCACACAGATTCATAGTTAGAGAACAGATATTCACAATTGCACTCATTTACTCTCTTCCAGTGGATGAGAAAACTGAAGCTCAGAAAAGTGAAGCGATTTTCTCAAGGGCACCCAGAGAGGAAGTAGCAGAGCCAAGTTTTCTCCCAGTTCTGAACTTTTAACCATTTTAATTTCCTGTCTTCGTAAAACATAAAAAGCTCCCAGGCATTGGGCACCTACCATGTGTAAGATATGTGTTAAGTACTTTCAATTCCTGTTCTTATTTAATTCTTACAACTTTGGGAAGTAGGCAGTATTATCATGTTCATTTTACAGAAAGGAAAATAAAACTCAAAGGGGCAAAGCATGGCTGGGTTTAACTTTCTGTCACTAAAGTTTCTCATCAGGCTCCTGAATGATAAAATCAGAATTGAAGTACAGAGTTTTGGAAATGTGTACCCCAGCAACTATTGTTCTATGGATCCACTAGAAACTCTTGCATATATATATATACACAAAGAGGTAGGTATAATGATTTTCACAGCAGCAATGTTTGCAATAACTCAAAGGTGGAAATCACCGGAATGTTCATCCATCAGAGAATGGAAAAATAAAATATGGTATATTCACCCAGTGCAAAGGTAGGTATCCAGCAGTGAAAATGAGATAGAGTTACATTTATCAACCAAACTGCATCTGAAAAACATAATGTTAAGTGAAAAAAGTCAACCCACAAAATGATAGCTAGTGTGAAACCATTTATGAAAGTCGTAAAAATATGCAAAGCAATATTATGTTCGCAGGTACATCCATCTGCAATAAAAGTATAAAAACATAGATGGGAAAAAAAATCCTTCACTAATTTGAGGATTGTGTTACCTCTAGAGAGGGAAGAAAATAGGATCAAGAAAGGGACGACCAGAGCTTCAATTCTATCTGTAATATTTTAGTTCTTAAAACAAGTCTGAAGCAAATAGGTCAAAATGTTAAGACGGATAAAGTTGGGGGATGTGTACACTAGGCTTTGTTAGTATGGTTTCTCATATTTTTATGTATGTTTGAAATATTTCATAACAAAATATTGGAAAGCAACAGTAATAAAGACACCTTAATTTTAACCTGCCCAAAGCTATTCAGCCATGAGAGAATTCTGTGGCTGACACAGCACTCTTCATGCTACCTCTTAAACACAGTCCTTCCTGACGGCCTGGTTCACATCATTACAAAGCCCAACAACGAGGACACTGTGGAGGCAGCCCAAGAACTTCAACAGATGACATGTCGTTAGATGCTTCTGAGAACAGAACACACCGCCCTTGATTACTATCCTCCAATTAAGACCTCCCCCTGCATTTTTGGACACCCAACAGATGAACCTATGACATTCCTGGGTGCTCTCCTCCCCAAAACCAGTGACAACCCAAACAAGCAAAAAGCCCTCAGTCCTCTCCCACTAACAGACCTCTCACGTTCCTCAGGGAAACCTGAGTCTCCCCGCCCCCCTATTCGGTGACTTGAGGTAATGTTTCTCAGTGTCCCCTGCTGCAACTGACCTCTTTCACATCTATCCTTCTACCAGCCCCTCCATCACTTGGATACTTAGTCACTTCCCAAGAGCTCTGAAAGCCCCCCCCCTTTTTTTATGTTAAACCAGATCATGCCATCTTTCCACTCTCAAACCTTCAATGATTTCCAATTACTTCCACAATAAAACTCTATAGACTTTACTGTGGGCCTGATCTCCTACCTCCCTTGACTACTTCGCTCACTTTGGTCCAGACACGCAGACTCCTTGGGGCTCCTCAAACAGGTGAAGCTTGCTCCCTCTGCTTGCATGACTCATTCCTCCTTCCATGTTCCCTCACTTCATTTGAGGTCTTCCAGTCTGATCATCCTACCTAAAGCATTGCCTGCCCTTTTAATCTTCCGACCCTGCTTTATTTTTTGTTAAAGCATTTATCATTATCAGAAATATCTCTCTTAATTTGTTATCTTTATAGCATACTAGAGATGCACTTTCCAGTACAGTAGCCACGAGCCATATGTGACTATCCAGCACCTGAAATGTGACTAACCATAACTGAGATATGGGGCAAATGTAAAACTCACAAATCACATTTTAAAGATATTACCAAAAAAAAAAAAAAAAAAGAAAGAAAAGAAAAAAAGCATAGAAATATCTCACTAATATTTTTTATATTACATGTTTAAATAATATTTTGGATATATTGGGTTAAATAAACTATATTAAAATTTAAATTAATTTCACCTGTTTGCTTTTTTTCTTTTTTAAAAAATTTATCGGGGAATGTTGGGAACAGTGTGTTTCTCCAGGATCCATCAGCTCCAAGTCAAATTGTTGTTTTTCAATCTAGTTGTGGAGGGCGCAGCTCACTGGCCCACGTGGGAATAGAATCGGTGACACTGATGTTATGAGCACTGCGCTCTAGCCAACTTGCCACCCTCTTCTTTCTTTCTCATAATTTGACTACTGAAAAATTTTAAATTACATATGTGGCTCACATTCTATTTCTGTTAGGTAGAACTGGTCTAGAAGGTCAGTTCTATGAAGATGAGAACTCGTTTCCCACTGTATCCCTAGCACATAGTGCCTGGCACAGAGCAGGCACTCCATAAACATTTGTGAACTGAATGAAGGACCAGTCCCCTTGTCCATGCCTAAGCCTACATAGGGCATTCACAATCAAGCCTCCATCAGAGCGTGCCAAACAATAACTTCCCTTCACACATTACTTCTAAGAGCCCCCTCTTTCAAGGCACAACACAATCCTGGCCCTACAATAAGGGCTCCATCATCTCCCATAGCACGAACCTCCTTTTATACGATTCTCCAACTGGCAAAGGAACCCTATCTTAAACCAACCCCAGCACCTCTCACATTCCTGATATAATGTGTGAGTCACACAGTCACTGTGACAGTCTCAGCCAGAAGCCCTCCCCAACCATGACAAACCTCACCCTACACACAACAGCCCCATTACTCATTCCCAAAGTAGCATCAGGGATGAACGTCCGTCCAGCCCTGGTGACCTGATGAAAAGATCCCTCAGGACCTCCATTTATTACAGATCCCCCTTACAGCTTATTCTCAGGACAGCCCTCTTCACTAATTCCTAACAGAACACCTGGGGTCCCTCCTTTACCGAAGCAGGATCGAGGGAGAGTAACTTTAAACTCCTTAAATGATCTCCGATTGTTATTATTCAGAGAGTAGCTGCAGCAAGCTGACTGGATTGAGAGACCAAGTCTAATTTACTGTACAACTTAGTGTCCCATTACCAGGCCGCCTTGTTATTTCTTATAAATCAAATTGTCTGCACAACCATATTGCCCTGGATATGTTTTTGTATAATTCATTCAATGTCAACCTTTAAACCATGGCACATTTGTAATGCATTTTACTTTGGCATTGATTCTCAATACACCTCAAAGAAACCTCCCAAAGTCTCTCCTGACAGCAAAGAAGCTTCATCCAGCTCCCTCTCTGCAAAGACCCTGCCTAGGTATAAACCCTCCTATCGTAAAGGCCCAAACTTACAGTTGTTACATCTTCAGAGGAGAAGTCAATTTCCAGTCCCAACTTGCCTTCAAATACCAGCACTAACTCCTCTTCGGGGTCCTTCAGCTCGATGTCTTGGGCAGGACGCCCAACTTTGAGCTTCGTGGTCTGGGTCCACCCGCTTCTTGTCAAGAGGGCAGCCTCAGCATCCAGCGGTCACGCACCGCACTTCCCTTCTTTCCTTGGGCACTTTCGGGCTGAGCTAACCTGCGCATGCTCCCTGGCTCTGGAGTCCCCTCTTACTCTTTCCTATCCACTTCCGGTGAAGACCCCTGCTGGCCCCTGGCACATCGCTGGCCCATTATTACACCTGTTTTCGTTGGGCATCTGCACACCACAGAAAAACATCTTCAGGCCTCAGTCCTAGACTGCCTCCCACTTTCTAGTGACGCAGGCCTTGAAGGGCACATGAACACTGAGAGACTATAGAAAAGGCAGGCAATCTGAGACGCAGTTTGGGGAACATTGGGGCTTGGGCTTGAAGTGGGAGCCTGTGAATCCCCAAACTCTGAGACAGCCCTGAGCTCCTCAGGACCCAGAAGGCAGACAGGGAGATTTGAAGAGGAGTTTAAATAAACACAGTAAAATTTCTCTTTTTAAATCAATTGCATGATGAGAAGATAATACTTAATATGTTGGGAGTAAATGAAATATATTATTAATGTAAATTTTATCTGTTTCTTTTTACTTCTTTTGATGTGGCTATTAGAAAATTTTAAATGGGGGCGGCTGGTTTGCCCAGTGGTTAGGGCACAGTGCTCATAACACCAAGGTCACGGGTTTGATTCCCACATGGGCTAGTGAGCTGCGCCCTCCACAATGTTGAAAACAATGACTTGACTTGGAGCTGATGGGTCCTGGAAAAACACTATTCCCCAATAAAAATTAAAAGAAAAAATTTTTAAATGGCTTATATTTTCGTTGTACAGCACTGGGGTTGATAGAAGGACACATTGCAAAGCTCTTAGCCCAGTGATTGACACATAATAAATGTCTGATAAATTCTCCAAACATACTTTTACACATTGCTTCCCTGTGAAAAACTTTCTGCTGGTTATGGAGGATTCAGCTGTGAATAAAATAGAACTGCTCTGTGGCACTCAGCTCTGAGTGGGGACATAAAAAATAGGTAAGTGAACACAGAAAGACAGCACTTTCAGATTCATGATAAATAAGTACTGTAAAAGAAATAAAACAGGATCAGTGGAACAGCAGGTATTTGCGGTGTATCTTTAGTTAAGAGATATGCCTGGGAGCGCCTCTCTCAGCTGGTAGCATTTGAACTGAGACCTGAATGGCTAACAGAGGAAGCTGACCCCGGAGGGCCTGGGGATAGAGGTTCCAGGCAGAAGGAACAGCCTTTGCAAAAGTCCTGAGGCAGGAATGAGGCTTCTATAAATGAGGAACAGAAAAGAGCTCTTGTGTTCGGGAAAACTGTTGTAGAAAATGAACCTGCAAAGGTGAAAATGTGGTAGTATGTTACAAAGGCCTAGTGGACTATGGTCATTGATAGTTGAAGTGTGACAGGAAACTTTTGCAGCTGTTTCCATCCAGTTCTTGCAGAGAATTAAGCCCTAACATTCAAAGGGCTCCATTGCATGTAATGGATTAGGTCATCTCCTATTGTATTAGAGAATGGTATTAGCTAGTATCATCCTTTGGAACAGTGAGAAAACAGTCCCTCATACCATCCTCTGCAGGGCTTAATTCTCTCCCAAGCCCCTAAGAGGATATTTAGCAAGAGATTTGAAAAAGATCACGTTGAGTGGAGAGTGGATGGGGTGGGGCCAAAAGGCGTGAGTGGAAACATGGAGATCAGTGAGGAGTCCTTCACAGTGACCCAGATAAGAGATGGCAGTGGCTTCCACTGGGGCTGCTGTAGCTGGATAGTGAGAAGTGAGTATGTATTTTGGAAGCTGGAACCAATTGGAACCAATGGATTAGATAGACTTGGAGAGGAAAAGGAAAGAGAAGGAGCCAAGGATAACTACTGAGTTTTGGGTCTGAGCAACTGGGTGGATGTCAGTGCTATGTATGGTGACTTGAATTCTAGTCCCAATGCTGCTGGGTGACCCTGGACAAAAAAATGACTTCCTTGCTGCTGAATCTCAGTTTCTTCATCAGCAAGATGGGGATTGCCATGGAGGGTTGGTGAGATCATGCATGAAAAACATAGGCCTGGCCATGGTAAGCACTTAAACTCCTATTATTATCATTGCGATCGTTCCTGCACAACTAGCATACTGAAGTAGGTAAAATCATGGGCTCTGAAACCAGTCAGACTTGAGCTGAGTCCCTGCATTCTTATGTAACGTTGGCAAGGTCAATTCACATCTCTGAGACTCAGGTTCCTCTTCTATAAAAAGGGTTAATGAGAATGCCTTCCCTCCAGACATGGTTGCGAGGATTCAGTGAAGTTTTGAATGTGAAGTGCTTAGCACTCAATAAAGTTCATAGTAGTTGCTCAGTAAACAGCGTCTAAAAGCTAGAGTAATTGAGTCGTCTTCTGTGTGTGTATTCGGGGAGCAGAATTATTACGTATAATAAAGCTTTGTATTTTATTATGAAACAATACTTGCTCATTGGAAAAATGTAAACAGTACAGAATTTTGTAAAATAGAAGATGAAAGTTGGTCTACCTTGCCTTCCCCTAACTCCCTAAGTAACCTCTGTTGACTGTCGAATACCTTTCAGAATTTCACATATGCCTTGCTGTGTGCACGCATGTTAGTCTTTTCTTAGGGAAGATAATGACTGAGAGTTCAGATTCCAGAGTCAGACAGACCCAGGTTCTAATCCTACCTTGCCACTTATTTGCCATGATATATTGGCAAGTTATTTAACACTCACTCTAAGTCTCAATTTCCCTTTTAGTAAAAAGAAAAGTCATGACAGTACCAACACTGTGTTTTGGTAAAGAGTCACTGAATAGTGTGTGCAGAGGGATTAGCCCTGTATCCACATGCCAAAGGTCTCAGGACACTTAGCTGCTATTAATATTATACACTCGTATACCTATTTTAACATTATGGACAATGCTGTTTTCTTTATGCTCTTCTGCAACTGTTTTTGTAGCTTAATATAATGTCTTGAGCCTCTTTTCACACCAAGACTTCTCTTTGTTTGATGTAGGATTAAGGAGGTGGACCCCTTGCCAACTCCTCATCCCTAAGTTTCTTCTACTTCTGAGAGATTCCTGGCTGCATATGAATAACAGAGGCCACAGCCTCTGTGGTGCCTGGGCCTCCCAGGCCTTGCAGGTAGGTAATAACCTTATCTACCCACGAGGTGGCAGGCAGATTCCAAGAGAGGACAGAAAGTAGCACAAGGAAAGTGTGGGGCCCTTTATAGCCCTTTTTCTCTGTGACCTGTGCCCTTGGAACTTGGTGTGATTTCTGAGGTCACATTTTGTTTCCCTCAAGGGGCCATGTACTCTGCTTTCACTTTTCACTTGGGGGGCCTCAGGCAGAATTCAGACCAAGCTCATCTTAGATCCTAAGATCTGAAGTTATTGTTGTATAAAACTTGCTGTCTAGAGTATTTGTAACTGGTGTGTTTTTTTGTTTTTTTGTTGTTTTTTGTTGTTGTTGTTGTTGTTTTTTAACAGGACTTTATTGGGGAACAGTGTGTACTTTCAAGACTTTTTTCCAAGTCAAGTTGTTGTCCTTTCAATCTTAGTTGTGGAGGGCACAGCTCAGCTCCAGGTCCAGTGGCTGTTGCTAGCTGCAGGGGGCGCAGTCCACCATCCCTTGCGGGACTCGAGGAGTAGAACCGGCAACCTTGTGGTTGAGAGCCCACTGGCCCATGTGGGAATCGAACCAGCAGCCTTCAGAGTTAGGAGCATGGAGCTCCAACCACCTGAGCCACCGGGCCGGCCCGTCCTTTGCCGGCAGATTGACTCACCTGTTGAATACCTACCTTTGCGAAGAATGGTTCTGGGTGCTGGGGATGGATAGGTGAACAACATAGGCAAGTTATCCTGGAACCCACATTTAAGAGAGGAAGACAGACAATAAACAAGTAAACAAATAAATAATAATAATGAAGAAATACTTGAGGCTAATGATGATGGATTGAATACACCCATCTCTTTTTGGAAGCTGGAAAGCAGATGTAAGAGTAGTAACTGGTAACTGACTTGGCAGACCTGTGAAAGTTGAATCTCGAGCCAGTAGTAGGAAAAGCCGAGATTCAATCAAGTTTCTACTGCAGAGTCCACGTAAGGTTCATGATGCAACAAGCACCTCTGGAAATGGAGGTGAAGGGCAAGCTAACATAAGGAAGATTGGTTAAAAGTGTATTTGAAAGGAATCCCCAGATCCCTTCCCCAATTTCGTGATGCAAGGCAACTGCCTCTCACCCAGGAAATGACTGGAGTTTTGTTTTCTGGAGAGGATAACAGAGGGTCTTTGTAATGTGGGATACCAAACAGAATTGGAAGAGGGAGCAGTGTAATATAAATAGCAGATTAAAGAAATGCTGGAGGTTAAGATTCCCTCCTCGCCAGCAATCTTTTCCGTTTGACACCTAAATTTCTAGCAGTCCAACTTTCACCCTCCAGGCAGGAGAATAGACGAGTTTTTTCTGGGAAATTTGATCAGCCCAAGAAGAAAAACCCTAATTATTGACATTGAAAGTTCTCCTAACTAAATGACCCAGCGGAATCACCCTTCAGTGAAGCCTAATTCATGTGTTCACAGCTTCCATTCATTATTTAGTACCTATGAAGGACAGCCTCCAAGATGGCCGCAGTGATCCCACCACCTTGTATTCATGTGCTTGTATAATTCACTCTTTTTGAGAATGGGCTGAGCAAAAATGATGGAAGATCACTTTGAAGATTAGGTTTATAAAAACTCTGCCTTTCCATCTTGTTCTCTCTTGCCTTCTTGCTTGCTTGCTCTGGTGGGAGCCAGCTGCCCTATGGAGAGGCCTACATGGGAAGGAACTGAGGGAGGCCTCCAGCCTCCAGCCTGCGAGGAACCGAGGCCCTCAGTTCAACAGCCCTCAAGGAACTGAATCCTGCCAGCAATCGCATTTTTATTGTGAATATTTTCAAACATAAAAAGTAGAGGGAATAGTACAATAGAACCTAATTTATCCATCACCCAGATTCAACAGTTATCGAGATTTTTCCATATTTCCATTCCTTTCCTTTTTCTTTTCTGCCTTTAAAGTGAACTCTAGACATCATGTCATATTACCTTTATATACTTTTTATATATCTAAAAAAAAAAAAAAGAAATTAGTCCCCTTCCTTCTCCTCAAGGTGAGCAACCAAGGATTACCAGATATCTGATCACAACTTCTAACATACAGGATAGAGACCAAAAAAGGCAACAGAAAGGCAACTCGGAGTAGGGAGGTGAACATTCTTCAAAGAGATCAGAGTGGATATGACAACCGTAAAGCAAGATTAAGAATAAAAAAGAGTGCTTGGAAATGAAAGGTGAGAGCAAAAAGGAAAAATTAAATGGAAGGGCTGGAAAGTAAGCTTGAGGAAATCTCACAGAAAGTGGAGCAAATGGATAGAGAGATGGAGAATGAGAGAAAAGGGAAAATTAGTGGGCCTGTCTAGGAGGTCCACTGTCTAGGAGTTCCAGAAAGAGAGAAGAGAGAAAAGGAAGGCAACGTGTTTTAAGAGAACTTCCCCAAACTGAAGAGTATTATTTTTCAGACTGATAGTCCATCGAGTGCCTAGTACAATGGATGAAATTTTACAATACTTGTGAGAAAGGTAAGGACCCTTCAAGCTTCCAGTGAGAAAAATAAAGGCCACGTACAAGGAATCAGAAATCAGAATATCTTGGGAATTTTCAACAAGCTAGAAGGCAATGTGGCAATCCCTTGAAAATTCTGAAGGAAAATGATTTCCAATCTAGAATTTCACACATAGCCCAGTATCAGTTAAACATGAAGGTAGAATAAAGACATTTTCTGACATGCAGTCTTGAAACATTTACTTTCTTTTCTTTGAAGTTTATTGGGGTGACAATTGTAAGTAAAGTTACATAGATTTCAGGTGTACAATTTTGTATTACATCATCTATATATCACATTGTGTGTTCACCACCCAGTGTCAGTTCTCTTTCCATCACCATATATTTGATCCCCTTTACCCTCATCTACCCACCCCCCTCCCCCTTTACCCTCTGGTAACCACTAAACTGTTGTCTGTGTCTATGAGTTTTGTTTCTTCATTTGTTTGTCTTGTTCTTTTGTTGTTTTCAGTCTTATATACCACATATCAGTGAAATCATATGGTTCTTAACTTTTTCTGTCTGACTTATTTCGCTCAGCATGATACGCTCAAAATCCATCCATGTTGTTGCAAATGGTACTATTTCGTCTCATGGCAGAATAGTATTCCATTGTGTATATATACCACAACTTCTTTATCCAATCATCTGTTGAAGGACACTTTGGTTGTTTCCATGTCTTGGCCACCATACATAAAGCTGCAATGAACATTGGAGCACATATATCTCTACAAATAAGTGTTTTCAGATTTTTTGGGTAGATACCCAGGAGAGGGATGACACATTTACTTTCTAAAGCAGCTGCTAAAGGACATAAACCAAGGAAGAGAAATAAGAGCAGAGAAGCAAAAAGCCTCTCAAGAGCGTCCAGAGGCCAGCTGAACACCTGGCATAAACTGCCACCTGTCCAGACTGGAGCAGGTCAGGAAGTCGTGGGAGAGATTTCTTCAGGAAGATGAAATCTGTATCCTACTAATATCTCTGAAGGTCTTGAGAGGAAATAAGACAATTGGCAAAGCGTTTGGGAAGGAATTAGTGGTAAGTATGTAGAAAACAAGCAAACGAAAAATAAGGTGATTATTAATTCTGGGGTAGGGAGAAAATTGTGCAGGGTAGAAAAAGTAATCATAGTTCACTATCTAGAGCCCCTCTATTTACATAGCCACAATAATGTAAATATTGAGTATTGTTCTGACACAATTATGATATGAGTATATTATGAAGATACAGAGTGGGAAGGGTGTGTGTGTTTATGTATTAGGGAGAGCCAAATCCTCATCTGCCATCGGGGAAAGTAACAGATAAAACCTGATATTGAAAAATGAAGGAGTACAGTAAAATAAGGAACTTCCTTAAAGACGTGAAAGGATAAATATTTCATTGAAAAGAGGTGAAAGCAGTTGTCTCCAGGAAGGGATAAATGGCTGTAATAGAGCAAGAGGGTGAGGGATGCTGTTTTTCACAGCAAACCATTTATTAATTAAACTAGGTGCAAGTATAACATTTATAAAAATAACAAGTAAGACAAAAATGATATCAGATAGTAATAAATGCAGTAAAGTCAGTGATTCAGGATACTGTGATTGTGTCAGAAGGCGGCACTTTGGGAGTAGGTTGAGGAGAAAGCCCTATGAGCCGATGAAATTTAAGTCACAGGTAGCCTGAAAGATGAGAATGTGGGGGAGGAGGGTTCCAGAAGATGGAAACAGCAAGTGCGCAGTGTCTGAGGCAAGAAGGAGCTTAGCACGTTGTCGATAGTACAGAGGAGGAATGACGTGAGAAGGAGGGCGATGTAGGGGGAGATGGATGAGCCTGGGCAGGTGGACAAGTGTTAGATCATGTAGGGCCTTGCTGACTGGCCATGGAGAGGGCTTGCAATTTCATTCCTTGGGCCATGAGAAGTATTTGGAGGCCTCTCAGCAGAAGAACGGAATTACAGTTGAAACAGATTGCCATCATTAATGTGTATAAACATCGGCAGTGTGCTCGATACTGTTCTAAGTGTTTTATATGTACAGTATTGAGCTCATTTAATCCTCCTACTAGCATGATGATGGAGGTGCGTTAGCCACCCCCACCCCCAGTTTTTTTTTTTTTTTTTTCAGTGAGAAAATTAAAGCCCAGAGAAGTTGAGTTGCACCGTGTAATTCCAGATTCAGGCCCAGTCAGTACACCGCGCTGCCTCCCTGGAGACCCCTCTGGCTGGTCCAGTGGAGGAGCAGGATTAGGTATGGTGATTGTCAACCCTCCAGGGTTCCCAAGCCCCTGGAGAGTGGTAACGAAATAAAATGCCCAAATGCACTGGCATTTTTAGAAGCTCTTCAGGGGGCTCTGGAGTGCAGCCAGGGCTGAGAATCGTCGGCTTGGAGGCTTTCTACGATTCCCCAGAGTGCCACGATTCTGTCCTCACACCGCCACTTCCGTTCCAGGCCAGTGGACATGGGGACAGCATGGGAGGGCTGCTGGTGACATCTCAGGCCTTTCTCAAAGCCCAGACATCCTGCCTCTTCCCAGCCATGACATCTTGCCAGAACCTAGCTCCTCATTGGTCTCTTTCCTGCTCTCAGCACTCAGGTGTCTTGTTTCCCCTTTGTTTCCTTTCTTTCCTCAGAACCTCAAACGTCAGTTTCTACCTCCCTCAACAACTTTCTATACTAAACAACTGCACATTGCACGAATCACGTTTCCTGCCCTCCTTTCTCTGAAATGAGGTAACAGATTGAGAGCGTGAGAGAGTGTGCACCTAGTTTTGAGAGGGAGTCTGGGGTCCTGGACTGGGAGTTAGACCATCTTGATGAGGACTGGCACATGTCACTTTACATCTCTGAGCCTCTGCTTTTCTTGTTGTTAAGTAGGGAGAAGTTATGTGCTGTGCTTCTTATAATAAACCTTTAAGCCCTCCTATGATTTGACCCCTGTCTGCTTTTCCCAGCAGTCATTAAGACCCAGTAACCCTGGCCTTTCTCTTCCTTGTGCAAACTCAGCTTATTCAAGCCTTGTACTTGCCTTGAAACCTTTGCTTGGAACATCCCCCCAGTTCTTGGCATGTATGTTTCTCAAATGCCACATTTGAGAGGCCTTTCCAAGCCACTTATTCCACAGTAGCTGCCTACTTCCCCCCTCAAGGTCATTTTTCACCCCTGTCTCTGCTTACTTGTGTTCACAGCCCTTAGCACCACTTCAAAGTGTCTGTTTATTGATCTCCTTGTCTGCCTCTCTCACTGGATGCGAGCTGCATGAGAGCAGGGACCATGTCCTTGTTCACTGCTGGGTCTTGAACACCTGGAACAGGGCCCAGCACATAGTAGGCCTCAATAAGCATTTGTGGATGCATGAATGCTACATCCATGGATAGCCGAATGACGTAATATCTGTTCTGGCACTTCAGAAACTCTCGACTGCTATAAACATGTATGGGCTTCTATCTAGATTTGGGAGCTGTGTATTTACTTTCCTAACACTGTTTCCTTGAGGCTGATCATAGCTGGGCTGACAGATGGCAGGGGACAACATTCAGGGAAAGGGAGCCTGAGATTATAATAGAGTTGTGGATAGCCCCTCCTTGGGGAAGCTGCTGGTGTACATCTGAGCATGGCTGGCATTTGCAGCATTGGCTCCCCACCCCCACCACTTGACCTCACATTTTCTACTTTTCCAAATATTCAAAACGTTGCCAAGTGGGTCACTGGACTATTGCTTCTGAGGGCTCAGAGATCTTTGACCCAATTTCCTGGTTGATTGTGTAATTTGCAGATGAGAAATGTCCTCATTTCCTGTGACTAGAGAAAAAAGAATGAAAATAAAAAATGGGCTAAAAGTATACAACCACATGAGGTAGAGAAAGCTGAAAAAAATTTTAAAAAGAGAACTGACATAAAGCTGGAGCTAAGGGGCGGGGAGGTTTAAGGGAGTGGAGTTGGAATCTGGGCTGTGTGTTTTCCTTCAGATCCTCTCTGGGCTGGCTCGCCCCTGCCTCTCTTACCACAGTGATCGCCACAAAACCACACTACATCTGAGCTCTGGTCAGGTGAAAATTTCTGATGAACGGGCAAAACAGCATTTTTTTATAGAAAGGGGAAGTGAAATAGTCAATGCCAGGTTCCCTTTTCCTAGGTCAGGCTGAGCCAGCTCCCTCCACTCCTGTTTCCTGGTAGCAGCTCCAGGCTGCTGTCTGTGTTATTCATTAACCAGGCTCTAATATTTCTGTTTACCCATCTGTCATCCTGCAGGGGATTCAGAGGAGTCCTGCAATCTAACCAACCACCCGATCCTCTTGGATCAGGCCCAGCCAGCTAGTGTTTATTGTGCCAGTGGCTTATACTCTATGTAGCCAAGGGGAGAGAAATTTTTCTCAAGTAGGATGTGATCTGTCTGCCAGTTGAGCATATGTGCTGGGAGTGCAGCTGGTGATGTGCTTGAGCTGAATTGCAAGAACTGATTATTAACATCTCTTGAAAACCCCTGTTCAATGTCTTCACATTGGTAGAAACTGGTCTTGGTGGAGTGTGTCTGCCACAGAAATCAGCAAGTGTGACTACTCATGGCCTTCTGTAACCTCCACCCTCCCAGCTCCCCACCATCCTTCCCATCCCAGGAGCTGGTTGTGAAACGTTTTCTAGCACATCACTGGTGACATCTATTTATCAAGTAGATGCATAACTTATAAAGCCTCCTCCTTCCTATTTTGGTCCTTGGATTGCCCATTCTAATAAAAAAGGAAACAGCCCCCACTTTCAGGGAACTACCAGACTGATGAAAACCCTGCATGTTTGCTAGAGTACTTTATGGTTTCTTAACTGTCATGTACATTACCTCATTAACCTAACAACCATCCCCTTCAGTGGTAAGCACAGATGCCAGAGTGATTGTCTTAAAATGGAAATTAGATCATTCCACTTTCTTGCTTAAAACTCTTGAATAACATCCAAAGCTCTTAGAATAAATTCAAACTCCATCTGTGTCCTAACAAACTTTGCAGAGTCTGGTTTTTGATGACCTTCTTGACTTCATCTTCTATCGCTCTCTCTCCCCAGTTCACAGTATTCCAGCCCAGTGGTTCTCAAAAGTGTCATCTCTGAACCACCAGCATCAGTATCACCCAGGGTTATTAGGAATACAAAATCTTGAGGATTTCTTGTCAAGATGGCAGAGTAGGTAAATGCCATGCTTACCTCCTCCCACGAACACATCAAAATTACAACCAAATTATAGAATGATCAAACTGGAGAACCATCTGGAGCCTAGTTGAACAGAAGTCCTATAACTAAGGATATAAAGAAGAAGCCATGATGAGACTAGTAGGAGGGGTGGAGATGTGAAATACGCTTGTGCCATACCCACATGTGGTGGTTGAGAATCGGGAGGGATATCTCAGCTGCGGAGGTAGCCCTGAGGAGTGAGGGGTCCCAGGCACACACCAGGCTCCCCAGCCCAGAGCACCAGTGCTGGGAAGAGGAGTTCCCACAACATCTCGCTGTGAAAATCATCAGGGATTCTGTCTGCCCATCTGGGTGAGATGGAAGACTGCTGGAAACCCAGGTATTCTCTTAGAGGGCCCATGCACAGATTCACTTGCTCACAGGCACTCATCCTGGGCTCCAGTGGATGTACAGTGGCTCAGGAGGCACCAGTGACATACAGGGAGAGACTTAAAGGCGAGGCTAGCTTAAGGGCAGGGGTTGGAGGGACAGCCACCATTGTCCCTCTGTTGAGCCCTCATCCCGTGTAGCTGGTGGGTGGGTACCATCTTTCCTGTGTTGAGTCCTCTTGCCACATCAAATCTGAATCTGCTTTGGCCTGGTGAACTTCATTCATTCTCCCCTGGTCACTCCCTGGGACCCTGCCCTACTCGCTCACCACAGGAGGCTCTTTCAGTGACAGGCAGTGGGCATTGGCCCATGCTGCAATCTTTCTTGGAGAATTCTTGGGGGTGGTCTGTGGGCCCCAGGCAGATGGCAGCTGGCCTTGGTGTGCTCTGTGCCTTTTGCTGAATGGACTCAAGCTCAGCACTGGCACCAAATCGGAATCTGCAGTGACCTGGTGAATACCACTCTCCTCACCCTGGTGACTTCCTGAGACCCCATCTCACCCAGCTCTTTCAGCGGCTGAGTCTTTTGGACAGCCAGCAGCCAGCAGCAGGCCTCAGGGTGCCCTGGGCCTTTTGCTGAGCTGCCCCAGGCCCAGTACTGTTGGCAGCCAGCCTCAATTCACAGAGTGGCCTCTCCCATGCACCTCTGGGTCTAGCACAGGCAGTGACCAACCAGAGATCATTTTATAGCTTCTACCAAGTAGACCTGGGTCAGTCACAGGCAGCAGCTGACCTTGGCCTGCACCAGAGACCCTATAATAAGAGACAAAGAAGGACATTTCATAATGACAAAGGGATCAATCTAACAAGAGGATATAACCATTGTAAACATTTATACACCCAACATAGGAGCATCTAAATATATAAAGCAAATATTGATGGGCATAAAGGGAGAGAATGTCAGTAATACAGTCATAGTGGGGACTTTAATACCCCATTTACACAATGGACAGATCTTCCAGGTAGAAAGTCAACAAGAAACAGTGGCCTTAAATGACACATTAGACCAGTTGAATTTAATAGGTATTTTTAGAGCATTTTACACTAGAACAGCAGAATTCTTTTCAAGTGCACATGGAACATTTTCCAAGATAGGTCACATGTTAAGCCACAAAACAAGTCTCAATAAATTTAAGATTGAAATCATATTAAGTGTATTCTCCAACCACAGTGGTATGAAACTAGAAATCAATTACAAGAAAATAAAACTGAAAAAAGCACAAACACATGAAGGCTGAATAACATGTTATTAAACAATGAGTGGGTTAACAACGAGATCAAAAGATGCCTCGAGACAAATGAAAATGAAAACACAATGACCCCAAATTTATGGGATACAGCAAAAGCAGTTATAAGAGGGAAATTCATAGCAATACAGGCCTACCTCAAGAAACAAGAAAAATTTCAAACAAACAATCTAAACTTACACCTAAAGGAACTGAAAAAAGAACAACAAACAAAGCCCAGAGTGAGTAGAGGGAAGGAAATAATAAAAATCAGAGTGGAAATAAACAAAATAGTGTCTAAAAAAATACAAAAGATCAATGAAAACAAGAGCTGGTGCTTTGAAAAGATAAAATTGATAAACCTTTAAGCAGACTCTTCAAGAAAGAAAGAGAGAGGACCCAAATAAATCAGAAATGAAAGAGGAGAAGTGAGTGACAACTAACACCACAGATACACAAAGAATTATAGCAAAGTTTAACTACTTATTATGTATTATAGTACTTGTGTTGTCACCAAACACCATTTCAAAACAGCTAATGAAGTCTCAGTAGTTGTGAATTGTTCAAAATAAAAACTTAACATTTGTAAAAAAAGAAATACAAACTCTTATGTCTCATCCCAGACCTACTGATTCTGAAACTGTGGGGAGGGAAGATAGCAGTTCCTGCTTCTAGAATGCTCTTCCTATGGCACTTTGTATGGCTACTCCTTCTCATTATTCAGGTCTCAGCTGAACATCGTTGACTCAGGAGAATATTCTAAATCCTCTCAACCTTCCCTTATATTTTCTCCCATATTCCTATTTTAGTCTGTTTGTAAAAACCATTTGCCACATTCTGAAATTACCTTGATTGTTTATTTGTTTACTTGTTTGTTAACTATTTTTTCCTATTAGAATGGAAGCCTCAAGAAGACAAATTCCTTGTCTCTTAATACACGCTGCATCCCCAGCCCCTAGAAAAGTATCTGATTATAGTAGGTAATCAATACATATCTGTTGAACAAATGAATTACTAATTTCCCAGTGAAGAAATGGGCTATGTAACAAGTAACTTGATGAAGATTAAAAGTTTGTTAGTGAGTAACTCAAGTTCCACCCTGAAAGTCTCAGACCAGGTCAAGAGATTTTTCTGGCACTTTCCTGATTAGCAAGAGCAGCCATTTCCCTAAAACCCTGGGAATCTCAAGTTGGAAAGGGTTTGTCAGTTACTGGTTCAGCCCTTACCAGATGCGTGAGTTTCCTCAGTGTTGTAAGTTGGATGTTTTCTAACTTCTACTTTAATATTCCTGGAGACTGGGGAGTGATAACCTTGTTGAGGCAGTCAATTCCATTTGCAACAACCCTGACTGTTTGACTGTTTAAGATGTAACTCCCTACCTCTTTTGCCCATGACCCTTGTTCTTCCCTAGAGGGCTACATAGACTGAGTCTTCCATAAAATGGACCTTATCTTGTTTCAGGCACATATCCAGCATTTTCTTACTTGCTTCTCTTCTCATGTGTCAGTGAAGAAAGTAGGTATGCCGGAGTCAGGAAGACCTGGATTCCAACTCCCTCTCACTTATTGACCTTGGAAAGTTCCCTTCATGACCTCAGGCTCCTTCTCTAGAACAGTGCCTGGCAGTTAATGCTGTTGTTGTTTTATTATTATTAGGTTTTAAATCCCAAAAACATTTTGGTTAATTTTCCTGATTAATTTGAGTTATTGTCCTTTGATTCCTTGAGCTAATGTCCTTTACTTTGCTCAGTACTAAACATGCTATTGAATAGGCCTCAGTGGAGTGACACTATCAACTTGTTTAGACTCTGCTTCTCTTAATACCACCCAAAATCAAATTAGCTTCTTTGGAAGGTATAATACATCACAGACACATAGTAAGCCTACAGTCAGCTGAAAAATCCCAGATTTCCCCCCCTCACATATTACTGTCAAACCATCCTCTATAGTTGGCTATGTAATATATTATTTCCATCATTTTAAATTTCTTCTTACTATATTTCCGCAAGTAGGGGTATGTATGTGTGGTTCAGTTGCGATCTTAGAGCTAAATACTGCTCTATAATTTCTCAGCAGTTTTATATATATGCAATCTCATCCTCAGGATGACTGTGAGGCTTGCATGATCCTCATTATTATGATTTGGAAATGGAGGCTGGAGGTTGTGACTTGCTCAAGGTCATCCAGCTAGTAAGCAGAACCAACACAACAGTCAGGGCTCTTATGACACCAGTCCAGTGTTGTTTTGAGGAAGGAACACGGAGAAAAGGTGCTCTCTGTTGGGTGGAAATAACAAGGGACGTCTTTCTGGAGAAAGTAAATATCGAGTGGGGTTTTATCAGAAGGGAAAAAGCAAGCAATCCGAAGATGAGGGTGCGTGTGATTGAGGTGAGGGGGACTTAAAAGCAGGAAAGGTCTCTCTGAAGAGTAATTGCTTGGACACATTCGGCCCCTGAGATAGGCCAGTGATTCCTGACCGGAGCTGCCTCTCACAATCACCTGGGGAGCTTTTCAAAGCTCCCCTGCTGCTCCCATCCCAAGATTCTGAGTCAGTAGATTAGAGGTGGCCACCTGTATTATTTTTATACCTCTCCGTGGAACTCTGATGTATAGCCCCTGTTGCAAGTCACTAGGTGAGCACCTAGAGGGCCCGTTACCTAGAGAGAGGTGTAGGAGTCCTTATTGTGGAGAAACGAATTGGGCAGCTGGAATTGGGAAGGGAAAGAGGATACAAAGCAGACAATGGAATGATATGATATGAGTTCCTGAGAGGAAAACTTTTGATGCTAAGAAAAGTCTGCAGGTTTCTAAGCAGGAGAGTAGCATGTTTCAAGCCCCCTATGATACACTGACAACTTTGACTCGGGCCTCACCCCACATGCTCTTTCTAAACCCAGCCTCCAGTCATCAATCTAAATGGGATTACATCAGTACCCTTACTTAATCCACTCTCGTTACATCTTTACCTTAAAATATTTCTGTGGTTTCAGGTACATCACCTTTCCCCCTTTGCTGCCAAGTCTGGTTCTTCATCCCATTTTTGCCCTCCCCGTGCTTGCAGAAATGTTAACAAACATTGTGGTCACTCACTTCAGAGTTTTGTAATCTTTATTTTCAATCTGCCAGACCAGGCTGTCTTTTCCTGTACTAGTCAGTGTTGAGCTCTTAACTGATGGGTGCCAAGCTGTGTCCTGACCTGTGTGGGGTGCTATGGAGGGAGAAGACAAGACCCAGACTTTAGGCAGCTCCCAGTTTAATGGGGGAGACAAAATACACATGTGAGGACGACTGAAGCATACTTACAAAGCAGCAGGCCAGATCAGTACAGTGCAAACCCAGATCATTAGAGGCCTAAGCCCACAGCCCCTCCTCCTAGTCCCCTTGGCTCAGAATCTTCCTGAGTCTTCTTTGACCTCATGTAGTATTTCTCTTCCAGCTCTTTCCTGTTGGCTTCTTTCCAGCATGAACCGCTAGACCGGTGTCTAGGTATTGCTTCAAAGCTTATGGCAAGATTGCTTTAGGACTCTCTCTTTCAGCATGGTCGTCCCCAGCTACAGACCACCTCACAAGGACTTGAATTTGTATTAGCTACATTGCTTCTGAAACTTGGTCTGCTAGTACTTCTCAATGCCTAGCCGTGTCTTTGGCCTCAGAGCTGTGTTCCTTTGGGAAGGAAAATTCAGTCAGGAAGGGATACCAAGCTGGTGAGAGATTTTTACAGTCCCGCTAGTGGCGTGGGTCTGAGGATTCCTAAGACCCTCACGTTCCCCCTCTCCTAGCCTGCTCAACTCATACACAGCCTCGAGGGCCTCCGAAGGTACAGGAGCCTCCCTAGTCTGTGGTGAAGTCAGAACTCGCTGCTCCCTCTGCTTGACTCACACCCCTGTCTCCAATTGTCATCTCCCCTGTCTCTCTGCCTCTGCATCCCAGCAGGGAGGAGCCATGATCCCGCAGTATCTGAAGCCCTTTCCAAAAGGCTCTACGCACATCCGAAGAAGAGAAATAGAAAAGCAGGGGGTCCAGACTGGCATTGAGAGAACTGAACACCACAGCTTCCGCTCGCCACTTGGGGCTTTTTTTCATGTAAAAACCCACCAGGTGGGATACGTTATAAGGCCCGAAGCACACCAGGAAATTAAGGAGCGTCACGACAGCCAGCCCCACAGCCCGGCGCCGCCTCTGGGCCCCCACATGGGGCTGGGTGAGCATGATCCACACAAAACGCCAGTAGCAGAAGATGGTGACTGCCATGGGGATAAAGAAGAGGACGAGGCACAGCTCCAGCCGCACAGGAAGCACCACTTTCAGCTGATCTGGGGTGAAATCCTCATAGCAGGTAATTTCATTCGAATTTGTGGCCTTCTGGGTTGAGTTCAAGTACTGAACAATGATCACGATGCTGCAGTGACCAAAGGACATGATCCAGGCGACCAGAGCAGCAATCACTCCATACAAAGGCCGGCGGGACAGCTTGTACTGCACGGGGAAGGCCACTCCCAGGTAGCGCTCGATGCTGATGCCCGCCAGGAGCCATGTGCTGCAGTAGATACTGCTGTAGAAGCCGAAGCCCGTGAGGGCACAGACGATCTCAGGCAGATACCAGCGGAAGTCAGACGCAGCCTCCACGATCTTGAAGGGCAGCAGCAGCAGCAGGAGGAGGTCTGCCAGCGTCAGGCTGAGCAGAAGGATGTGGACGGGTGCAGGGTGGGGCTGGCGGACCCGCCCCACGAAAGCACGAAGGGCCAGGAGGTTGGCAGGGAGACCGGTGAGGAAGATAATGATGTAGGCTGTGAGGATCAAGGAACTCTTCAAGCTGGACATGACTGTTCTGGAAGAGGATTAAGAGAGGGCAGGGTCAGGAGGACCTACTCACAGCCTACGGATCCACCTCTGGCTCAGGATGACATTCTCCCTGCTCTCTTCCCTTCCCAGGCCAGGGCTTTCTGTTGCCACCACTGCTTGTTCACACCACCTGCCAGAACTGCCCAGAGCAATTATTGACTTTGCCTGGGGCGGGATATTAACTAGGAGTTATTACGTTTGCCATCATGTGTCTCTGGGGGAGACCAACCCTTGGTGTCCCCAGGGAATTCCCCCTCCAGTGTCTCCAGCCTTTCTCCTCACAGATACAGGAAGTTAACTGTTAGCTGTTTCCATCTTTCCTTAAGTCCCTTCCTCAGTCAGACACCTGCAGAGAGGAACGGCAAGCCTCCTTGTACTGAGAACTTGTGCTGTGAGAAGCAGGCCCCTGGCTCCCCACAGGACTCCACCACACATCCAGGAAGCAGGTACCCAGACCCCCCCACCCCATCTCCCTACCTTGTTTTCTCTCCTTTTGCAGAACACCTTTTCTTCCCCCATCTAATACCAGACTCTGGGGCTGTATTAAAAAGAGGAAGCCAGTGAAGTGTGGGAGTGAGGGGAGGGGGGAGGAACAGTGAGCCAGCACTATCCTTTGGGGCTGGTCCCCCAAAAGGCTTTCGAGAATATTCAGAAAAGCCCACAGGCAGTCACTGGCTCCTGAGCCTAATTCTTAATGGGCTGTTTCCACTTAGTTTGTAACCCTCACCACCCACACAATCTGTCCCCTCCATCCTCTTTCCAGACTTGATATCCTGGTCTGTGTTTCCTTGCCCCCCTCACTGGGTCCTGTCTCCAGGTATGATCCTTCCATTCAGTTTCTCACAGACTTTCTCCAGCCCCCCAACACCTGTCCCTCCAATTCTGATCCTGGCATCACTTCCCAGAGCACAAGCACAAAGCTAGCTGCCTTGCCTTGTTGTCTTTGTTCCGGATAGACGGCTTCTTGGGATGAGTCCTGAAGTCTGAAAGCTTCTGGGAAAGAGGAACGGAGTTTCAGCCACTGCTACTGCCCATTTCACACAGGAAAATATTGTAAGGAACCTGGCTGGTAGAAAGCTTTTATACCAGCACAAGTCATGTGACCAGAGAGAGGAAGGTCCGTAACTGAGCACAGTCTCCTCTCCAACCTAAAGGAAAAGGTGCCGGCATCTTTCTTCTCACCCTAGAAATCCTGACTTCCAGACCCCGATTTTCCGTCTCTCGTTCCTGAATTTCTTTTCAGTCCCAGGCATTTTTCCCATTTCCTAAGTCAGATTCTCTTCTCTTTTCTAGGCGATTTCTTCTGTAATTCTACTCATTCTCAGAAAAGAAGATTCCTCCTTCCTTCTATTCTTCAATTTTTTTCCTTCCTATATGGTCTCCTGCTCTCTGCCCCCAGTAAGTTTCTTTTACCCTCTCAGTTGAAACGGATTGGTTTCTCCTAGCCTCGGTCTTGTTCTGGTAGAAGTAGCGTGGATTTAGAGTCAAGCACAGGTGGGCTCAAATCCAAGTCCCTTCATTGTGACTTCAGAGAAGATCAGTTTTCTGAACTTTGGTTTCCTTTTCAGTCAAGTGAGGATGGGAATACCTACATCCCAGGGTTTCTGCGAGGAGTCAGTGAGATAGCATATGTTAAGCATATGGGCCAGTGCTTAGCACTTTGTGGATGCCCATACATGGAAACGGTCCCTCCTCTAAAGCCTGCTGGACAGCTTCAGAGAGAGAGAGCCACTTGGTAAAATATCTGTATATTCCCTCTCCCTGTGAGCTGGGCCCAACCTCTGAGCCACCCTGTTCTTTTCTCACGAGTTTCACCTATGAAGCTCCAAGTTCGAAGCTCCTCATAATCCTGTTAAAACACACACCTGAGGAAACAGAGTCGAAACATGTTTTCCTCTGTTTTGTCATCTGTGGTCATCCCTGTTCACAGAATCTCCATTCTTTCTTAAGGACATACTTATTTCCTATTGCTTGCTCATTCATTCATTCATTCATTCACTGCCTAAAACCCCAGGGTCCAGGTATCTTAATATTTAGCTTTTGTTTCTCTTCAGCTTTCCTCTCCTCTAGAACCTGTCTTTTCATTTGTTTGCTTCCCTCAGTGCACATATGCACTTCCCAGATAAATAGGGGAACTAAGGAAGAGACCATTCTCTGTTGCTTGCTACCAAATGAATTTGTGTCATTTTGCTTTTATGATTTTCTGTGAATATTCACAGAAGGATCTGGATTTAACTGCCAACTGGAAACTTACCAGGAAGCAGATATTGAGGAATAAGACTGCTTCTTTAGTCCTGCCTGTTCTTTCCCCACCTTGTGCCTTTCTCATATCACAATTGTGTGTAACCTATGTTGAAGGTCCCCCAATGAACCCCCTTTTCCATGTTCATGGTTGTTATGAAGGTAATGTAAAAAAGAAATCTTTTGGACTCATGATTCACGATACCCACCTACCATGTTTCCCCGAAAATAAGACCTAGCTGGACAATCAGCTCTAATGAGTCTTTTGGAACCGGTCTTATTTTACTGTAAGACCAAGTATAATATAATATAATATAACACAATGTAATATAATACCCAGCCTTATTTTACTATAATATAATATAAGACCAGGTCTTATATTAATTTTTGCTCCAAAAGATGCATTAGAGCTGATTGTCTGGCTAGGTCTTATTTTCGGGGAAACACAGTATGTTGCAAGAAAAGGAAATGCAACCTCTCAGGTTGAATTCAAGGGCTGAGCATTCACAGAAGTAGTGTCTTTCACAATCTCTTTCAAGTTCAGTTTTTTTTCATCATTATTATAACCCAACTTGTTATACTAGGAAGTTGGACCCGTTATCTAAAGTTATGTAGAATCACTTTCTCCACTTCCTTATTTCTTAGTCACTCCTCAGGCCACTCTAATCTTGGTTACATCGCTATTTTTCCATAAGTTCTGTTCTTTCTAAGGTTGGCAGTGACCTCTATGTTCCTACACTTAGTGGACATTTTCTTATTATTTTATTAGCATTTAATACAGTTTCCACACCCATCTTGAATTCTTCCCATGAATTCTGATATGTTATGCTGTTCTGGTTTCCATTCCTTTTCTTTGGTTGCATCTTAATTTCCTTTCCTAGCTCACCTTTCCCTCCTTATTTATTCTTTAAATGTTGGAGTTCCTTAAGACTTGGTTCTAGATTCTTTACTGTCTTCATCCTGTGCTCTCTCCCTAGACTCCTGCATCCACTTCTACAATGTCTTCATAACACCCAATTTTGAATCTCCATCTTGGGCTTCTGTGAGCTTTCACATCCACATGGCCACCTGGGAGACTTGGGTGTCTCCCAGGCATCTCAAATTCAGTGTGTCCAGAACTGAGATTAGAATTTCTCCACCAAACTGGACCTTCTTTCAGCATTCTCTGTGTTGGGGAATAGGATCTCATCCCATTCCATCCCCTGAGCCATGACCTTAGAGTCAGTCTTAATACCATCTTCTTCCTGATTCCCTGAATGCAACCCAATATATTTCTCAAATAGTTATTGAATCCGTTCATCTCTCTCCATTTTCTATCATCCCATCTCAGTGAAAGCCACCATCATCTGTTACCAGGATTTTGACAGGGGCCATGACTAGCACCCTCATAGCCACTCGCTCCCCTGATAGTTCTCTATACCGTAGTTAGTGGGATCTTTTTTAAAATGTCAAGCCAGTTATACCACTCTTTTGTTTTAAAACCCTTTCAGAGGTTTCTTATTGCTTTTAAGATAAGTATCAAAATCTTTAACTAGGCCTGCATGGCATGTCCCTTGCCAACTTCCAGCCTTAACTCACGTCACTCTTCTTTCTCCTTGCTCTCTAAGCAAGATCATCTGTGAATGTACCACCTTTCCTTCTGCCAGGGGCCCTTGAACAAGCCTCTGCCTGAAATGCTTTTTATTTCTCATTACCCACTCCAACCTGCTCACTTAATCCCAAGTCTTCTTTCAGATATCCACTTCTTCCTTTAGAAAACCTTGCCTGACTTCCTAGATTCCGCTAGATTCCTTTATTGTATATTCTCATAGCATCTTTTCTGTTGCTGAATAGTATTGTTTTTATGGCTATTTTACATTTTATTTATCCATTCACCTGTTGATAGACATT
The DNA here is from genome assembly GCF_057876585.1 of Rhinolophus sinicus. Classification (NCBI taxonomy): domain Eukaryota; kingdom Metazoa; phylum Chordata; class Mammalia; order Chiroptera; family Rhinolophidae; genus Rhinolophus; species Rhinolophus sinicus. The sequence goes on from NC_142508.1 coordinate 46,947,199, forward strand.
ATTTTTTTCCTTCAGGTTTTGGCTTGTGTCAATAAAGCTGCTATGTACATTGTTGTTTAGGTCTTTGTGTGAATATGTGTTTTTAGTTCTGTTGGGCAAATACCTAGTGCAAATACCTAGGCGTATACTGGCTAGGTTGTATGGTAAACTTTTTTTTTTTTTTTTTACAGGACTTTATTGGGGAACAGTGTGTACTTCCAGGCCTTTTTTCCAAGTCAAATTGTTGTCCTTTCAGTCTCAGTTGTGGAGGGTGCTGTTCAGCTTCAAGTTGTTGTTCTTTCAGTCTTAGTTGTGGAGGTACAGCACAGCTCCAGGTCCAGTTGCCGTTGCTAGTTGCAGGGGGCACAGCCCACCATCCCTTGCGGGAGTCGAACCGGCAACCTTGTGGTTGAGAGGTCGCGCTCCAACCAACTGAGCCATCTGGGAGCTCAGCAGCAGTTCAGCTCAAGGTGCCGTGTTCAATTTTAGGTGCAGGGGGCACTGCCCACCATCCCTTGTGGGACTCGAGGAGTTGAACTGGCAACCTTGTGGTTGAGAGCCCACTGGCCCATGTGGGAATCGAACCAGCAGCCTTCGGAGTTAGGATCATGGAGCTCTAACTGTCTGAGCCACTGGGCCGGCCCCTGTATGGTAAACTTTTTGTTTAACTTTTTAAGAAACTCCCAGTTTTCCAAGGGGGCTGTACCATTCATTTTTATTCCCACTAGCAATTGTGAGCATTCTCACTGCTCCACATCATCACCAACACTTGGTATTTGTTAGTCTTAAGTTTTAGGCATTCTAATTAGTGTGTCATGGCATTTCATTGTGGTTTTAACTTGCATTTCCCTGATGACTATTGATGTTGAGTATCTTTTCAAGCACAGTAATACCTCGGTTTTTGAACGTCTCCGTTGACGAACTTTTCGGTTTACGAACGCCGTAAACCTGGAAGGAAATGCTTTGGTTTTCGAACACAGCTCGGAAGTCGAACATGTTATGCGGCTTCTGCTAAGTGCAAGATCCTGAGGCCTAGCTGTCGGCTGTTTTCGAACGTTTCAGAATTCGAACGGTCTTCCAGAACAGATTACGTTAGAAAGCCGAGTTACCACTGTACTTATTGGCCTTTTGTGTATCTTCCTTTGTGCAGTGTCTGTTCAAGTTGTTTGCCTATTTTTTAAAATTTGGATTATTTTCATATTATTAAATTTTGAGAGTTCTTAATTATGTTCTGGGTCATCTGTTAGACATATGTATTACTAATATTTTCTCCTGCTCTATGACCCGCCTTTTCATTTACTTAATTGTTCTTGAAGAACAAAAATTTTGAATTTTGATAAAGTTTAATTTATCTAGTTTTTCTCTTATGGTTTGTGTTTTTATGTCCTGAGAAACCTTTGCCTGCCAATCCAATTCCAGACTTAACTTTCCCTGTTGAATTGCCTTGACTCCTGTACTAAAAAAGAATTGATTGTAAGTAGATCTATTTCTTGAATAGATTTTCTGCTTTAGTGATCTTTATGTCTTTCACCATTTCTACACAGCCTTGATTACTGTAGTTTTATAAGTCTTGAAATCAGGTAATGTAAGTTCTCCAACCTTGTTCTTCTTTTTAAAAAATTCTTTGGCTTTTCTAGATCATTTGCATTTTCATATAAATCAATTTCTACAAAAAATCCTGCTGGAATTTTGATTGGGATTGTGTTGAATCCATAGATCAATTTGGGACCATTCAATACTGGAACAATTTTGAGACTCCCAATCTATAAACATAATATATTTCTTCATTTATTTAGGAGTTTAATTTCTCTCAGCAGTGCTTTCCAGTGTTTAGTGTAGAGTTTTTCCCATCTTTTCTTAAATTGATTCCTAAGTATTTTTGGTGCTATTGCAGATTTAATTGTATTTAAAAAATTTTTTTGTTTTCTTATTATTTATTGCTTGCATAGCATCTTTGACTATTCTCTTCATAGCACATAGCTCAGTTTATTATAGTACATTTATTTGTGTGAGGATTTGCTTAATGTCCATTTCCCTTACACGAGTATCCACGAGGGCAGGGAACATAGCTATTTTGCTCACCATTGTATTTTCAGGTATAGAGCCTGGCATATATTAGACACCCGATAATTGTTTCCTGGTTGACATGTGGATGGATAAGTGGAAGAATTGGAATGGAGAGAAGTCAATTTTCAAAAGCTCAGACATATTTGTCTTCAGATGCCTCATTTTACCTTATTCCAGGACCATCATAAGAAATCCCAGCCAGCGAACGCTTGAGAGCTCTCTTGTACATTAAGGCACTCCCAGTACTTTTGCTGGAAGCCATGGGAATCTTTCCTCAGGGTGAGTATTGATAATTCAGGCGAACATACCTTTATTATATGGATACTGCTTAGCAACTATGAGGAAGGTGTAGATATAAAATATTCAAAGTGAAGGGGAATGCAGGATTTCAGCACTAGCAGCTCTAATGATAAAAAAGATCTGTCGTTTCATTCATTTATTCAACAAACATGTATACACTTCCTAGGATGTGGTGGGATCTGTGCCAAGTACTGGGGATTTTCAGGGTAAAAAAAAAAAAAAGCAAGCTGTGGTCTGGCATTCATAGAGGGTGGTTACATTCTAATGGAAGGAGATAGACAATAACAAGTAAATATGAATACAGGAGTAATTACATAAACATTATGGAGGAAATGAAACAGGGTGATGATAGGGAGAGTGGTCAGGGAGTGGCAGGGGCTTCTTTCATCAGCAGGATCTGAAAAGTCCTCTCTGAGGTTACTGTTGAGCTGACATCTGAGAGGTTGAGCTGAATTCTGAGAAGGAGCCGTGTGAAGTTCTGGCAGAGGAGTGGTCTAGGCAGAGGAACTAGCAAGTTCAAGGCAGAAAGCACCTTTGTGTTAGGGGTACAGACAGGCCAGTGTGATGAGAGTGTGGTGAACCAGAACGGTTTACGAGACTGTGGCAGAGCCTTATCGATTACAGTAAGGAGTTGGAATTCCATTTGTAAGCTGTGGGAAATCACTTAAGGGCCATAAGAGGAGAGTGACATAATGAGATTTTTGATTTGAGAACATTGTGCTGGTTGCTGTGTGAAGAATGGTCTCCAGAGGGAGTACGTTGGAAGCAGAGAGATCCACGGGAAGTACATCCAGCGGACGTCTGACGGTGGCAGATCCAGGAGAATGTGCTCGTGGGGGTCGAGAGGATCAGTGGTGATTTGGGATACATAACTTTAAATCAATAACAATAAATGAAGGACTGCAGGATGCCAGAGAGAAACAGAACTCTCCCGGGGAATAAAAGGGCAGATGATTCTACACCAGTACATCCAAACAGACTGAGATTTCCTCGCTCTCCTATACCAGTACAGTCACTTCCACTTGTGTATTACCCTTTTGGAGGCCTTGCTGTGACCTGATGAAGGTGTGAAGTGACAGTTTATGACCTTCCCCGTTGGCATCTCCTCTGTTAGTTGCCACTCGTCCAGCTTTCCCCTGTCATTCCAATAGTGGTACCCGATAATTCTGCAGCGTTTACATACCCATTCCCAGGGCTGGTGCTCTACAAGAGAAGAGAAATAAGAACGAGCAGTGCAGAACTAGCGTCTTGGAAGTCCTCTCCAGGCCCTGTCTCTGTTGGCCTCTGTAGTGGGACTGTAGGTGTTTGCCCCCCACTGCTGGTAACCATAACACACCCTCCCTGTGCAGAGACTTCACCTTCCTTCACTCTCTGGCCACCTGTTTACTGTCCATCAGATTCCATTGCTGGCCAATCATACCAGTTGTGGTGGCTGATATCTTTTGTGGTCCCTCCAAAAGATATCCACGTCCTAACCCCGGGAACCTGTGACTGTTACTTTACATGGCAAATAAGGACTTCACAGAGGTGAGTAAAAATTTTACGATGAGGAGATTATCCTGGATTATCTGGATGGGCTCTAAATGCAATCACAATGTTTTTATAAAAAGGAGGCAGAGGGAGATTTCAGACGGAAGAGGAGACGGAAATGTGATCTCAGAGATTGGAGTGACTTGGCCACAAGCCAAGGAATACCAGCCGCCACCAGGAGCTGGAAGAGGCAAGGGAGGGGTTTCCTGTACAGTCTCTACATGTAGCACGTTCCTGCCCACACCTTGATTTTAGCCCCGTGATACTGGTTTTGGACTTCAGCCCTCCAGAACTGTGACAGAATAAGTTTCTGTTGTGTTAAGTCACTAAATTTGTGGCAATCTGTTAGAGCAGACATAGAAAACCAGTTCAACAACCAACATGTACTGCCCATTCTGATGCTATGTAACAGGCACTGTGCTAAAGAGCTTTACAAAGATGAACTCCTTTAATCCTTAAAACATTCTGTGAGGTTGGCACACTCGTCCCATCCGACAGATGAGAAAAGCGAGGTGTAGAGGGGTTAAGTGATTTACCTGAAGTCACACAGCTGGTAAATGGAAGAGCTGAACTCTGAACTTGGGACCCAGGCGGTCTGGCTCTGGAGTCATGGTGTTTACCACCGCACTACACTCCCCACTGTACTGGATGGTGCAGGTTAGACTCAACGTCCCCAGCAGCCCCCAGAAGTCCTGTAGATGCCACACAGGAAGATATAAGGGCACAGGCCAGGGTGTCATTTCATCTGCTTTCCACAGGGAGTGTCTGCATGGTCACCAGGCTTCTTGGCAGTGGCCTTCACTCTCTCCCTGAAACCAAGAAGGAAGGAATGAACTTCAACCCCAGTTTCCCAGGATCCGGGCAACTCTCAGCCTTTCCCATGTTCTAGTTCCTGCTCTAACCCCAGATCCCAGATGTTGTGCTCTTTCATCGGTCTCTCCTGCCCTCTTTGTCTCTAAACATTTTGGATACACAGGGAATAGAGGGAAGGTATCATTTACTGTTTCTCGCTACTAAATTTACTGTGTCATTTAGCATTTATGAGCATGAATGTTTTGTAAGAATCTGGATTTGATCGTGAAACAGGAATAATAACTTGGAAGAAAACTCTTCTTTTGTTACTGGAATCTTGAAGAGGTTGTCGGACCTTTTCCTTCCTCGCTGGCCCCCTTCTCCATCTGCTGTCCATGCAGAGCTGACCTTTAGACCAGGAACAGGACTTAAAAAAGAACATGGAAAGCCCCACCCGTAGTCCCCTCAGCCACACACACAGCTTCCAAGCCAGACCACCGGGGAGCATTCATGGGTTCAGGCCACCCTTCAAAAAATGCAGGAGGCAGCTGGTAACCTTGGGCTGCCTTTCAGTGTTGCCCTTGCACAAAGGAGAACAGACAGGAGACTCTGGAAGTGGAAGTGGTACAGACTCCCTTAGTAAGGATGGATGTGCTTGCAGTCAGGTGCAAAAGGTGAGCTTACTGGGGCAAAACTGTATGTGTTCAGTATTCCTTTTCCCAGCCCAGCCTTCCTTCTTCTTTCCTCCCTTTACCTGCTTCTGTCACATATGCGACTTTGCCCACTAGTTGTGGCATCACTGAAGTTACCAGAGTTCCTGTCTTAGTAAACTTAAGTTAGACCGTCGAGCCTCAAGAGGTGTGGGGGATTGTCAGAAACTCCTGGGTGCGGGTCATGGTACTTCATGTGGTTGGCAATTCTCGGGTATTTTCCAGGAGAGTGGAAAGCCCTCTTTTTCTTAGTACAAATTGTAGAAAGTACAGTCTGTGTTTATCAAAAGCCGGAATTGGTTAAAAAATAGATTGGGAAATAGTGGCGCAGTTGATGTAATACTTTACTACCAGCTCAGAAAAGTTTATATGAACCAAGGTCCTTTGCATGTTGAGTCATCCTCCCCTAGCTCCTTCCATTGCCAGAAGAGTTCAGCTCCCATAGTGAGCTGGTAGCTTTCATGGGCTCAGGCCACAGGGGGGGGGCAGGAGCTTGCAGATGGAGGCTCCATTTGGAGAGGTCTTAGAAGTACCCCTTTTGATGCCTCGGGCCCTTGCTATGCCATGATATGAAGCCACAGCAAATTAACACCTTTGAGTCTCCTTCTGTCTCAAGAAGTCTTTGCCACATATAAAGCTAAAGTCTTCATATCTCAATTGAGGATTGCCAAATGGGCCTGGAAACCCAAATCACAGAGGCTTAAACACATTCTTTTTCTCAGGGCACGGGAAGGAAATAGGGAGTCGAAGACTCGTATCGCAGCTCAGGAGCAGTCCTCGACAACCCAGGGTCCTTCTAACTTTTCTGCTCCACCTTCTCTATATTTTGGATTTTTGTTTCAGGATCTTAAGAAGCATCTATGTTCTGAGCAGAAAAACAGGAGAGAATTGAGAGCAAGGGACACATGAGGGCCAGATCTATTCTTTAAAAAATTTTTTCAATAGGCTTCATTTTGTAGACCACTTTTAGGTTCACAAAAAAAATTGAGAAGAAGCCACAGACATTTCCCATATACCCGACACATGCATAGAATCCTCCACTATCACCCCCCACCCCAGAGTGGTACGTTTTTATATTTAATGAACCTACATTGACACATCATCATCACCCAAATCTGTGCTTTTTAAAAAAATTTTTATTGGGGAATATTGAGGAACAGTGTGTTTTTCCAGGACCCATCAGCTCCATGTCAAGCTGTTGTTTTCAATCTAGTTGTGAAGGGCGCAGCTTAGCTTCACATCAAGTCATTGTGTGTTTTTTTTTAATTAAAGTTTATTGGGGTGACAATTGTTAGTAAAGTTACATAGATTTCAGGTGTACAATTCTGTATTACATCATCTATATATCACATTGTGTGTTCACCACCCAGAGTCAGTTCTCCTTCCATCACCATATATTTGATCCCCTTTACCCTCATCTCCCACCCCCCTCCCCCCCTTATCCTCTGGTAACCACTAAACTATTGTCTGTGTCTATGGGTTTTTGTTTCTCATTTGTTTGTCTTGTTCTTTTGTTGTTTTTGGTTTATATACCACGTATCAGTGAAATCATATGGTTCTCTGCTTTTTATCCATAAAGACACATGTGCTTCAATGTTCATTGCAGCTTTATTTACAGTGGCCAAGACATGGAGACAACCAAAATGTCCTTCGATAGATGTCGCGTCCGGTGCAACACGGGCAGTGAGGGTGCGAGAAGGGGAGGTTTGGGTTAAGTTTTTAAGAAAGAAACAAACAGAGACTTAATGCAGTTAAATCTCTCCGAAGGCCAGGGGTCTCTCAGTCTCAGAGGACTGGAGCCCAGAATAAGGCCGACCGAAGGTTTTTATTGATAGGTATACAAACACAAGAAAGTAACATTGTTTCTTACACGAAGGTTTTTATTGATAGGTATACAAACACAAGAAAGTAACATTGTTTCTTACACGGTCTGTGAGACTCATACATCATAGCAGAAAAATGTTTATTCCAATCACCCTTTGTCTGTAAACAGCCGAAGCACAAGGTCCCATGATGTCTTACCTAAGATATGTACCCTCTCAGGGTCAAGTCTCTTATATTGTAACAGCTCCGTTGAGGTAAGTGGAGAGAACTGATCTTTGTTGTCCTCATGACTTTTCTCACAAACAGGTGCAAGAGAAAAGGCAGAGCCGGCAACAGCTTTTCCCAGGCAGGGGGAAGGGGAGGCAAGGTTCCTTCCCATATTTTTCTAAGGCAGCTCCTTGGGGGGTCCCCACTCAGTTCCGCCTGGCTTAGGTTGTATCTCCCGTGAGATATCTTACCCGTCTTTGGCTGCAAACCATCTTTTGGGGACCAGACAGAGAGACATAAGGTGTAAACACAAGGATGGAACAGAGTCCCAGAAAGGCACAGTCTTACAGACTCTTCTTTCCTTAAGGCAAGACATGGGGGGACAGTTGGCTAGGCTGTTGTGTGACTACAGATAGATGAATGGATAAAGAAGTTGTGGTATATATACACAATGGAATACTATTCGGCAGTAAGAAAAGATGAAATAGGACCATTTGTGACAACATGGATGGATCTTGAGAATATAATGCTAAGTGAAATAAGTCAGACAGAAAAAGCAAGTCATTGTTTTTAATCTAGTGGAGGGTGCAGCTCACTGGCCCATGTAGGAATCGAATCGGCGACGTTGCTGTTATGAGCACCGTGCTCAAACCACTGAGAAAACCGACCACCCCTTCTTTAAAAAAATCAAGAAGACTATAGCTTTTTAAGAAGCTCTACCCAGCAGACTTCTGCTTACTTCTCAGTGGCTAGTGCTATATCTCATGACAACTCCTGGCCGCAAGGGCATCTGGAAAAATGATTATTAACTGGGCACTTTTTCAATCTGACAAAATTGGGTAAAGAAGAACGGGAGTGTACCAAAATCATACAATTCTTGAATAGCAAATAAAATACGGCGAGGAAAATTACTTCTAAGACTAAAATATCTATGGTGGCCGTAAAAGGGGTAGGGCTTTAGAGAGAATTTTTATAAATTATTTTTATCGAAGTGTAACATACATACAATAAAGTGTACTATTTTAGGGGTACAGCTGATGAATGTTAACGTATGTATATATTTGTGTAACCACCATGTAGATCAAGATATAAACCATTTTGAATGCCCAGAAGGCTCCTGAGGAACAAAAGGGAAGAAGAATAAGGCCAAATTAATGGCTGTTTTTGTGATATTGTTGTTCTCCTGTGCCTCTTAAATTATTCTAATTCCACTTTTAAAACCTTCTATTTAAAATGTCATCAAAATGGAAGATAGAAATTTCAGTTTGCTCCATATGAAGTTGATATATGAGTGCTGAAACTCCAGTCAGTTAGCATTGGATTCCACTGCACGTAATAGAACAACCCCAAGTAATAGTGGTGTAAATAAGATCACATTTTATTTCTCTGTCATACAAAAGCAGCCTGGAGATGTGTAGCCCAGGATTGTCTTTGGCAGCCCCAGGTAGACTTCAAGACTCGTCCTTCTCTGGCTCTCTACCAATCCTAGGGTGGCCTTTTTTCTCGTAGGCCAACATAGATGCTGAAGCTCCAGCCATCACATTTGTACTCCTGGCAGCAAAATAGAGAACGGGAAAAAGAACATTTCACCCCTTCTCAATTTAATAGATGTCTTAGAAGTCCACACAGCACTCCTGCTAATAACTCACTGGGAAGAACTTAATCAAATAATCACACCTAGTTTCAAAGAAGGCTGGGAAACAGCCTTTTACCTGGGTGCAATGTGCTGTTAGAAATCATGCTTTTTCACTAAGTGGAGAAACTGGAAATCTCTTCCAAATTGCACTTTTGTGACTTTTGCAGATGAGCCCCTTCTCCCCCAATTCTGCAGCCTTTACATGCCACCCCAAAGTCCTAGTGTATGCCTAGGGAAGAGCCCATCTCCGCTTATACCATCTGATCTGGCCTTCTCAGGGAAAACCTTTGCAGATTGGAAAGAACAGCGCATTGCACCAGTCTGGTTCTGCTGTCTGGTTCTGTGGCCCCTGCAGTTCCTCTAGGGGTTGGGTGAATATAATTCAAACTAAGGTCTGATAGCAGTGGTCAGTTTTATCTTCGGGACACAGAATTAGATGTGAGCATTCTCTTAGCATGCCAGTTAACTGTCACTGGGAAACATTTAAATGACTTTTATTTGAATTTTCTTTAACACAAGTGTCCTTTGTTTTTCTATTAAATTGAGAAGGGGTGAAATGTTCTTTTTCCCTTTCTCTATTCTGCTGCCAGGAGTACAACTCAACCACAGCACTGTGGGCTAGGAGCCAGGTGCCTGGCCCACACCACATGGTGGATGGAGGGAGTGCACTGGTTGCCCAGGAAAGCCATGCTGCTGTCCCTCAGTGATGGTCCAGCCAACAGCTACGGGCTCCAGAAGCTGCTAATGTGGAAGCAGAGGCAAGAGTAGGCTTTGAGCAGAGGCCTTTGAAATGGGCCACGGCCCTCGCTGCCTTGAAAGGGTGGAAGTAGCAGGTCTGACAGCATTGGGCTAAGGACGTGGATGAGGCCATGCCATGCTTGTCATAGATGAGGAGAATTGTAAATGCTTCTTTGAAACATCTGTTAGTGCCTCCTTTCCCACTTCCTATCAAATGATTAGTGAAGTTCCTTGATGGGGTTAAGAGTCTACTTGTCAGATTTCCCGTTCTGTGTCTAAGGGCAGGGCTAACTCCTTGCTTGCCCCAATTCCCCTCCTAGACGCTTCAGACTTTCCATGCCTACTTTTCCTGGATAAGAAGTGTTCTTACAAGGATTTTGAAGTTTCAGAAGTGCCCTCCTGCCCCATAAAGATGAGGAGATAACAAACATGACTGTCTATGAGTTGTACCAGTGCCAAATTCTGCCTTGTGCTCCCAGAGGCCTCTTGGGCTCTCCTGAGAAGGGTGACCTTGGTTTGAGGGAAGAGAAGAGTTTGATGGCTCTTTTCTGAGTAAGATTATGCCATGGGCAGTTTAGGATAACAACCTGAGCAGAGAGAGTGTTTCCTGTCCTGAGGTCCCAGCCGAATTCTTTAGGCTGGCCCTACCAGCTAGAGTGGTTTGGCCAGGCACAGGGCTGGGGTCAGCCCGGCTTGAGCCACAGAAAGTGAGAATGGGAAAGGGTGACTTCTGAAAGCACCAAAGGAGGGAGTTCTATGTCAGGACCTGCTACTGTCCTGCCCTGTGCAAGTTGCAGTCTGCACTGCGATGTTTCTTTCCCCTTCTTGCTCCGTCTAGAAAGTATAATGGAATACTCCTAACTGGCAGTGACATTGTAACAGCTTACCTTGTATCTGCTCATTTCTCTGTTTACTTCAACTCACAAACCCTGGTCCTTTCAAAATTACCAGGAACCACTCACTGATTTGTATTTCTTGCCTCTGCTTGCCACATACCAATGTGTCTCAACACATCTTTTGAGAACAGCAGTGTTAGAGGACCAGACGAGTGGAGAGACGTTCCTGGCCTGGCTAGGGATGGACCAATCCGCCTGGGGCTCCTGTCTGGCCTGGCACCCGTGTAAGCGTCTACCTGCATTCACGTTCAGACCCTACTTGCTTTTCTTCACTGCTGCCACCCGTCAGGTTGTTCCCAAGAATGACACCCTCCACTTAGTCCTCCACAAGTCCCAGTGTCCTCTGGTGTGCGCCCCAGCACCCCTCCTCCCCAGACACAAATAGTGGTCCGCGTTTTCCCACAGTGCTCCCAGAGAAAGTCTCCAGGCTTCTGGGAGGGGTGCAGGCCTACAAACACCTCCATGGCTGTTCGCTCTAGTGCCACAGGGCGCCCCCATCCACAGAGTCACTCATCAGAGAGGAGAAGAGGACTTGGTGAGCTCTTCGGAGGCAGTGGGTACTCTTTGCTTCTCCCCAGAATTCTGCCCCTGTGAATCTAATTATCTCTCTCAGCATCCAAGTTCTGACGCTTCTCTTTACCTCCGTAATCTATGCAACCCATGCTTTGGAGGATCCTTTCCGATCATCGCTATTTACTCTTCAGTTGTTTTTTACCCTTTCCTTCCATTCTTTCTTCACCTCCCTTCCTCTCCACCCCCACCCCAGACTAGGCAGTTTCATCAAGTTCCTGTTCCCTTCCCAGCATGAATCAGTCAAAGCAGGTTAATCTCTCCAGTTTTGCATCACATGTCATTCCTCAGCCAGCAGAGTACCTTTCATAGAAATTGGGGATACTGACTTTCAAGTTCAGGGGCTCCAGCCAGCCCAGAAAAATATTCTGAGTCCAGAGGGCACCACAAAGCTCATTGTTCGAGGGAACCAGGTTCAGGTCTTATGCCCACGCATCCTCTCTTCCCCAGTCCTGGTCTCTGTGCCACCTCCTCTCTCCTTCCCTGTATCCTTTCTCTGAGCTTTGTGGGCCCAGGGTAGCCCTAGCCTCCTCAGACGCACCTAAAAGTCTCTTGGACTAGGAGCTGAGGGCAAGGTGACAATCAGATCAGGTGTTTCATCTCTCTGTGAATGAATGGGGATAGAGCATCGAACAAGACAGCTATGGTCCTTGCCTTCATGGAGTTTATATCCCAGTGGGGGCAGGGAGAATAGACCAGTATCTACATGAATATAGAAGATAACTGATCACCCTGGCACATTCTATGACAGAAGTAAACTAAGACGATGTAATGGAGTAACCTGGGATGGGAGGTGGGGTGCTTTACCTGAGGGGCAGGGAAGTACTCCCTGAAGGGGTGACACTTGAGCAGAAGTCTGAAGGGGCTCGCTATGTAGAGAGCTGGGGAATGAGCACTCTGGACAGACCAGGCCCTTTGTGCACAGGACGACACAAAGCCTCGTGTGATGCAGAAACTGAAAGGAGGCCAGTGTGGCTGGGGCAAAATGAGCATGAGGGAGACTGAGGGGAAATGGGGTCAGAGACGTGACCGTGGGGAGGGAAAGCTCACGTAGGGCTCCACAGTCCAACGCAAGGATTGGACTTTATTCTCAAAGTAATAGGAAACCATTGAAGGGTTTTCGGCAGAGAAGTGAAATGATCTGATTTGTGGTTGTTGAAGACCCTCTGCTTACCTATTGGAGTGCAAGAGTGTCTTGCTCCACTGTCTCTCAGAGCTTCACTGTTCCCCAGGCATTAGGAGAGCCTAAGGATTCAGGAACCCCTGCAAGCTCCTGGCGTCTGTCCCTCCATTCTCTGTCCAGGCTTTACGGTCGCCCCCAGAATGACCCACTTTCTGGGTTAGTAGGACCATAAAGGAAGAGACTGCTTTTTGTCTCTTGACTAACTTCACTTGCTTCATTTCACTTCTATTATTTTCTATAGATGTTTGTAACATTCTGTATTTGCGTGAACAATACAAACTCCCTGGCAAGGAAATATCGAGAAGGAAGAGTGCTGTTTTTCTCCTTGAGTCTACTCTTGCCACTTTCGCCCACACAGAAGGGACCACAGGCTGTGACTATCACTGAGGAACCTCGATTCTGGAGCAGAGGTCTAGCCGCAAGTGGTCCCCATGACCTGAGACCCCTGCTGTTACCTCCTTTCTGTCCCTGGTCACGGAGGGACATTCCTGTTCTGCTCCTCTCCAGGTGTTCAGCCTGGATCAGCAGGAAGAGGAGGGAGAGCTTCTGACCTGGGAGGCCCAAAGTGGGGCAAAGCCGAGTTCTTCCTGCTTTCTGGCAGCTGGTCTCTCTCCCTTCCTTCCCCCTTTTACAGCTCTCCAGGCTGATATGGTAGAGAAGTGCCACACTTCCATGACACCCCCACCCCCAACCCCGTCCGGTGCTTTCCTGGGCTCACTGGCGAATCATACTGAAGACAGACTCTCCTCTGGCCTGCAGAGTCTTAAGAAACTTTTATATAGGCCAGTGTTTGTTTCCCAGCCCTGGCTGACCGCCCCCTTTAATATGTCTGAAAAGCAGAGAGTGGCGGGACGTTTGGGGAGGAAGGGTGTGGGATGGTAGGAAGTCAGCACTTTGAAAGAGCCTATTTAATGTAATTTTATATTTGAAAAACAAAACCCAAAACAATTGTTTTCATGATATGGACCAGTGAACATTAGCTTTTGGTGTATTTTCACTAAAGACTGGGAGGTACTGAGAAGGCAAGATGGCATCTCAGGCCCAACTCAGAGGAGGGAGCTGTCTCCAGGGTTTCTTTAGGTGAAGCTCCAAGCTCCTGTCCATGATTCTACCCCAGCTCAGCACCCCCTTTGTCACCATCACCATCCGTGACCTATATGGGAATGTATGGGACACTCAAGACTCAGGTTTTAGAGTCATTCTCAAATTCAGTTCCCATCCCGTTGCTAGCTATGTGTTCTCAGACAAGTTACCTAACCTATGGTTAACCTACTAACCCCCTAATTTCAGGGGTTAAGGGCATGGACTCTGGAGCTAGCCGTGTGGGTTGGAATCCTGGCTCTGCTACTTTGTGTGACTTTGGGTGGGGTTACTCATCCTCTCCAGGCCTCAGTATGTTCATTTGAAAAATGGGGTTGCTGTGAGGATTGAAATGAATACATAGGTGCATGCATGCATGTGTGTGTTTGTGTGTGTACATGTGAACATATGTGTATAAATGTATGTATGTGTGTGTATGCCTGGCACATAGCAAGCACTTATAAGCACTGGCCGTTACTATTATTTTATTTTTGTTTAGGATAGACTATATGTGAGAAAAATAAGTTGATTAAAAAATCCATAAGTAAATCATAATGCAGGTGCTATATGGACATAGCAAAAGTTGAGATACTGCTATTTGATAACTGAAGTGAAACTCTAGGCAAGACCACAACATTTTGTCTTGTACTTCATATCACACTGGTTCCTACAGGCTTTTTTGGATCTTACCTTGCTGCTACTTTTCTTTTCTCTTTTTAAATTTTTTTATATTGGGGAACAGTGTGTTTTTCCAGGACCCATCAGCTCCAGGTCAAGTCATTGTTTTCAATCTAGTTGTGGAGGGTGCAGCTCACTGAGCCCACGTGGGAATCGAACTGGTGACCTTGGTGTTATGAGCTCTGGGCTCTAACCACTGAGCCAACTGGCCGCCCACTATTTCTTTTCTTTACTGGGTTTTCTGTGCGTGCCTCATGAAAAACCAGCTCCTTAGGTCTCTGTTGAATTCTTCTGGCCCTCTACTCCTCCACCCGAAGAGGAATTCTCCTCATAAGGATTCCAGAGTCCCATAACCGCTCTTCCCTCCAAGAGGGGAAGAAACCCTGTTAGGTCATAGATCCGTGGTCCTCAAAGTGCGGCCCCTGGACCTGCAGCATCAGCATCACCTGGGAACTTGTTGGAAATACATGTTCTTGACTTCCTAGCCCAGACCTGCTGAATGAGAAGCGCTGGGGCTGGGGCCTATCCATGTGTGCGTTAAGCAGCGCTTCAGGAGATTTGGGTACACGCTAAGGTCCGAAAGCCACTGTAACAGAGGAAGAGTGGATCCGGTAGCTGTTCTGGGGTTGTTCAAGTTCACAGTCCTGTTCTAGACACCCTGTGCTCTGTGAAACTAAAGCTCGGTTGTGAAGATAGGGACCAGAGGCATGACCACTCTGAATGCCTTTTGGCTTGGTTCCTTCCTGAACCTTCCAAAGAGAGAGCTCAGGGATGTTAGCCAAGCATTTGGGGAGGTAGCCTGGATTCCCATGTGGGCTCTGTCTGATCAGCTGGGGCGTCTCGGGAAGTCGCTTAACCTCTCTGAGCTTCATTGTGGGTTGTAGCCCTCAGTGAATAGAGCAGGATTGTTTGGAAGAATAAATGCGGTAACATGTGAAAACACTTTTCACAACTGCAAATTGTAAATTGTTTTAAATTGTAACCAGACAACTAAACTCTTTACAGGAGCAATTATCATCTTTTTTCCCACACGGGATAGATTACACTCACATGCTGGACAGACACTCGAAGCCTTCCAGCTGCAACTTCTCCCATCCCTCTCCTGCTCTAAAGAGAAAATGTCCACAGCTTGAGTCGGATGTCCCAGCGGGCAGACGACAGACATGTGGCTGTGATCTTATCAGTTCCCTCTGTCCCACTCTAGCCCACGGCAGCTCGGTAGTCTCTCCATCAGCATCTCTTGTTCTGCTCTCTTTCTGTGACCTTTCTCCTCCCTGGTTCTGTCTGCCCTTTGGAAGTCATGCCTTGTCCCCAACAGTGTGGCCCTCTCCTGATTCCTTTTAGTCCATGCCACCAACAAACCTTTCTCAGAGCACAAGCAGCCATCTGGGAACCTTGCTTTATTTTGATTTTTCTGTTGGGCAAGCGGGCGGTTGTCTGCAAAAGGAAGTCTTCGGGCTCCTTAATAAAAGGGCAGAGTTGAAGCTGCCTTTGCCTCATCTGGCGCTGCCCCAGGACCAGGCTTTTACGAAGACTGCCGTGTCATCAGCAGAAATTCAACAGTCGATTACTTCTCTGTCTTTCCTTAAAAAACCCTTCTTTGGTGACTCCACCTAAAAGAGTCCTGCTTTCCTCTTTATTATAGTAGTACTCTGTTTTGCGTTCTTCCTCCTCCTTCCCCCAAGTCTGAAATTGTTCTATTTACTTACCTTTTGTTTGTTAATAGTTCCCGGTGACTGAGAGGTAGGTGCTGCTCAGGTCACAGTCTTGGTTTTTTATTGCCTGGTAAACGTTTTGTTGCACCTAATCATTAGAAATGCACACACAGACATCTCTTCAGGTTAAACAAATAAGTTTTTTTTAATTTACTTTTTTAATTTGCTATCTCTCACCACTTCTTGGCCCAGAAATAGGGAGGAAGAAGCCACACTTACATTTATCAAAACAACTGTGTTAACTATCTCAGGTCTTTTATTGGTTTAGTCATGTAGTAGTCGTCTAAAGTGCATCTCGTTCCTGGGGAGCCCTAGTGCTAGGCCTGAAGGTGTGTGCCAGTATTCCTCAACTCCACTGTGCTTCCAGAACGTAAACTTCACGAGAGCTGGTAGCGTCTCTATCTTGTTCACTGTAATGTTCCCTGTGCCTTGAGCAAGGCCTGACATAGAGCAAGTACTCAATAAATACAGTTGAATGAAGGAAAGAAAGACAGACAAATAAGGATGCAGGCAGGTGTCCATCTCTGGAGAAGGATGTGAATTTTTGTCTTCCTGAAGTTCTGCAACCAGAGCCTTTTGGGAGGGCTAGCACAGTGGGTTAGAGCATCGGAAACATTTAGGCCAGTAACTTCTCTTTGTTTCCTGTTCCCCCAGGACCCAGGCAGAAGCACCAGCAGACCCAGTTCCCCTCCTAGGGTCCTGGCATTTAGCTCTTTAGTGTTCCTTGCACCACACCCAGCTGCTGTTGGACAAAATTCTGTTCTGTTGTTCCTGAGTCCCACACACTGGCTCCTGATTTTTGAGGAAGCTGGTAGAGTAAAAGGAGCCCTGGACCTGGAAGACCAACATAGGTTTGTGTCCAGGTGTGACCCCTTTGTGGCTGTGTACTTTTGAGGAAGACATTGAGCCTCTCGGAACCCCAGAGTCCTCCCTTATGAAGACGGCATAAGAAGCCAACCTCACAGTGTTACTCAAGTGTGATACTGCGTGGGGAAGCGCTTGTAAAACTGCGGAACACACTTCTTCTGATTTAACGTCTTGTTGCTGGCCAGGTACGCGAAGGCAGTTACCCGCATGCCCAGAGCTGCGTGCCCTTCTCTGCCCTTGGACTGGGACTAACCCTTGCATGTCAGAATACAAGTGAATCAGTGAAGTTATTGTATAGATAGCCTTGAATCTAGTTTATTTGAAAAATATTATGAAATATAATTTAGGAACACCTATTGTTTATTATTAGTGACAAGTTATTTACCAACTATATTAATGTCATGACTCTAGGTGACAGAAACTTGCCCCAGCTGATTAAGCAAAAATGGAAATTCATTGGGAATGGTATTGAACAGTTTCGGGGCAAAGTGACTTCAGGAATGGCCATATCCAGGTGCTTCAATTAAGCTTAAATGAAGCTTTGCTCAAATGAACTCCAGATGTCTGTTCACAGGAGGTCACCATACAGCAAACAGGCTGGCACAGAGCTGAGGACTGTTTAATCACTGGCCAGTTGAATACCAGGGCATTTCTCTACTCTGACAAGGAAGACCAGTTCTGCTTGGTGTCTCCCACCTCAGCTTGTGTAATCCCTCCACCAGTTTCTCTCTTGAGTCTCCATTTAGTTTTCTTGATCTTTTGTTATCCTGGCTTCACCCTTACACGGGGAATGATCCTCACCTTATTTCCCAGCTGGGTGACCCTGTGCTCACTTGGGCCCCTCCTCTCCCTTTTCTGGGGCAGATTTTAGGGTGCCTTCTCCCAGGACGTGCTCACTAATTTGGGTATCTAGCCTCATCTTGTTCCCAAGCAGACAGGTCTCGGAGATCAGCCTAAATGGATATTTACCAACTTGTGGAATAAGGTGCAGAGACACAGACACTTCTGCCATCTCAGGGTCTTCCATGAGCCAAGAACATTGACACTTGAACTTGCTGTGTGTCAGGAAGAGGAAGGTCAAGAATTGAGCTCTTTCTCAGGCCACTCAGCCCTCTGTGTTTCTCCCAAAACTCTGTTCCCATAAATCTAATTGATGTCTAGATCTCAAGCCATGATTAGTCTTTCAGACGTTGTTCTGCTTTCATAATTCAGGTTTTCTCTTTTACGTCATTCCCTGGCTGATTCTTCCAAATGAACTTGGATACTACCAGTGTTCTCATGTACTCCCATCTCTGCCCTTGGTCACACGTCTTGCTCGGCCAGTTTTCCCTAGTCAGGATCCAGTTGAGTTGGTTATTCTTCAGCCCTGCCTCGCAAAACCTCTCTGGAATCCCTAAACACATGAGCTCCCAAGAAGAAAGTGGGGCCACATCTTACAATGTCCACAGAGGGTCAGGGGTCCTCACATAGCCCATCACTGTCTGAAGGCAGGCTCTGATCCTGTGCCTCTGCCTCTGCACTATCTCTGCCCCTTCTCACCTCTTCTCTGCTTATACCAGATAGAGCCAAGGTGGCTCCAGTTTCCGCCATCTGACACAGACACATGTGACACAGACAGACAGATTATGCTTTATCTCTCCACAGGAACTGTGTCTTGTCTTGGCCCACGGTTCATGGCCCAGAGTCAACAGACACTGTATTCTCATCCCCATGAACCAGGACACTCCTCAGGATCCCAGTACCTTATTTTCCCTTCACTCCGTTGTCAGGCTATGCTCTCCTCTATGACCAAGATTTTCGAAGCTTCTAGACACCGTTTCTTGCTGGCATGTGTGCACTTCTAAATACACAATGGAATGGGGGAGAGACCTCTCTCTGCTGTATTTAATTGTATCATTTCACCGTTATGATTTCCTTGAATGTTCACAACAATGTGTATTTGGTTAAGAAAGGTGGGGAATGGGGAGATGGACCACTCCTTTACCCCTCGAGTCCTAAGGAGGGTCTTTGTCCCCCTGTGTCCCACCATTGTCTTTGTATATGTCCAGCACATGTGCCAATCCACCGGGTCACATCAAGGGTTTCAGGCCTCCTTTGCAATCCTTTTCCTATTGGCAGGTAGCATGTGCCAGGCCTGTTCCCTCCCATTCATCACCTTGTGTCGGCAGCAGGGCCAGGGTTGGGAGAAGAGCTAGTGGGAAGGTGGGGCTTCTGCATTGTGAGCCTTTTTCTTTTTTTTAGAAAGAGCTGGATTTATGCTCACTTTGAAGACTAGCTTGGTAGCTTCTGCTGAATCTGAAAATGCACATGCCATGTCCCTCCTTGGAAGAACTTTCCCACATGTGTACAAAGAGACGTGCATCGGCATGTTGTTCAAAGCAGCATTATTATGCTGGTGAAAATGGGAGGTTATCGAAATGTCTGTAAATAGCAGAATGGAAAAAAGTATAACGGTTTCATAATATGAGGCAATATTATTCAGCAGACAAAAGAAATGAATGCGCTCTGTAAGCTTCGGTGATGAACATCAAAAAGGTAGATATCAAATACATAATCTTGGGTGGAAAGTAGTTAGTTACAGAATGACTTACACCATATGATATTTATGGGCATTTGAAAAACACACAAAAGAATACTAAATGGAGTTTATGGCCTTGAGTGCAAAGTGTGTTTCATGGACAGGACACAGACCTGTCCATGGACAGGAAAGACACACTTGAATTCCAAAATAATGTTGTCTCTGGCAAAGAAGAGGAAATCCAGTCAGGGAATAATATAATGGGGACATCAACTTCAAAAATCTCAAGAAATGTGACCGTTAATAAGCATCGTCTCTCCATGATGGGTACACGCATATTTGTTGTTTTGAAGTTTTTATGCTTAAAGTTTTCATCCAAATTTTTAAAATAGTGGAGGAAGACTTGCTACAACCGAGATAGCTTGTGAAATGACACATCTCTTGGCTGTAAGTGATTGAAAACCCGATTCAGATTGGTTTAAGCTAAAAGTGGGAGAATTTTTGGTTTTCAGCTCTGAAAAGCCCAGAGTATATCTGCTTTGAAGGGACGTCAAATTCCTGGACTTGGTGTTCCTGGACTTGTTTTGCAGTTGTGCCTTCCCTCAAGATGACTTCAGCCTCTCTCCTCAAAGTGGCCTCCAGAGCTATGGCCAGCATTCATTTCAGGTTCAGTCCTGTAGAAGAGAGGTCCTTTCTTCTAAAGGGTTAGAAAGGAAGGACTGTGCTAGCTGTCCTTGGCCTGGATTGAGTCACATGCCTGTGTGGGAACCATCGCTGTGGTCAGAGGGGAAGTAGGCTGATGGCCCCAGTTCTGGGTCACACATCTACCCCTGGAGCATGAAGTGGGGAGTGAGGTCATGCTCATCAAACCACATCACAGAGGGGTCGGCAGTGTGCTGTCAGGAGGTCAAAGCAGCACATGCACACTTCCAGTTGCGAGCTCATTTTGGAGAAGGGATTGTAGAGCACGTCAAGGTAAAACTATAATCTTTAAGTGCACCGATCAGTTCTGTCTTCCCTGCCTCCCTCTTATCACTCTGCACCCTATCCCAGTAGTGGGGCTCCCTCATAGGAGTGGTATTGTCAATGCCAGAGCTAGGCTCTTAGTAGACTTCCTGTAAGCCATCCGTTCACCACCCAAGTGGGGGTGGGGTCATAGCCTCTGCCAAGTGAGCCGGTTAGAATCTCAGGGGGTATATTGCAAGTATGATGGAGTGGATGGATTGAAAATGCATGTTTAATATAACGTTATCTTTGTCAAACAATACTTATTTAATGTAACACATATTACAGAGAATCAGCAAGTTGTTGTCAAAAAGGCATGCATTCAAAGATCCTGATGTGTTGATTGGGGGTGTGGTATCTGGAGCCCAGTTTAAGGAGAAAGCTCTCAGGGAAGTTCATAAACAAGTGACCTGACTTCAAGTCCAAGTGCCTTCCAGTGGAAGCTTACCCTCCCCACCATGAACCTGAGAACCAGAGAGGGCTGAGGGAACTTTGCTAATGGTATCCTCAAGCCTTCCTTGTTTCCCCTGAACACAATGTTCCAGGAGCCACTTATTTGCCAGCAGGTACAACACTCGAATTGAAGTAGTTTATATGAACTAGACGTTATCAACTACTTGAGCAGCAAAAATGGGGGTTTCACTGGGACTTTGTGAAGCTCCCCTTCCAAAAGAAAACACACTGGGTATGTTCATAACTTTTGCCCTGACAAGCTTTCTTTAATCTTTGCTGATAAGAATCATATGTACGGTTCTTTTTCAGGATAACATAGAGCAAATAGAATTAATATTGAGCTTTCCCCCTCCGTCAATTCATACAATTTCTAAGCTCAGAAATCCTACCTATAGTTTGGATCAACATACCACCACCTAAATGTAGGTGAAGTAATCCTGCCCCATGAAACAAAAAGAAAAAGCCCAGTTCAATAATCTTTGGAACAAGAATCCTGACTAGCATAAAACGATGAACATACTGACCTGAGCAGAGCAATTATATCTTGTTCATCTACACTGCTTTTGTTTTTCTTTATATCATGGTGCAATAGTTCCGGTTTTTACGTGATACTTAATACATCAAAAAGCTTTGCATTTGACCATTCAGACTTTAAACGCACATCTCTGGACATTTAAGCAGCATTTAACTTTAACTACACAATTTTGAATCATGAAACACTTATACACCATATATGAAATGTTTTATATATGTACAATTGCATCCACCAGCTTAAGCATAATTTATCATCTCACTAGATTGGCAACTTTCAAACTTACTGATCTTAGGGCACTTTATACTCTTAAAATTTACTGAGGGCCCCAAAGAGCTTTTTTATGTTTATGTAGGTTACAGATATTGACATTTACCATATTAGAAATTAAAACAGAAAAATTTTTAAATATGTATTAATTTATTTAAAAATAATCATAAAATCGTAACATGTTAATATGAACAAATTTTCATGAAAATAACTATATTTCAAAAAAACTAGTGAAAAGAGTGGCATTGGTTTACATTTTTGCAAATCTCTTTAATGTCTGGCTTAATAGAAGGCAGATATGTGTTCTCATATCTATTCTGCAGTCAGCCTGTTGTGATACCACATGTCAGATAGCCTCTGAAAAACTCCACTGTACGTACATTCATGAGAGAATGAGTGAAAAAAAGCAATTAGCATCTTAATATCATTATGAAAATAGTTTTGCACTCACAGATCCTTGAAAGGGTTTCTGCCCCCTCTCCCTCACTCCCCCAGGGATCTTCAACACACTTTGAAAACTGCTCTGCAGGATTCACATAGGAGGTCTGACAAGTTTGTGAACTTTGTTGCAATGATGTTGCTAACCTTTTTTGATATCAGAGGGATTATTCATTATGAATTTGTACCAACTGGACAAACAGTTAACCAAGTTTACTATTTGGAAGTGCTGAAAAGACTGCATGAAAAAGTTAGACAAAACTATCTGAACTTTTTGTCAATAATTCATGATTCTTGCATCACAACAATGCACCAGCTCACACGGCACTGTCTGTGAGAGGGAGTTTTTAGCCAGTAAACAAGTAACTGTATTGGAACACCCTCCCTACTACTCACCTTATCTGGCCCCCAATGACTTCTTTCTTTACCCAAAGATCAAGGAAATACTGAAAGGAAGACTTTTTGATGACATTCAGGACATCAAGGGTAATATGATAACAGCTCTGACGACCATTCCAGAAAAAGAGTTCCAAAATTGCTTTGAAGGGTGGACTAGGTGCTGGCGTCCGTGCATAGCTTCCCAAGGGGAGTACTTCAAAGGTGACTGTAGTGATACTCAGCAGTGAGGTAGGTAGTAGTTTTTCTCGGATGAGTTCGCGAACTTAATTGTCCGATCTCATAGTTAGATGTCATCTGCATTGATTTTTCCTTAATGTGTGGTTTTTAAGGGAATATATTCTGACTGCAGTTTAATTTAGTTAGAAGAAATAACAAAAGGATCAAGAAAAATCCGTATGTTTGAAAATTAAGAAATATTTCTAAACTCGTGTCAAAGAAAAAGAAATTATGTGGAAATTAGAGCCAATTTAGAACTCAAAATAATGAAAATTCTGCAAATCAAAACTCGTAGCATCTCACTAAAACTGCTCTTAGGGGGAAATTTATAGCCTTACATACTTATATGAGCAAGAAAAAGGCAAGAAATTAATGAGCATCCAACTTTAAAAAGTTACAAAAAGAACAACTGAAAATGTAACCGGAGGCCAAAGGAGTCCAGTGCTGCCTGCACTACTCGGCCAATAGACCGACACAGGAACTGGGCCATAGAATTAATGTTTATCATCAGAGCACCGGTGGTCTAAGAAGGCAGCGGGTTAACACCTCCAAAAACTGCCTTACATTCTCAAACTGGTTGGCGGTATTTACGGGAAAATCAGGGCATTCTCCCAGAGGCTGCATGACGTCCTGGAGGTTGTTCTCCTATCATGATGCCCTCCTCTGTCATCGTATCTCTTGTGGCTCAGCAGTCTGTCCGGGAACAGTGGCGGAGTAACCTGGGAAAATGCTAAGCGATAGAGTTTGTAATTAGCAAGCATCACGAGGTGATCGTCTAAGATAAGGAGCCCGGGACAGGGCATCCCAGAGGCATTCTAAGCTCAGCCACAGGGTGTGTGAAGCCCTCTTGGATGGGGGCAGGGCACAGACCTCTGACCAGATTAATTAAGGAAAAAAGAAGACACAAATACACGGTGCTGGGGATTGAAAATAG
The DNA here is from genome assembly GCF_057876585.1 of Rhinolophus sinicus. Lineage (NCBI taxonomy): Eukaryota > Metazoa > Chordata > Mammalia > Chiroptera > Rhinolophidae > Rhinolophus > Rhinolophus sinicus. The sequence continues at coordinate 46,970,736 of NC_142508.1, forward strand.
GACAGAACTACTAAAAAATATCCTGACTCGAGTTTCTTCACACCAGCACTGACTCCTCTCTCAAGGACTGCTTCTTACCTTGCATGTTTTATAGACCTGAGCCAGCAACTGCTTTGATGGGGGTGCTGGTCCTCCAGGTTCACTCGCAGGATTCTGTCTGGCTTTTCAGACTATGGCCTGTGCTGGATGTTCAGACTCAGCATGTGGAAACACCACTCCCTTCCTGAATCAGAGCCAAAGAGAGAGCAAAGAGCTTTATAGGAGATAAGTGAATGCTACTATTTAATAGATACTGAGCGGAAATGATAAAGAATTCCAAGAGTCTGATATTCCAGGATAACAGGGCTTAGGGTTTACCATGAAGCAGTACCCACCACAAATAAGGCAACGTCATAAACTACAGGGGGAAAACTGGAAACATTCTCCCAAATGGATGAGTTGGATTTGAGATGCTCACTGCTCTTCCCTGTTTCTTAAACTAGACATAGGAGCCCTCACCCCAGTTCTATTTCATTGTTTCCCTTTTTGAGCCCTCCTCCGCAAAAGAAGTGACACCAAGTTGGCAAATTTTCGTCTCCTGTGAAGATGACATGGGCCATACCTAACCAAGCTACCATTCCTTTCTCTGCAGCCGTCTCTCCAACTCTTCTCCTCCAGCACCCTGACAGTGAGGCACCTGAGCTCTGCAGCCTCTGCAGCCTTTTATCACAGGTTTTGTGGATAGCTGAGGAGGAAAAATAGAAAAATCAAAAGGTCAGTGCAAACACTGAGAGCCCAAAGCAACACGGCGCACACCCTCCAGCTTTGACTTCTCTGGAAGAACCCACCACATGGGACATATTGCAGGGCCCAAAACTAACCAGGAAATTGAAGAGGGTCACAGTGGCCAGCCCCACCGTTCACCAGTGTTTGTAGGTCCCCACTTGGGACCAGGAGAGCATGATATGCACAAAGTGCCAGTAGTAGGTGACTACTGTGGGGATAAAGAGGACGAGGCACAGCTCCAGCTGCACAGGAAGCACCAGGTCCAGCTGTTCTTGGGTGGAATTCTCATAGCAGACACGGTGGCCTTTGGCGTCACTCATTGTTGATTGGTCAGTATTGGACAATGATCACAATGTGATAGTGACCAAAGGACATGATCCAGGTGACCAGAGCAGCAATCACTCCATACAAAGGCCGGCAGGACAGCTTGTACTGCACGGGGAAGGCCACTCCCAGGTAGCGCTCGATGCTGATGCCCGCCAGGAGCCAGGTGCTGCAGTAGATGCTGCTGTAGACGCCGAAGCCCGTGAGGGCACAGACGATCTCAGGGAGATACCAGCGGAAGTCAGACGCAGCCTCCGCGATCTTGAAGGGCAGCAGCAGCAGCAGGAGGAGGTCTGCCAGCGTCAGGCTGAGCAGAAGGATGTGGACGGGTGCAGGGTGGGGCTGGCGGACCCGCCCCATGAAAGCACGAAGGGCCTGGAGGTTGGCAGGGAGACCAATGAAAAAAGATATGTAGATGAAGAGAAATCCCAGGCTTTGGGACTTGTGGCCCCGAATAAAGAAAGGATGGGGTCAGTATCCTCTCTGACCATGGGTTTCCCAGCCCTAAACCAGGGTGAGTGCATTCTTAGCTTCATTGCATCTCCTCTCCTTGCTTCAGTGAGCGATTATTGCTAACCTTCAAACCCAGTACTGTTCTGCTTCCGGCGTGTCATGCAGAAAAACCTCCTTGCTTCCCAACCAAATTATTTCTTTAGCACCTTCCTCCTTTCCATTTCCACCCTATGAGAGAGAGAGAGAGAGAGAGAGAGAGAGAGAGAGAGAGAGAGAGAGAGAGAGAGAGAGAGAGAGAAGAAAATATAGTCTCCTAAGAATTTTGGTGTCTCAGCAGCTCCCACAGAGAAGTGCTGAGGTCTCCAAGTCCCCACTAGAAAGGGCACTTTGTGAGGGCAGTGACATCATCTGTCTTGTTCATCACTGTGTCCCCAGCACCTAGAACTGTGCCTGACACTTAGTAGGTGCTCAACGAATATCTGAATGGCTATATAGACTGGAGAAGGATACAGTCAGCTTCATCATAAAGAGGGAGGAAGCCTGAGACTGTCTCTTGAGTTTCTCCAAATTCTACTCAGCCGAGTTGGGGCTTTTCTCTCTCTCCTTATCTTCGCATGTGTTCTTTTTCTTTGCTCTCTTTAAGTCATTGGGCTTGGACACAATTTTCTCAGCTCCACCTATAAAAATGGGAATTTGAGTAAGCCCGAGGGAAAAGCAGGTTAAGCCCAAAGTGAGTCCCAGAGGCCCAGTTTCTTGATTCCACGCTGAACCATCCAAAGAAAACCTGTAGGTTTGGGTGGGGTAATGGAAGGGTCCTGACCTGGGCCAGGTAACCAGGATTCCATTCCTCGCCATGCCTCAGATCAGTCATGTGACTCTGGGACAATCACTCTACCTCCTCTCTGCCTCAGCTTGTTTTCCTCTGCACCACAAACAACCAGTGATTTCACCAGAACTCCCACAATTCCCGGTGTGCTGTCTGCAAATTCACCAAACAGGATTTATTCGGGAAAAAGAAAGGGTTGCAACCCAGTGTATGCAGACATGGCAAGCCATATGCACGCTCAGGCCTGTGTGCCAAGATGGAGGGGTATATAGAACGGAAAAGGAAGTTAGAACCATAGAGCTTTGTTATAAATATGGAGTTCTTCCTGTAGGGTTCTTGCGATTATGTAGAGCATGAGAACTTCCCCAAATCCTAGTTCCACCTGATTATAGGCTCTTCCAACTGATTATATTTGCTTAAAGATCCAAATAGTCTTTATCAACCCTTCTCCCCCTGAAGAAAGCATATGTACATGAGATTTTTGACTCTGGGTGGTGAACACACAATGGGATTTATAGATGATGTAATACAGAATTGTACACCTGAAATCTATGTAATTTTACTAACAATTGTCACCCCAATAAATTTAAAAAATAAATTTAAAAAAAAGAGTCACATTTAATCTCTTCTAACTTATCATTAATGTAGATGTTCAAAATAAAGCTTTAAGTCCTTACCCTGTTACTGGTAACCGATTAGTGGTACCCATCTGTGCAGCTCATTTATGAACTGGAGGGTCTCAGAGGACCAGGTGAACAGGAAGGTATCTGCCTAGTTGGGACTGAGCTTGCCTGTTGTTTTCCTCTTGCTCTCACCTGCACCATCTCTGCACTGCCTTGTCCTGGCCCTTTTCCTGTGTCTATGACTTCTTCCCCCTCCTCTTGGATAGTAAACCCCATATCGTGCTCCCTCTTCATAAGTTTATCTACATGCATTTCTTCTATCTCATCTCTTTGTAGGGTCATGATCCCAATAGCCTCTGCCCTGAGAGCAAGCAAAGCTGGGTGCCTTGCCCTTTCCTAGAGGAAGACAGATGGCTTTTCAAATATGTCAGGTCTCAGAAGCAGATGGAACCTTGTCCATCTGGGCCACCTTTTCCTCTCCCACGAGCAACAGACTTTTTCACACCTGGAAGAGTACATGGTCAAAAAGAGGAAGGGGAAGGTCAATAGTTGAGCTCATTACAAGGAAGCTTGACCCTGGGTCCCTTCCACCAAATTCTGTTCCCACCAAACTTATTTTTCCCAGAATCCAGATCATAACTGTTGTTTTGGGCTTCTTCCTCCTTCTGCATTCCAAATCATCTATTCTGTTTCTTTTTCCATGGACGGTTATTTCAAACAATTTTGCATGTGCATTCACTTCCTGCTTCCTCTGCTCTTTCTTTTGTTTTTCCCCCATCTTTTCTCTCAAGGCCCCTGACCTGGTCAATTTCCCATCCTCTTTCTAGGAGGCTCCAGCTGAAACTGGTTAGTATCTGAAGTACAGTGGTACCTCGGTTTTCGAATGTAATCCGTCCCGAAAGACTTCAAGTTCTGAAACATTTGAAAACCGAGGTACTACTATATTGCCCGGCTTCCGTTGTCCCATCTGGTCCCTTCTTACAAATGTGTTTTCTTGAACTCAGACTATCCTGAGTCCACATTGCTTCCAGGGCAAGTTGGATTTGTTTTCTTCCGACTCATTCCCTCTTCCTGTGGACCATGTCCTGTCTGAGTCACCCTCTTATCACTGTTGGTCTCTCACCAAACTGCATAGGGTCCACATCACTTCGAGGTGACATATGAAGATATGGACGCTCACAGAGGATGCTTTGTCTCTCCTAAGAGAATGTGTGTGTCTTTCCATTGGCTGCCTGACCCTGCCAACAGAGACTCTTGTTCTTTCCCCTGACCCAGGAAGAGTGACCCTCAGCCCCATTTCTCCAGCAGAAAGGATCTCTTCTCACTTAGTTCATCACTCCCCACCTTGGTGCCCAAGTGGTTTCTCTACATTCTTGTAGGCTGGTCCTCCCTAACCCACAGAGTGCCTGTCCTAAAATGGGCACTGAGGAAGGGTTTTGATGCTTGATATACATGGGATGAAAGCAACATAATAATCTTTTGTTCTCTACCAAGTAAATTTGTGTCATTTTACTGTTTGCATTTGATTGAGCAACAGAACTTACTGGAAAGGCAAAGATTGCTGGATAAGGCTGCTCATATTATCTTAAAATGCTAGGGGAGTGGCCTATTTTCTCCATCACCATCTCCAGCCCTGCAGAGCGAATTCTCAGGTCAGGAACAAAGCTGCAGAATCCTCTCTTCTAGTAGTTTCCAGGTCCGTGGACAGTTTCCAAAACTTCAGGAGTCTCTCAATAAGCCCTTCTTCAGCTTGGGAAAAGACAGTTCCTCCTGGGGTGACCCCACTTCTTTTCATAGGGCGCTAGTGTTGAGTCTAGGTAAGATCGGCTCTTCTGGAAGTAACTTATTTTGAAGTTTGTCCCCAGAAAAAAAACCTAGCATAGTCCCTTGCATAGAATAGGCACTTGAATATGTGGAGTTAAAGGATGAAAGTTGGAGGTGCGTGTCAGAGCTTGCTAGCTGATGATATAAGCAGAGTAGGTCAGAACCTGGGCTTGTTGTCTTCTTTCTTTTATTTTTATTCTGTCAGCCAAATTCTGATATTGGGACATTCTTGGTGCTGGGGTCCTGGGATCACAGGGGTAGAAAGGGGAATTCAGACGAAGTTGTTTTACAGAATCATAAGGCTGCATTGACCTCACACGCAGCTGCATCATGGGAGCGGGCAGTGCAACATCTCAACTAAGTCAAGCTTCAGATTGATTCGCACTAATTATGTATGTGGGCTTCATCTCCACAATGCCTCACCTTTCAGCATCACTCTACTTCCCATTCCTCAAATGCCCTGAGCCCTTACTCTGGGACATGAATGAGTAAGACAGACAGTAAACAAGTGAATAAACCAGCCAGGTCATTTCAAGTGAAGGAAGGAAGCAACAAGGGAAGTCTAGAGAGAGACTGGCATGGGCTCTTTTTAGAGAGAGCTGTCAAAGGCCTGGGCTGAGAAGGGGCATTTGAACTGATGAGAAGGTGCCAGCCATGTGAAGAGCATTCAAGGTGGAGGGAACAGCAAGTAGCAAAGGCCTGTGGTGGGAACAAGCTCACTGTGTCGGAGGAACAAAAAGGAGGCCAGCGTGGCTGCGTAGAAGACAGGCCGAGCTGCTCAGGCCGTGGGGCGAGGACACAGGAGCGAGCTCGAGAGTGCTGACTTTAGTCTGCCGTTGGCTGACCTCGGATGATGGTTGTCTCATCTGTTGATCTTATCTTCCTCTCATGATCTTTGATACTTCCTGATTAGCTGTTGCAGCTGGTCAGAATCTGATAGCCCCTGACTGGTTCAGAGCCCTCCTGATACCGTGACAACACAGAGCCATGGCTGTCCTCTTCAGCATCTAGCAACAAGAGATGGGGTGAAGGTCAAATAGGGGGACACTAAAAACGGAATGACGAGGAAACACTTTAAGATGGTAGGGAACAGAGGTGTGCAGCCATCCATACAGCAGCCCACACTGACAGGGAAAGCAAAGAGAAAGGGAGAACGTGGGCCCCACCAGGGAACTGGGTCCAAGGTCGTCACTGTTCTCACTTGCCTTTTAGCTGGGCTCACTGCACTTCACCACGCAAACAGTCTAAGATCAAGAAACCTCACCTGTTAGGAAATTGAGGTTTTCCCGATGCCTCCCCTCCACCAGCTGCTGCCTCTCCAGGCCCTCACGTCCAGCAGCTCAGGAGTGGGACCCCAGGTGATACAGACTTTGCTTCCCCATCCTTCCATTTGCTCAGGCTCCAAACTTGAGAGATATCTTTGACTTTTCTCTTTCTCTGCCATTTACTCCACTGGCGAATCATTTCTAGTCTGTCTTCAAAATATATCCCAAATCCAACTACTTCTCATTACATCTACTGCTTCCAACCCGCCATTCAGGCGATCATCACCATCTCTCACCTGCATTCCTTAGTAATCTATCCGGTCCCCCTGCTTCTGTTGTTGCCCCGTTCAATCTGTTCACACAGCAGCCAGAATGATCCTTTAGAGGACAAACAGGTCCCATCTCTCCACTATTCAAAGTCCCATAGTTTCCCCTTCGCTCTTGTCAAAGACACAGTCCTGACCGTGGCCTACGAGTTCTATTTGTGTCAGCTTCCTGCCCCCCTCACTCTCTCACCTCTTCTTCTTCTCCTCTCTCTGCCCCTGTTACTTGGGATACTTCTCTGGGGGTGCTAGTTGATGATATCTTTCAAAATTAAAAATCCCACCCATCAAGTTGACATCTATGAGTTTATTGTACAGTTATCCTATCCCACGTGCACAAAGAAGTAGGTTCATCACAGAGTTTTCTGTTTGTTCTTTGATAATAAAAGACTGGGAACACCCCGTGTCCATCAATAAAGGGTCTGGTTGACTGAAAACTATGGAGCATCCAACAGTAGAAATACTCCACCTCTGTTTCAAAGAATGAGGCAGATCTACCTATGCCATTGTAGACCAAACTCCGAAACGTGCTGTTAAATGAAGCAGTAGAAGAAGGATGAGGTAGTTGTAAGAGCAGAGGGCCCGCACGGTTACACCTTAGTGAGGACTTGCAGAGCGGCCCCCACGGGACAGCATTCGCTGGTGCTGGGCCATCAGCGGTGAACAGACCGTGCTTCATGGAGCTGATGTTCAGCTGTTGCCCTTTAACAGCAAGACAGGCAATAGACTGAGATACAGATACATAACATCAAACCAGGGGGTGATGCTAAGAATGAGGACAGAGACTGGAAAAGCAGACTAAGGGGCACAAAGTGAGGGCAGTCCGAGAAGGCCTCGCAGAGGAGGTGATGTTTGAGCAGAAACCTGCAAGAAAGAAGAGCGAGACTGTCGGAGCAGGTAAGCAAGGAACAGCAAGCCCTGAGATGAGCCACAGTGTGTGCGAGGAGATCAGGGAGGCCAGAATGGCTGCGAGGGGACCGAGGGAAGGCAGAGCCATGGAAATGAGGTCAGGACTGTGAGCAGGACCCAGATCACGTGGGGCCCTGTGGCTGTGTCAGGATGTGGAGATATCCGGAGTATGGTGGGCAGAAGTGTGCTGTAATCTGCTTTATGTTTCCAGAGGATTCCTCTGGATGCTGGGTGAGGAGCAGATTGGGGGAAGGGATACCCAGGAAACTGTTAGCAGTTGTTTGTCTCTGGGAAGGGGAACTGGGTGTTGGGGTGGAAGTGAAACTTACCTTCCTCTGTATAGCCTTTTATACTGTTAAAAAAAAAAAATTTCTAAGTGTGTGATCTTGCTCGAAAAATAAAATCAAGAAAAAATATTCACAGCTAACATATTGAGCATTTATTATGAGCTATGCTGCTCGTGAACACCTAGAATTAAGGTGAGATAGTTAGTGGAAGTGGCAAGCAGCACGGCCCACACTGCCCAGCCACAGCGTTTTCTTCAGATGGGTGAGTGGATAGGACCAAAGTAGACAGAAAAAAGAAAAAGGGCAGAGCTACCAGCTTCACAGCTGGTGAATCTCTGAGCCACACTCCCACCCGTACTTGGCATTGTTCCGCTTCTGGGTCTTTGCCGGCTAAATGGGTATCGAGCAATGTCTCTTTGCTATTTAACGCTGTCCCATTTTTCTGATTACTAATGGGTTGAGCATCTCTCAATAGAATGCAGGCTTTCTCAGATGATAGTCATTGTGCTGGAGAGTATCTCAGTGATGGCTCTTAAGTACAGCAACAGAGGTCACCTCTCTGGCTAATTTAGGGATTATATGATAAAAACGTTAGATGGCTCAGAGATTTGCCAGGAAGGCTGGAGAACAAGGCTTGGGGAATAAAGGAAGCTGTGCAACCAGGACCACATTAAAAGTCATGCCACTGATCCAGTCTAGTGAGGACATGGGAGGCAATCCGCCCGCGCACACACACACAGACACACACACGGAACACTGGGCCCTAGAGCCACATTCTACTTGCCACAGTTACTGTCACCACTGCTACCAGAAGTGATTCTCCACTGTCCCTCTTTCTTGTACCATTTTGTAGTCTCAGATTTAGAATTTGGGCAGTTACACCTGACTGCCTAAACATAGGAGGGATGCAGAGAAAACAAGGTCTTAGCATTATCAGCTTCTCGAACAGGAGCTGGGTTCTGCTGCCCACCAAGATTCAGAATTCATACTTGGGCAGTTCCCTAAACATGGGAAGGAGTTCAGATGCTAGGCAACCAAAGGATGACCAATGTCCTTACAGCAGGGCCTCTCAGAGGCCAGAAAAGCCCCGACCACTTCCGTTTCTTGAGGGTCCCAGTATATGAAAAAAAAAAAGTGATGATATGCCAAAATAGGATTATAATAGTAGACCAAAGCTGGTCTTAACACGCAATAAGAAATGTAATTGTACTGTTCTCAAAATAGTGTTAGGATTTTATTTGCTTATTTTTTGACAGAATTCATTAAAGTGTAGAGCCAGAAACGAGCCATGGGTTTAAAGTTGGGTCCTGTCAAGACATTTCTGTGACTGGATATTTAACCTTATCTGGTAGTCACATCCAAAAAGTAATTGTGAGGCTTGGGCCGGATGCCCTCTGGGCCAGCACTGTGTGGGACCCTGGCGTGGGCAGATGGGCTAGGGCTGCCATGCTCTGATCCGCTCTCGGGCAGCAGCCCCTCCCCATGTAGGCAATCTGGTCATTCAAGAGCCAAGAGCTGCCCTGGATGTCATGTCGTGCAGATACTGAAAGCCAAAGAGGCAGATCATTGCACCCTGAGGCCACAGAGAATCAAATATAATCATGTTATTGAATGAGCTAGACTTAATAAGGTTCAAGTAAACCCTAACTTTATTCGTCCCCTGCACCCCTTCTTTCTGCAGCTTTCATGGCTCCTTGGCTACCATGGCCTCTTCGGGCACCCTTAGATAATAAAAAGTCCAGTCTAAAATTACATAGATTTCACCCCAATAAATTAAAAAAAAAAGAAAAAGAAACTTGAGTTAGAATCCTAAAAAAAAAAGTCCAGTCTAGTTTAATAATTACGTAACTCCAGGCCAGTGTAGTATCAAAATTCCCAATGCTATCCCAAGTAGAGCTTCTTCCTCCCAGCTCTGCAATGCCTCGGGCTCACAGCCCGCAGAGGAAGGTCGGGCTGCTGAGATTTCTCTTTTTTTGGCTCCATTTCATCTCCTCTCCCACTTCTTAGCTGTTACTGTGGACTGACCTATGGCCTTGCCCTATGGGCAGAGAAGCAGTGTGAGGGGCAGTGACTGTCTAGCTGGCCTGGTACAGTTATGACCTGAAGCCAATGCCCTCTGGTCGGGACAGACATCTAGTGTTGCTATTCTCCCATGGGGACCTTTCATGGGGGTTCTCAGACCTATGGAGGACCTCCTTCGCTTGGCCACATTCGACCCACACTCAGCCCCTGGACGTCCCCTGTGTGGGATTGCATTGCTCCTGTAGGCTGACCCTTGGGTGGGATCATTTATAAAATGATGCTAGGCTGACTTCTCAGTAAAGGGCCCTCATTTGATCCAAGGGAGCCACACACCTTTGTGCCATTGTTGGTCGACCAGCAGCTCACTCCCAATGTAGCTTTCTTTCTCGTTTTGCTCTGCCAGGCCCAGCGAGCCTCTCACATTTTGATTTCTCCCAGCAAGTATCTGATACCAGCCCTGTGTCTTCTAAATTTCAGGGGCAGGTTAAGCCCTGCCTGTGGTTATCTTGGAGTGCCTCTGTTGTGAACTTTATCTGTGAGCGAGAGGCTCTCGTTGTCTTCCCACCAGGGTCAGAACACAGTGCACTCATAGCTCTCTAGAAAGGTCCTCAATGTCTGCCTCTCCCACTTCCCAGCTCCTTGTATTTGGCCTAGAGGGAGTCTTGAGCAGGTGCTGACACAACTAGTTTCCAGAGTCTGCACGGATGGTCTAACCCCTCCCATTAGGTTAGGCTGTGGTATCTGTTGATTGTTCTTGGTGGAAGCTGAAACAGCAAAGGCCCACTTTTTATACCCTGTATTCATTTCACAGATATGACCCTCCATTCTGTCATCTGTAAAGAAAGCAGAATGATGCCAACCCCTTGAAATTATTTTACCAGTTAAAAAGAGGTCATCCATGGGGAAAATCTTTGCCAAATTGCAAAGCACTCCACCAGCTCTGCCGTTGTTCTTATCTGACAGACAACCTCACAGGCTAGTGCTACTGTCTCCATCTTTGTCAGCCATGCTATGCTAGAGAAATGACACCCCCATGTGTGACCCGGCCCTCAGGGAGACCAGTTTTGAGCAATCTCTAGTGCACCAGTTATAACTTCACCTCCACTCCCGCACTGAAGAATGTTTGTGAGCCAGACTCTCCACACTACGGGACAGCCTTGGCTCTGCACTATTGTTTTCTAAGTTACCATGTAATGTAATGTAATAAAGTATTGTTTATTGCATTTAAAAAAAAATTCCTCTCTCTAGCTATTATGATAGAAGGCTCCTCCCAAAAGGGTATGACACTGTATCTCAAAAGCTGTTGTCACACATCTCAAAGGCTCGTAGGAGCCCTCTAATTTGGGGGGGAAATCCCGTGCTTTTTGAGAGTGTCTGGGGCCCAGTCTGGGGAAAGACTGATAGAGAAGTGACAGAAATCTGATCATGTTTTGAACTCAATGTAGATGATACCATGTGGCCGGCTGACAGGACACAGGTCAGACAGGGCTCGGTCTGGGTGTGATTAGTCACCTTTGGGGTACATTTTTGATCTTATATCAGTGAGAGAAATGGCAGTGTCCAAGGGCATGTGCTGGCCCCACATGGTGGGTAATGAGACCCTCCCACACACATACTTCAGGTGCAGCTGCCCTTTTTTAAAAAAAAAGATTTTTATTAAAATATAGCTAACATACAATATTGCATTAATGTCAGGTGTACACCAGTTATTAACCTTTATATACCTAAAAAAGTGATCACCATAAGTCCAGCAACCATCTGACAATGTACAACGTTGTGACAATATTATTGACTATATTCCTATGCTGTACATTACATCCCCCCATGACTTACTTGTTTTATACTTGGAAATTTGAACCTTTTATTCCCCTTCACCTTTCCCCGCCTCTTTAATTTTTCAATTACAGTTGACATTCAATATTATTTTATATTAATTTCAAGAGTACAGTATAGTGACTAGACATTTGTATAATTTAAGAAATGGTCCCCCTGACTAGCGTAGTACTCACGTGGCACGATACATAGTTTTTACCATATTATCGACTATATTCCTACGCTTTACTTTACATACCCATGATTATTTTGTTACTATCAGTTTGTACTTCTTAATCCCTACCTCTTTTTCATTCACCTCCAATCCCCCTCCCATCTGGCAACCATGGATATGTTCTCTGTGTCTATGAGTTTGTTTCTGTTTTGCTTATTTTGTTCTTTAGATTCCACATACTTGTATAACTGAAATCACATTGCATCTGTCTTTCTCTGTCAGACATACTCCACTCAGTACAGTCCTTCCATGTCCATCCATGCAACCACAGATGGCAAGAATCCATTCACTTTCCTGGCCAAGTAATATTCTATTGTGTATATGTACCACCTCCTCTTTATCCATTCTTCCATCGACAGACACCCAGGCTGCTTCCATATCTTGGCTATTGTAAACAATGAAGCAATGAACATATGGATGCACATGTCCCCTTGAAGTAGCATTTGGGTGTCTTCAGATAAATGCCCTGAACTGAGATTACAGGTTCTTCTTTGTCTCTTGTTATAGCCTTTGTTTTAAAGTCTATTTTGTCTCGTATAAGTATTGCTATCTCAGCTTTGTTTTGTTTCTTTTTTTATTTCCATTTTCATGAAATATCTTTTCCCATCCCTTTACTTTCTGTATGTGTGTGTGTCTTTCAATCTGAAGAGAGTCTCTCGTAGGCAGCATATGTATGGGTCTTGTTTTCTTATCCATTCAGCCTTCCTATGTCTTTTGAGTGGAGCATTTAATCCATTTACATTGAAAGTAATTGTTGACAGATATGTAGCTATTGCCATTTTATTATTCATCATTTTGATCTTTTTTTTTTTTTAAATCTTAAAGAAGTCCCTCTAACATTCCTTGTAATATTGGTTTGGTGATGATAAACTCTTTTAGCTTTTTCTTGTCTGGGAAGCTCTTTATCTGTCCTTCGATTCTAAATGATAGTTTTCCTGGGTAGAGTAATCTTGGTTACAGGTCCTTGCTTTTCATCACGTTGAATATTTTGTGCCAATCCCTTCTGGCCTGTTGAGAAATCAGCTGACAATCTTATGGGAACTCCCTTATAAGTTACTAGTTGCCTTTCTCTTGTTGCTTTTAGGATTCGCTCTTTGATTTTAATCTTTACCATTCTAATTATAATGAGTCTTGGTATGGGTTTGTTTGGGTTCATCTTGTTTGGGTTCATGTTGTTTGGCACTCTCTGCAGTTCCTGGACTTGTGTGTCTATTTATTTCACCAGGTTAGGAAAATTTTGAGCGATTATTTCTTCAAATAGTTTCTCAATTCCTTGCTTTCCCTCTTCTCCTTCTGGTACCCCATCATGCAGATGTTGTTATGCTTGATGTTGTCCCAGAGGTCTCTTATATTATCCTCATTTTGGGGGGAGTCTTTTTTGTTTTTGCTGTTCTAATTGGGGTTTTTCTGCTACCTTGTATTCCAAATCACTGATACAATACGATCCTCTGCTTCACTAGTCCACTGGTGATTCCTTCTAGTGCATCCTTCATTTCAGTTATTGTATTCTTTGCTTCTGACTGTTTTTTTTAATGGTTTTTATATCTTGTTTTATGCTTGCTATCTTTTTGTTGAAGTTTTTACTAAGTTCTTCGAGCATCCTTATAACCATGGTTTTGAACTCTGTATCTGGTAGGCTGCTTGCCTCCATTTTGTTTAGTTCTTTTTCTGGATTTTTCTCTTGTTCTTTCATTTGGGACACATTTATTTGTTTCCTCATTTTGGCTGTCTCTCTGTGTTTGTTTCTGTGTATTAGGTAGATAGATCTCTTACGTTTCCCAGTCTTGGACAGATAGCCTTATGCAGTAGGTGCCCTGTGGGGCCCAGTGGCACAATCTCCCTGGTGACCTGCACCAGGTGCTCCAGGAATGTCCCCTGTGTGAGTTGTGTGTGCCCTCCTTTTATAGTTGAGCCTTGGTTGCTGTTGGCACATCAGTGGGTGGGATCGGCTGATTGGCTATGGGTTTTGGACATGTCCATAGCTTACAGGCTACTGTGGCGGGGGGGCTTACCCCACTGAGTGGGGATTCACCCCAGTGGACTCTGGTGTCTGTTGAGACCGCCCTTTAGGTGTGCCACTTGTGGGGCTAGTTGGGTGGTGCTCTGCTGTGGTCTGAAGCCAACCTCCAAGTATGTTGGTTCTAGGGCCTCTTAGAAAAGGCTCTGGTGCAGGCCCAGGTTGCCCACTGCCTGTTACTGGCCAGAGACTACCTGGTAAGAGCTACAAAGTGATCCATGGTTGTTCGCTGCCTATGCTAACCGTGGAGGAGAGTGGGAGAGGCCATACTGAGAACAAAGGACGTCTGCCATCAGTACCAGGTCTAGGGTAGTTCTGCAAAATGCCAGGACACCTCAAGTCCTTCTGCCTCCTGCTGGCTCCTGTAAGGTTTAGCCACTAATAAAGCCTCGGGTGGTGGGCGAGCTGGGTGAGGCAGGGTCTAAGTGAGTCAGCAGGGCGGAGCAGTAGAGCTCACCAGACCGATCAGATTCAGATTTGGCCGTAAGCATAGGGGGCGGGCGCAACACAGGAAAGATGGCTCCCACTTGCTGGCTGCACAAGAGGAAAACCTCCTCACAAGGAGATGGCAACTGTCCTCCAGCCCTCAATCTGAAGCAACACAACTCATTCTGCCCCTTGTATGTCTCCGACAGCCCCGGAGTTACTGTTCCTCCACTGGAGCCCAAGGTGAGTGCCTGCGAGTGAGAGAGTCTGTGTGAGGGAGCTTTAAAAGGATGCCTAGATTTCCCACCGCTGTTTGTCCTGCCTGGATGGTCAGAATTCCCACTGTTTTTCACAGTCAGATGTTGTGGGGGCTCCTTTTCCCAGCACCAGTACTCTGAGTTGGGGAGGTGGGTGGGGGTTGGGGTCCCTCGCTCCTTTGGGAGGAAACTCCAAGGCCGAGATATCCCTCCTGGTTTTCAACTGCCGCCCAGAGGTTTGGGGTTAGCCAGTTCTGTGTCTCCACTCCTCCTACCAGTCTCAACGTGGCTTCTTCTTTATGTCCTTAGTTATAAAACTGTTCAGCGAGACTTCAGATGGTTCTCCAGGTTGATTGTTATGTAATTCAGTTGTAATTTTAATTTGTTCATGGAAAGAAGCAGCACAGTGTTTACCTATTCTGCCATTTTGGATCTCCTCACACTTATTTTCAATGCCTGAGGTTTGAGAGGTGGGTGTTTGGAGGCCTGACTGTGTTAAATGATTTCTCCCCATTATCCCATAGTTGACCTCACAGTAGCCCTGTTAGTTTTCAGGCAACTTGAATTTCTGTGCTCTGTGTTTCTAGTTTGGTCAGAAACAAGGTGGTGAATGTTCTTCCATTATTAGTGCTCTAATTTTTAAAAATTGTGTAATAATGCTCAAATATGTCTCTATTGTAAAAGAATCCAACAATACTGAATAAACTGTGTGTAATGATGAGCGGGGAAAAGAAGGAGGAGGGACACATGCTAGAATGGGGCTAATTAATTTATTTAGCAATATCTAATCAATGTATTTAGTAATATGCAACAGCAAAAGACAGAGGCAATTAATAGAATATGTTAATGTCAGAAAGTAAAGGTGGTTAATACTAAACTATATACATTGATAACAATGTCATGTCAAAGGAGTACACATACATATAAGTTTAAGAGATCTCAACATATGTTTACTATTGATCAAAAATCACTTGGCTAAATATATAAATAACATCAGTAAGGCATATCCAAAAGCAGTAATAAGCTCTATAGGATAGTAACTATCACAGTAGATGTCAAAAGCTCACCACACTGGGGGAGAACAGCACTAGAAAAGTCATAAATCAAAACGTTGTCAGGTCTGTAGCTGAGAGAAACTCAGTCATCTCCCATACCGCTGCTTGTTCCCAAGAATGCTGTTGTTGTCTGTGTTGTTGTTGTTGTTAAAAGTCAAGGCGTCTTCTGATGTTGTAAGCTGCAAGCTGCATACAAGTTTTTTAGATGTTAACAAGTTTTTAAGAAAGCTAACCGTGGGGAACAACACTGGAGAGGTCAGGAACCAGCCAGACTTCACCAGGTTCGTGGCTAAAAGTCAGGACAACCCCTGGTGTTGTAAGCTGCATGTTGCTGGAAGTCTTCAAAATGTTAGAATGATGAGAAATCACCAATGACAAATGACCAAATGATGAAATAATAATAATAATTACACTGCCAACTGACGTCTGTCATATATTTTCTCAGATGAACCTTAGAGCCAAGTTTCTTGATCCTGCCTCGCCCTCCGGGAATGGCCAGTTACTGATATGAATGCTGCCCATCGGGCCGAAGGGCCAACTCATCTAGATGAGCAACAAGGCCTGGCGATGTGCCTGTGACATCGTCCTGATATAACTTAGCTACTTCTTCACTTCATCTGCTGATGTGGGCGAAACAGACAGAACAAAGAGGGAATTCTCTCAACCCCTGATCAAGAATTTCTTTAACCCTAAGCTAACCATCACCTCACAACACGGACAGAGCAACAAACACCATCTCATATCTCCCCCACTCAAGAGAATAAGACCAAACAGAAAACCTCATCTCATGTCTCCCCTGCTCAGGAGAATGAGACCAAAGGAGGAATTTACTCAACCCCTGATCACAGCACAGAAATCACCTCACGTATAGGAACAGATAAAAGCTAATAGACAAAAGCTCACATCAACCAATGAAGGCAAATTTTCTTCAACACCTTCCCTATACTGTGAAATGCCACTTTACTTCTCCTTGACACTTCTCCCTTCCTAGAGGTAATCGCTCTTTTGTTTGTTTATACCCATATCCATATATGCAATATATGAATGTATAGTTTTAAAATGCATAGATGGAATAACACTATATATATAGTTCTGAAACTTTATTTTTCAACCGGGTGATCGTTCCATGTCAGAATACACAGATCTACTGTATTATTTCTAATAGCTACATGGTATTTTATTTTAAGACCATCCTATAATTTATGCAACCATTTGGGGTCCATTTCCATAGTTTCCAGTTTTTTTGCTATAATAAACAGTGCTTCAGTGACTGACTATCTATCCATCTATCTATCTATCTATCTATCTATCTATCTATCTATCTATCTATCTATCTATCTAAATACATGTGAGTATTTTGGTCAGAGGGATTTTTACACATGTAGTTGATGTGATTTCTGAGTCAAAGAGATGTACTTTAAATTTTTTGGTAGGTATTTCCATATTACCTTCCTGAAAGTGTTCAGTAATTTACATTATCACCAACTGGGCATGAGAGTATCCATTTCTATGCACATTCTCCAACACTGGGTATTTTGAATCTTTAACATTTTTGCTAATAGGATGGGAAAATGATGATATCTTGTTGTAGATTACATTTTGAGGATTCTTTCTAATTAAGTGATCCAAATCCATTTCAATGTGGGAAAGAATGGACTATTCAGTAAATACTGTTGGGATAGTTGCCTCTCCATTGTGAAAGAATTGCAATTAAAAAAACAAAAGTAAAGTTCAGGTGTGTTAAAGATAAAATATGTTTTTTAAAACTACAGAAGTTGTATAGGTATTACATAAGATCATTTTTAAGTCTTGTAAGTGAAAAGGCTTTTTTCTAGCATGACATAAATGTAGAAGGCATCAAAGAAATGACAGATTTGAGCATATAAAATATAACACTATGGAAAAAAGTATCATTAACAAAGTAAAAGACCACTACATACATAACTGATAAAGGATTTATATATTAATATTCAAAGAACTACAAATGCAATAAGAAAGAGGTAAGTATAGGAAGAAACATAAATGACTATATACAGTATGCAAATATTTTCTACTTCATTTCTTATCTGAGAAATTAAAACAGTACCGAGTGCATGGTTAATTTTATGTGTTAACTTGGCTGGGCCACAGTGACTGTATATTTGGTAAAACACTATTCTAAGGACTTCGGAAAAATGGCGGAGTGAGGTGAGCCTCTGTAAAGCTCCCCTGGAATTAACAAAGAATCGAACAACAAAAACTCCACAAAGGACTCCCTGCACGGCAGACAGGCAAGACGAAGAGGCCCACTACCGACTGAAATCACCTACAGGTGGGAGATTCGCGCGTGGAGGGAGGAGGAAAGGGAGAAGTGCGCGAGACGGAGCCCCGCGGGCGCAGGACGCAGACCTCGCTCAGTGCACCGAGCTCGCTGCTTCCCGGAACTACCGCAGCTGCGGGAGATCGGACTGCTAGGGCTCCGCCAGGGCTCCACAGGGCTGAGGGGACAGCATATAACACGGCTGAACCCAACGCTCACGGCAGAGACCTCGGAGTAAAGACTGAGGGAAAAAGGCTGAAAACGGTGGTTTAAGCCCGCACTGCCGAGCAGAGAACGGAGCCTTAGGCACTGAGACTAGCCGCCCCCTCCCTCCCCTCCCAGAGCTCGCCCCGCCCCCACCTGCCCGGTGCTAGAAGCGAAACAGTAGCAGTGTCAGATCAAAACAACAGAAAATTTGCTATTTTGAGAACTGTGGACGCAGACACAAATTCACAGCCCAACTAGTTCCGGCAAAAGGGAGAGAGCTGTGGAAGCAGGACCGGCTGTGGTGGTGGTCGCCGCCATTGCTCTGGGCCACCTCTCACAACTCACCCCACCCCTGACCCCACCTATCTGGATGGATCCCTGCAGGAGTAAACAGAACTGCTGAAACATACGGGCTCTGAATCAGGAGCTGGAAGAGCTTTGGAACATCAAAAGCTCTCCGCATACCCACCAGGACACTGCGCCCTGTGACCTAGACAACCTATTAACAGAGGAGAAGCCCGTCTCCCAGGGAATCCCCCCATTGTGTGAGAAGTTGGAATAGTGCAGAGAAAACATAGCACTACTGTGTGGGAGAAGAAAAATAAGTTGCAGTTGGAGAAATAATAAAACATTCTACCAACAAGTACTGACAAACAAAAGAAAGACCGCTTTCTATCAACCTGTTGCAGAAGTCACTCCTGTAGATGTCTAGGAAGAGAAATAGTAAACCAGTAATCGCCATGAATAACCAAGGCAACAAGATAGCTCAGAAAGAAAGTGAAAAATCTCCAGAGAAGGCACTTAAAGATACAGAAATATGTGACTTAAATGACAGAGAATTCATGATTGCAGTTCTGAAAAAACTCAACGAGATACAAGAAAACACAGATAGGCAGTTAAATGAACTCAGAAACTCAATCAAAGAACAGCATGAGCATTTCACGAAAGAGATTGAAATTTTAAAAAAGAACCAAATAGAATTTCTGGAGATTAAGAACTCAATAGAAGAAATTAAGAATGAAATAACCAGCTTAGGTAGAAGAGTTGACCAGATGGAGGAAAGAATCAGTGACATCGAAGATAGAAACCTGGAAATGACACAGATAGAAGAAGAAAGAGACTTGAGACTTAAAAGAAATGAAAGAACTCTACAAGAACTTTCTGACTCCATCAGAAAGAGCAATATAAGAATAATGGGCATACCAGAAGGAGAAGAAAGAGAGAAGGAAACAGAGAATATATTCAAACAAATTGTCGATGAGAACTTCCCAAATTTGTGGACAGAACTGGACCCTCGAATCCAAGAAGCAAATAGAACACCTAGTTACCTCAATCCCAACAGGCCTTCTCCAAGGCACATTGTATTGAAGCTGTCTAAAATCAATGACAAAGAAAGAATCCTCAAGGCAGCCAGGGAAAAGAAGACGGTAACTTACAAAGGAAAGCCCATTAGATTATCATCAGATTTTTCAGCAGAAACTCTACAAGCCAGGAGGGAGTGGAACCAAATATTCAAACTATTGAAAGAGAGAACTCATGAGCCAAGAATAATATATCCAGCAAAGCTATCCTTTAGATATGAAGGAGGAATAAAGACCTTTCCAGACATACAGAAGCTGAGGGAATTTTCTAATACACGACCTGCACTACAAGAAATACTAAAGGAGGCTATTCGACCACCATCAACAGGGACAATTTGTGGCAACCAAAACTCAAAAAGGGGGAGAGTAAAGGCCTGAACCGGAATATGGGAATGGAGAAAGTAAGCGTGCTGAAGAAAATTGAATACTCTAATTATCAAACTTTCTTTTACATAAACTTAAGGGTAACCACTCAAAAAAAAAAATCCAGAACTGAAATATATACTGAAATAAAAGAAGAAACAGAGGGAAACATCATAGAATACCACCACACAGAAATAATAGACAACAACAAAAAGGCAAAGAAACAATGGAGACACAGCCTTACCAGAAAACTAAAGATACAATGACTGGAAATCCTCACATATCAATAATTTCCCTAAATGTAAATGGACTGAACTCACCAATAAAAAGGCACAGAGTAGCAGATTGGATCAAAAAACTAAACCCAACCATATGCTGTCTCCAAGAGACACATCTCAGCTACAAGGACAAGCATAGACTCAAA
Organism: Rhinolophus sinicus; assembly: GCF_057876585.1. NCBI lineage: Eukaryota > Metazoa > Chordata > Mammalia > Chiroptera > Rhinolophidae > Rhinolophus > Rhinolophus sinicus. Next base: position 46,990,813 of record NC_142508.1, read on the forward strand.
GTGAAAGGGTGGAAATTGACACTCCAAGCAAATGGTACCCAGAGAAAATCAGGTGTAGCCATAATGATATCAGATGAAACAGACTTCAAGGTGGAAAAGATAACAAGAGACAAAGATGGACATTTCATAATTGTGAAGGGGACTGTACAACAAGAAGACATAACAGTCATCAGTATTTATGCCCCCAATCAGGGAGCACCGAAATACACCAAGCAACTACTAACACAACTAAAGGGAGAAATTGACCAAAACACAATTATACTAGGGGACTTAAATACACCATTGACAGCTATGGATAGATCATCCAAACAGAAAATAAATAACGAAATAGTAGCCTTAAATGACACATTAGATGAAATGGACATAATTGACATTTATAGAGCACTTCATCCTAAAACATCAGACTACACATTCTTTTCTAGTGTACATGGATCATTCTCAAGGATAGACCATATATTGGGACATAAAATCAGTCTCAACAAATTTAAGAAGATTGAAATCGTACCATGCATATTCTCTGATCACAAGGCTTTGAAATTGGATATCAACTGTAAAAAGAAAGCGGGAAAAAACACAAATACATGGAGATTAAACAACATACTTTTAAAGAAGGACTGGGTCAAAGAAGAAGTTAGAGGAGAGATCAAAAGATACATAGAAACAAATGACAATGAAAATACATCCTACCAAAACTTTTGGGATGCAGCGAAAGCAGTTTTAAGAGGGAAATTTATCTCATTACAGGCCTATCTCAAGAAACAAGAAAACTCCCAAATAAATAACCTCATGTTACACCTTAAAGAACTAGAAAAAGAAGAACAAGTAAAACCCAAGGTCAGCAGAAGAAAGGAAATAACAAAAATTAGAGCAGAAATAAATGAAATAGAGAACAAAAAGACAATAGAAAAAATTAATGTGACAAAGAGCTGGTTCTTTGAAAAGATTAACAAAATTGACAAACCCTTGGCTAGACTTACTAAGATAAAAAGAGAGAAGACACTGATTAACAAAATCAGAAACGTAAAAGGGGAAGTTATCACGGACATCACAGAAATACAAAGGATCATCCAAGAATACTATGAAGGACTATATGCCACCAAATTCAACAACCTAGAAGAAATGGACAAGTTCTTAGAAACATATAGCCTTCCAAGGCTGAACCATGAAGAACTGGAAAATCTAAACAGACCGATCACCAGTAACGAAATTGAATCAGTCATCCAAAACCTTCCCAAAAGCAAAAGTCCGGGACCAGATGGCTTCACTAGTGAATTCTACCAAACCTTCAAAGAGGATCTAATACCAATTCTGCACAAACTCTTCCAAAAAATAGAAGAAGAGACAGTACTCCCCAACTCATTTTATGAAGCCAACATTACCCTGATACCAAAACCTGGTAAGGACAGCACAAAAAAAGAAAACTACAGACCAATATCTCTGATGAATACCGATGCAAAAATCCTAAATAAAATTCTAGCAAATCGAATACAACAATGCATTAAAAAGATTATTCATCACGACCAAGTGGGGTTCAACCCCGGGGGCACAAGGATGGTTCAACATAGGCAAATCCATCAATGTGATACATCATATAAACAAAATAAAGGACAAAAATCATATGATTATATCAATTGATGCAGAAAAAGCATTTGACAAGATACAACATCCATTTATGATTAAAACACTTAATAAAATAGGTATAGAAGGAAAATACCTTAACATAATAAAGGCCATATATGACAAGCCCTCTGCTAATCTCATAATTAATGGAAAAAAACTGAAGCCCTTTGCTCTACGTTCAGGAACACGACAGGGATGTCCCCTATCACCTCTGCTTTTCATCATCGTGTTGGAAGTCCTTGCCAGAGCAATCAGGCAAGAGAAAGAAATAAAAGGCATCCAAATTGGGAATGAAGAAGTTAAATTATCACTCTTTGCAGATGACATGATGCTATATATAGAAAACCCTAAAGACTCCACCAAAAAGCTATTAGAAACAATCAATGAATACAGTAAAGTTGCTGGCTACAAAATCAACGCACAAAAGTCCATTGCCTTCCTATATACTAACAATGAAATCTCAGAAAAAGAAATACAAAAAACAATTCCTTTTGCAATTACAACAAAAAGAATAAAATACCTAGGAATAAACTTAACCAAGGATGTGAAAGACCTATATGCTGAAAACTATAAGACTTTTTTGAAAGAAATTGAAGAAGACACAAAGAAATGGAAAGACATTCCGTGCTCATGGATTGGAAGAATCAACATAGTTAAAATGGCCATATTACCCAAAGCAATATACAGATTCAATGCAATCCCCATCAAAATCCCAATGGCATATTTTAAAGAAATAGAACAAAAAATCATCAGATTTGTTTGGAACCACAAAAGACCCCGAATAGCCAAACAATCTTAAGAAAAAAGAACAATAATGGAGTTATCACACTTCCTGACTTTGGCTTGTACTACAGGGCTACAATAATCAAAACAGCATGGTATTGGCAGAAAAACAGACACATAGACCAATGGAATAGAATTGAGAACCCAGAAATAAAACCACATAAATATGGAAAGATAATTTTTGACAAAGAAGCTAAAAACATACAATGGAGCAAAGACAGCCTCTTCAATAAATGGTGCTGGGAGAATTGGATAGCCACGTGCAAAAGAATGAAACTGGACTGCTATTTGTCACCATGTACCAAAGTTAATTCAAAATGGATCAAAGACTTAAGCATAAGACCTGACACAATAAACTGCATAGAAGAAAACATAGGTACTAAACTTATGGACCTTGGGTTCAAAGAGCATTTTATGAACTTGACTCCAAAGGCAATGGAAGTAAAAGCTAAAATAAACGAATGGGACTATATGAAACTTAAAAGCTTCTGCACAACAAAAGAAACCATTTACAAAATAAAGAGGCCACCAACTGAATGGGAGAAGATTTTTGCAAACAGTACCTCCGATAAGGGGCTAGTATCCAGAATATACAAGGAACTCATGCAACTCAACAACAAAAAAACAAACAACCCAATTGAAAAATGGGCAGAGGACTTGAAGAGACATTTCTCCAAAGAGGACATACAAATGGCAAATAGACATATGAAAAAATGCTCAACATCACTAATCATCAGAGAAATGCAAATCAAAACCACAATGATATATCACCTCACCCCAGTCAGAATGGCTATCATCAACAAGACAAATAGTAACAAATGTTGGAGAGGCTGTGGAGAAAAAGGAACCCTCATACACTGTTGGTGGGAATGCAGACTGGTGCAGCCGTTATGGAAGGCAGTGTGGAGGTTCCTCAAAGAATTACTAATAGAATTACCATATGACCCAGCAATCCCTCTCCTGGGTATCTACCCAAAAAATCTGAAAACATTTAGGGATAAAGACACGTGTGCTCCAATGGTCATTGCAGCTTTGTTTACTGTGGCCAAGACATGGAAACAACCAAAATGTCCTTCGATAGATGAATGGATAAAGAAGTTGTGGTATATATACACAATGGAATACTATTCGGCAGTAAGAAAAGATGATATAGGAACATTTGTGACAAAATGGAAGAATCTTGAGAGAGTAATGCTGAGCGAAACAAGTCAGACAGAAAAAGCAGAGAACCATGTGATTTCACTGATATGTGGTATATAAACCAAAAACAACAAAAGAACAAGACAAACAAATGAGAAACAGAAACTCATAGACACAGACAATAGTTTAGTGGTTGCCAGAGGGTAAGGGGGGCGGGGGGTGGGGGGTGGGAGATGAGGGTAAGGGGGATCGAATATATGGTGATGGAAGGAGAACTGACTCTGGGTGATGAACACACAATGGGATTTATAGATGATGTAATACAGAATTGTACACCTGAAATCTATGTAATTTCACTAACAATTGTCACCCCAATAAATTTAATTAAAAAAAAAAAAAGAAAAATAGTAGCTTCCAAGATGTTAGAGGGCTTATTTTGATATCTACATCTATAAAAATAAATAAAGGAATGACAAAAACAAAACAAAACAAAAAATAACATTCTAGATATTTCCCTGAGGATATTTTTGGATGAGATTTACATTTGAATTAGTAGACTTTGAGTAAAGCAGATTTCTCGCCACAATAATGTGGGTGGGCCTCCCCCAATCAGTTGAAGACATGACTAGAACAAAAGGCTGACCTCCCCTGAGCAAGAGGGGACTCCCCAGACTGCCTTAAGATTTCATCTGTAACATCGGCCCTTCTGAGTTTGCCAGCAGACTGCCTTTGGACTTGAACTGTAACTCTTTCCTGAGTCTCCAGCCTGCTGGGCTTCTCCATCAGATTTTGGACTCATCAAACCACCACAATCACGTGAGTCAATTCCTTGCACAAGTCTCTTTCTATGTATATATGAGTATACATCCTATTGGTTTGTTTCTCTGGAGGACCCCGACTAATACACTGAGTTACTAAATTAAAAAATGATATTTTTCCTTGTTGGCAGGGTTATGAGGTCTCTTACAGACTGTTAGGGGAGACAGAGTTGATTTACCTGGGGAAGGTAATTGTGAATATTTATAAAAATTTCAAATGTGCACATATCCCATTTAATATAGCAGCACCACTTTTGGGAAATGTACAGGTGCACAAGTATTTATGTAAAAGGATGTTCCTGCAGCATTTTTTTATGATAGGGAAAAATGGAGCTACTTTTTGTTATTCATTCATTTATTTATCAAATGCCAAATTCCTACTCTGTTTTATGTACTGTTTTAGGCACCTGGGTAGACAGTAATGAATAAGACAGACATGGAGATGGCTGTCACGGGCTTCCCAGTCGAGAGGGAATAATCACATATTAAACAAATGAACAGACAAATATGTAAATCAATCTGTTGTAGCACAATAGAAGATAATATTGAGGGGGGATGGTTATTTGAAATTGGGTGATCAGAGAAAGCATCTCTACAGAGTGACATTGGATGGGGTGATTACTTTGTAAGTTATATAAATGTTGAATCATTATGTTGCACACCTGAAACTAATATAACATTGTATGTCAACTGTAATTGAAAAATAAAAATTATTTTAAAAATACTAATCAATCAATTAATTAATTAATTAATTTAAACAGAGCATGACATTGGAGAGAAAAGCTGAAAACAGGGTGAGCCAGCTGGGTAAAGTGTGGAGGAAACAGTATGTGCAGAGGTTGGGAGTGTGGCCCTGCTTGAAGCCAGGCCAGCAGAGTGATGCCAGTGAGGTGGGATGGTCCCCGAGGAACCTGCAGAGAGAAGCAGGGTCGGATGCCACAGGGCCTGGCAGGCCATGAGGAGGGGATCAGAATGGGAAGCCATTGAATGGTTTTATTGAGGGCAATGGCATCATCCAATTTATGTTCTTCAAAGCTCCCTCTGGCTGTGGTGTGAACTGATGATAAGGACTAAAGGAAAGACCAGGTTAAAAGCTTTTGCAGTAGTCCAATGAGAGATCATGGTTGTGGCAGAGCTGGAGGGAAACAGATTCGTACGACATATATTCTGGAGAGGAAAGAAATAGGACTTGATGGTCAATTGAATGTGGGTAATAAAGAAGAAGGCATCAAGTCAGGCTTTCTGACCACTATACACCTATCAGAATGGCTAAATAAAAATACTAACAACACAAGTGCTGGTGAGGATATGGAGCACCTGAATCTCTCATATATTGCTGGGAGGAATGCAGAATGGTACTCTGGCAAACAGATTGACGGGATCTTAAAAAATTCAACATTGAGTTCCGGTGAAGAGGAGATACCCCCGCAGTTGTCGCCGCATCGGGAATTTCTGGCTCTTTTCTCTTCGCCTTAAATTCGGGTGTCTTTTATGAATAATCAAAAGCAGCAAAAGCCAACGCTATCAGGCCAGCATTTTAAAACCAGAAAAAGAGAGGAAAAAGAGAGGTTTGACCCCACTCAGTTTCAAGACTGTATTATTCAAGGTTTAACTGAAACTGGTACTGATTTGGAAGCAGTAGCAAAGTTTCTTGATGCTTCTGGAGCAAAACTTGATTACCGCCGATATGCAGAAACACTCTTTGACATTCTGGTGGCCGGCGGAATGCTGGCCCCAGGTGGTACACTGGCAGATGACATGATGTGTACAGATGTCTGTGTGTTCGCAGCACAAGAAGACCTGGAGACCATGCAAGCATTTGCACCGGTGTTTAACATGTTAATCAGGCGCTACAAATACCTGGAGAAAGGTTTTGAAGAGGAAGTAAAAAAGTTACTGCTGTTCTTAAAGGGTTTTTCAGAGTCGGAGAGGAACAAGCTGGCTATGTTGACTGGTGTTCTTCTGGCAAATGGAACACTTAATGCATCCATTCTTAATAGCCTTTATAATGAGAATTCGGTTAAAGAAGGGGTTTCAGCAGCTTTTGCTGTAAAGCTCTTTAAATCATGGATAAATGAAAAATATATCCATGCAGTAGCTTCAAGTCTTCGGAAAGTCAGCATGGATAACAGACTGATGGAACTTTTCCCTGCCAATAAACAAAGCATTGAACTCTTCACAAAGTATTTTACGGAGGCAGGCTTGAAAGAGCTTTCAGAATATGTTCGGAATCAGCAAACCATAGGAGCTCGTAAGGAACTCCAGAAAGAACTTCAAGAACAGATGTCCCGTGGTGATCCATTTAAGGATATAATTTTGTGTGTCAAAGAGGAGATGGAAAAAAACAACATCCCAGAACCTGTTGTCATTGGAATAATCTGGTCCAGTGTACTGAGCACTGTGGAATGGAACCAAAAGGAGGCGCTTGGAGCAGAGCAAGCCATCAAGCACTTGAAGCAATACAGCCCTCTACTTGCTGCCTTCACTACTCAAGGTCAGTCTGAGCTGACTCTGTCACTGAAGATTCAGGAGTATTGCTATGACAACATTCATTTCATGAAAGCCTTCCAGAAAATAGCGGTGCTTTTTTATAAAGCTAAGTCCTGAGTGAAGAGCCCATTCTGAAGTGGTATAAAGATGCACATGTTGCAAAGGGGAAAAGTGTCTTCCTTGAGCAAATGAAAAAGTTTGTAGAGTGGCTCAAAAATGTTGAAAAAGAATCTGAGGCTCAAGCTGAAGAAGGTGACTGACTGAATCTTGAAACTACACCCTCAGTAAAGCAAACAGGAGTTGTAGATAAAATGTCATGTCTCACGTGTCCTGGTTCTTACATCTTCCTATCTCCCTATATCACGCATGATATAAGGGCTTTCATGGTGAATTTTATTTTAACTGTTTCTATGGTTACTGGAAATGTTGGGTTTAGTTTCTAAAACCATGTTTTAAGTAGCTACAGGAGCTATAGATTTGAATCTAATGTTGCATTAGTCTTTTCAGTTATCTGCTACCTCCTGTATTTTCTACTGTAATAATGTAACTTAAGGCCTTCCACAATGAACAGTTCACTTTTTCCCTGGGTTTTCTATATACACAGTTTTCAAAATATGATTTGGTTAAAAATAATTTGTTATAAAAATTCTGTTTGCAAATTAAACTGTAAAAGTATCCAAACTCTCAAAAGGCAATGATTTGTGTGATAATTTGGTATGCCCAAAGCTCTCCTCATCAATGAAACTCTCATATACAGTAATTGAATTCATTAACATTAATCTTGAGTATGTGGACCATTGCTTACATGTTAATATTTTTTTTGCATTTTTAACCCCAGATGTCCTTGAGCTCAATTGTTTGCTCTCTGGTTTTCATTCCTTAGTGAGGCCATGGAAAATATCTTGGAAGTGAGGTCTTTGGGAAATTGTATGTGGCAGAAGTTGTGGGAAGAAGGAAGTTGAGCTTTTTCCCATTGAGAAACTTCAGCATTAAGTTTATATCTTTCCAGGCAAAACAAATGGGTATTCTTTGCATAGCATTTTCACTGTACCTTAGAAAAGTCTTGTCACTTGACGAATTTAACACTTGTCATACATTTAGATTGATAGGAAAGGATTCATGAAATAGTGTGAGGAAAGGAAATACTGTACTAAACTCAGTATATTGTTGAAAATGTTAAGTGATCAGTATGTTCTAATTGGGACTCTGAATATAAATCGTATTTCCTAATGGCTTAGGGTATTTGATGTAAAGCATGGAATACAATGATAATGATACATTCCTACTTGGTCATATAGGACCAGCTTCTTTCTCTTAACACATTCACTAATGACTCAAGTATTTGGCTATTAACCCTAGTTGCCTTTTTCTTTGCCATGAGCCAAACAAATACCAGCTCTATACAATTGATCCATTTATTTTAATGGCTGCCTTTTAAGTTTTGTCTTTCTTTTCTTGCTGTCACCCATCTATATATGTAGTCAGTGGAAAACAAAATGTGACCACAGTTTTGGTGGAGAGAGTTAATGTTAAAAGTGAACATTTTGAAAGTTGTTTTTTTTTTTTTTTTTTTTTTTGATCGTTGAAAGAAATTAGCCTGGAATAATGCCACCAGAGACTGAGTGGAAATTGCCCCTTTCAAAGGTGCCATTTTTATGAGCCAAGAATTTGGTGTTTAGTTCACCTGGAAGGAGTAACATGTAGCATAATTTGAAATAACGGTATATAGTAATCTTACGAAGAAGAGCATTATTACTGATACCATTGTGAATAGGGTGAAATTGTTAAATGAAAGTTTTTATGCACAGGCAAAATGTATTCAGTAGGTTTCTACATAGTGATCTGCTTTTACTTTGTAATTTGTAGTCCTCAAAAGACTTTTTTTTAGAAATAAAGTCCATCCTTATCAGTTTATATAGGTCAGTCTTATTAATTTTTTATTTTTTGTAAATTCCATGTTCATGTCCAGTGGTAACTATGTTATACATTCAAGTGTCTTTATTACATAAGCATTAAATAATTGCTTTTTTCGTCCTTATAACTCCCAATCTGTAAACACCTACACAGAAACCTGATGTAGCGGAAACTACATTAACATTTCTACAACCAAATCATTGCATGTTACTGCCATTCAGAGTGTACCCTGTTTTATTATATACTGTGTATAGTGAAAGAGTGTGTAGTCTTCCAGAACTACATTATGATCTTTGATCCTAGTTTTTTTCATAATGACAAAGTAGTGTTTACTAACTACAATATTACAATAAATGGGTAAGTCACGTGTGACAGTGTAAAGAAAGGGGATGCTTTCTGAAAAGACTACAGATTTTCATTTTGAATTTTAAGTGATAATTTTGGAACTCAGCTGCCAGTGCCAACTTATAATGTCTCAAATATGTAATTCTTAATACAGATGTTAAAATTGTACTTGTAATTATGGTTGGATATCTGTTCATTGATTTTCCTAACTTGGTGTCAGTTTCTAAAGATAAGTCTCCTCTTAGATGCCATAATTAAATGTGTGTTTAGAGCTGATCATAAGTTTCTTAATCTTAATTATTTCTGGGAGTATTGTCCTAAGATATGTATTATGCTGTTCTTATGAAAACTCCAAATACCAAAAATGCCACAGGATATTTTGACATAGCATAATGATGGTGGTGAGAGGAAATGCATGTGATTAAGATCTACTTCTGTTTCTCAAAGCTCATTATCACCCTTCCCCAGGAAGCCTTTTCAGACTTTTCTAATAGTACCCCAATAAATTTCAATATAGATTAAAAAAAAAATTCAACATACAATTATCATATGAGGTCTGACAATTAAGTTTGAGAACTTGTTGCAATAATATTGCTAAACTTTTTTATATCCAAGGGATTATTCATTATGAATTTGTACCAACTAGACAAACAGTTAACCAAGTTTACTATTTGGAAGTGCTGAAAAGGCTGCGTGAAAAAGTTAGACGAAAATGACCTGAACTTTTCACCAACAATTCAAGGCTCTTGCATCACGACAATGCACCAGCTCACACAGCACTGTCTGTGAGAGAGTTTTTAGCCAGTAAACAAATAACTGTGTTGCAACACCTTCCCTACTCACCTGATCTGACCCCCAATGACTACTTTCTTTACCCAAAGATCAAGGAAATATTGAAAGGAAGATCTTTTGATGACATTCAGGACATCAAGGGTAATACAATAGCTCTGATGGCCATTCCAGAAAAAAGAGTTCCAAAATTGCTTTGAAGGGTGGACTAGGCACTGGTGTCGGTGCATAGCTTCCCAAGGGGAGTACTTTGAAGGTGACCGTAGTGATATTCAGCAATGAGGTATGTAGTACTTTTTCTAGGATGAGTTTGCGAACTTAATTGTCTGACTTCATATGACTCAGCCATCCCTCTCTCGGATATTTGACCTAGAGAAATGAAAACATATGTCCATACAAAAACCTGTACATGAATGTTTAGAGTAGCTCTATCCATAATTGCCCTAAACTGAAACAACCCAAATCTCATTCAGTGGGTGTATAGATAAGCAAATTGTGGTGCAGTCATTCAATGGAACTAACTACTCAGCAGTAAAAAGAAACAAACTGTAATATTCACAATAACTAGAATGAATCTCAAAGACATTATGCTAAGTGAAAGAAGCCAGTCTCAAAAGGTTAAAGACTGTGTGATTCCATTTATGTGACTTTCTTGAAACAGTAAAACTGACACGACAGCAGATCTGTGGTTGTCAGTGGTTAGGGGTGAGGGGAAGATGTGACTATAATGGCCCTTTATCTTGATTGTGGAGGTTACAGGAATGTATGTGTGTTAAAATTCACAGAACTGTACATGTGAAACGCGTACCACTGAAAAATTTCCATTTTATTGTGTGATCTCTTTAAAAATAAAAAAGAATTAAATCTTAAAAAAAAAACAAAAAAACAAAAAATGATGCCTGGGTTTCTGGCCTGGGCAGATAGATAGATGGCGTTGCCATTTACAGAGGTGGACAGGGCTAGGAGGTGGGGTCAAATTTGGGGGAGGAAGTGAACTTGGTTTGAACTTGTGAACTTGTGAACTTGTGATGTCTCTGTACACAGCTGGATACACAAGAGTCTGGGGCTGGAGATAAATATATGGGTGTCATCAGTGATCAAAGCTACTAGATTGGATTGGAACACCTAGGGAGATGCTGGTGTAGAACAAGAGCAAAAGGGGAGCGCCTTCCAGAACAATGCCTCCAGAGCGTGGGAGCAGGAGGAGGAGCCAGGGTTGAGAGAGAGGGACCTGGAATTGGAGAATACTAGAACCTCCTCTGCTCTGCCTGGTTGTGTCCTTCAGAGACCTGTCTTGTGAGTGAGGGAGATGGCTCTCAGAGAAGGGCAGCTGGGGTGGCAGGGACTTCAAAACGAGAACAAGGGACTGGTAAGGATGATGTTAGAAAGTCAGCAGGTCTCTGCAGCTGTTTGCCATTAGATCTTGTCAAAGGTATCTGTGAACTGCACTTGACACTTCCTCTTGCTTCCTCCCCCACCCCTCCCCAACATCTGAACCTCCTCAGCCTCCACTGCTGGAGAGGCCACAAACTGGAAGCCTGGAAGCCAGTCCACAATGCTCAGTCCTGTTTTGTTTTCACCACAGAGTACTTAAACATTTTGAATTGGTTGTCAGGACATAAGATTTCCAAACAGCAGTAACAGCTGGACTTTGAACTGGAAAAATTAGAAGGTATGGCAGCAGTGAGTCCACTGGCTCCTTGGTAACAGGAGTTACATTTAGATGAACCATGCACTCTCCAGTTGGCCACAGTCCTTACTAATTCCTGCAGATCTTCCTCACCAGGATAAGAGCTGGTTGCCATTTATCACCTGTTTGTGTCATGGTTTCTGCCCTTTTGTGTAACTTGGGCTGTCCCATAGCAGTCACCCCTTCTGCAGAGTGGCACAGCAAAAGCAGAGACCTGCTTGGCTTGTTGAAACTTGGGAAGACTTATTGACGACTTTATATACACCTATATAATATGGGCACAGAGGTGAGGTGACATGACTTTTTCTAATCAACTTTTTTATTGAGGCTTAATTTACATACAAAGATGAGGGTTGTGCGCTAAGCATAAAGAACAGTTATTAGAAGGGCGGGGGGCAGGGATGAACAGAATCAGTGAGCAGCAAGCCCCTAATCGTGAGTAGTAAATTGGCATCCAGGAACATATAACCTCATCTTCACGTGGGCATGACATGTGTTATAACGACTCCAGGGGCAAGAAGACTGGGTGGATCCCCTGTTTTCCAAGAACACTGAGCAGGGCCAAGCACCCCTCCACAGGACAACATTGCTCGTGAGCCCCACCCCACCCATTCAACCCTCTCTTGTTTCCATACCAATCAAGATCCCACAATAAGCATGGACATTTTTATCAATAAAAGGAGAGCTTGCAGCCAAGACTGCCAGTTAGCTGATACTCAACCTTAAAAAGGATCTCATCCAGTAGGTTTGTTTTTTGTCGTGTAATGCAGTCTCAACTAATCAGCTTTCAAAAGCCCCTATCTGAATGAGCGGAGTCCCAACATCTTGGTGCCAGAGCTACTGACTGAAACCATAAGAAATCTCCTTAGGTCAGTCGTAATAGGTAAGATAAACACCAAGATTTCATAGCTCCTACAAAACAAATAGTCAGAGTTCCAAAATTCCAGGATCACAAAATAAAATAAGAAAAGATGGCATTGGGTAGGTTCTAGTAGGATGTAGGAATTTTAGATATGATATAGTCTTATTCATTCCAGTTAAGACACTTTTGGCTACAAGTCAGAGAGTATCTAGTGAACAGCAAGTCAACCATAGCAATGTTTATTAACAATGAGTTTGGAGCTGGGGGTTCCAGCTCTATAAGGTCATCAGGACCAAGAACCTTTCATCCTTCTTCTCTGCCACCCATAGTTTGTTAGTTTTCTCCTTCAACTTTGTGACCTTCTGGCCCTAAAATGGCTGCTGCAGCTCCAAGTGTCACATCCTCTCAGAAAAGCTTCCAAACCAGGAAGGGAGAGGGCAGCTCCTCACATATTTACCTCTTTTGGGGACAGAGCCAGTAGTGCAGTTTCCAGGCTCTCGGCCTCTCGTAGAAGGGTGCTGGCTCAGGTAGTAAATGGCCATCAACTGTGATTGGATGGCCATTAGCTGTGGCTAGTTGGCCGTCAGCTGTAACCAGTGAGCCATTGGCCACTAATATAATTGCCGTGGCTACGCTAGCAGGAAATGGGGGGCTAGCAGGAAGATGGTGACTGAGCTAGCAAGCGCGGATTGCAGTTAGCATGGTGGATTGCAGCTAGCAAGCGAGGTTGGTTGGCAGAGAGAAGTGGATGGCAGGTTGCGGATCGTGTGGCTCCTGCTTCCTGTTTCTCCAACCCAGCTTCCAGCGAGAATATAGTGGTATGACTCTCCTATTTATGGCTCTGTGGGTGTTCCTTTTTGGCCTCACCATGTCCTGCGTTCTTATGTGGGGAGCGGGACCAGAGACCCCGCATGACACCCTGCATGACAGACCCCTAGCAGATTTCTTACTTTTGTTGGCTAGAATTGGGTCATGTGTCCATCCTGATACCAGTGACCTTAATAAAAGGGAGCAAGATTGTCATGATTAGTGCCAATTACAATCTGACCCCTCGGGTTGGCTGATATGCAGCAAGGGATGATTGAATTGGTTGTTTCACTGTACCCTTCTCGTCTAAATCCAGTAAAATCCCCCCCTTACAAAAATATTTCTGTACCCCATTTCCTCTTCTGCAACGTTTTCTCTCCCCTAGTTCCATGTCTCCATGGGGGATGCACCTTCCCACTTCCACCAGTGTTTATCAGATTTCATTCTTTTTATCCCATTCTTTTTCTGGAACGTGATCCCAGCATCCTTTCCCCCAGAACACTGGCCACCATCTTGATGCCTTGATCTTTCCCCAGAGGGATTATTTTTCAGAACTGGCCTTAAAGGGACGTCAGCAGGCTTCTCATAGAACTTGCAACGTGTTAGGGGCCACAACTATCTGTATCGCTGGGGACTTTCTTTTTAAACCAGAGGAGTCCTGTCAGAGAGGGGAAGGTACACATTTGAGTGCTTTCTCACACTATTTCCCTCTATTAGTTCTCCACCCCAGCTCTGTCTCCCATCTCCTCCTCCTCTCCCGGAATCTATGGCCTGACGTTTCTTCCACCTGCTTCTTCCACCTGCGTGTCTTTCTATTTTTATTGTGGCTCTGCTTCTTCCTTTTGGATAGTTCTTGCAACTAATGTTGCAGGCTCCCAGGCTTCTTGCTCACCCCCATCTGTTCTTCACCTCCCTTCCTCCTCCCCCGCCCGTGACCTGCTCTAATTTTTGTCCTCTTCCCAAGATCCACTTGAAACAGGTTTACCTCTCCTGCTTTGTATGCAGTTTTCCTTGCCCCACCAGGCACATACGGAAGGAGAGGTCACTTGCTAAACTATCCAAAGACCCTGGTCACAGGTGATGTATTCAACTCAGGAGAAGGCAGCAAGTCAGCCTGACTCCCTGTGCCTGTTTCCTGCCCCCACCCCCCACCCCACTATACTGCTTTATGAATAGTCTGAGCTTATTGTGGCGTAAGCCTGCAGTGCTTTCACCACTCACTGCCTTCAGCCAGGCTGCAGTGAACCATCTTTGCCGGTTTCGTAATGACTTCTTGGGTAGCTTTCCTAGGTTTATGGTCACACTTGGTGATTTGAAACTTCTAGCCTCCTCCCTGTTCCCCTAGAAGCTGAGACCCTGAACTGTGGCAGGGATCGGTCAAGGCTCCCTTGTCCTTCGAGGTTGAGCTGCCCTCGTTTTTAGTGAAGGGGTAGGATAGCCTTTCTTATAGGAGGAGAAAGCTCCTCCTACTTCATGGCCATCAATGAGGTTTAGTCCTTTTTGTAAACTGTAAAAAAAAATTTTTTGTTAATTAACAAAATTATATTGCTGAACAACATTGGCTGTTTGAAATCAGATCGGTAAGAGTGAAATATCCCACTGGTACTTGGAGGATCCAGGCGGGAGCCTGTGACACAGAAAAGCAGCCTTGCTTTTCAGCCCCCAGTCCTTCAGATAAGTTTTCAGATGTAGAAATTCAACCTTTATCTTTGTATTTTCCAAAGAACTAAGACCCCAAGTCTGCCTATCGATGGCTTTACACAAAGTCCTGCTTTGCTTTGAGCCTATCAAACATGGCTTTATTGAATCTTCACCTAAACATCACTCTTCCCCCAAATCCTGTAATAACCCTGTCTCTCCTTCTATGAGATACCTCACACTTCCTCTGGAGTGTGGTCTTCTTTGCTCCAGCAAGATAATAAACCTAACTTTCTTGGGCTACATTATGTGAGATAGGCTATATCACTCTATTGGATGAAACCATTTCTCTAGCTGTGCATTCTAAGTGGGGCAATATTGTCCAGCAAAGAGGTGAAAATTAGTTCTGGGGGATCAAAAAAAGAAAAATCTTACCGTGGTTTGTGACCTTCCAAAGAGTCACACTCATAAACATATATAGTAGTATATTTGTTGTATTAAAATTTCATGGGCAGGGAGGGAAAGGTGCTGAGTAGGAAAAAGATCTAAAAAGGCTTCTTAGGGGCAATGAAACAAAACTGAGAAACAGTGCTTTAGCTAATATTGAGTAATTTTTGGTGTCCACTGTGAGTTATTATAGGTGCCCAATTATTGGCTCTCTGTTGCAGCTAGAATTGAGTTCCTCCGACCTCTGTTTTGGGAGATCCAACCTGGTTTGACCGCTTCTTGCACCCCTAGAAATTCCACTCTTGACTGTGATCTCCTCACACTTGCTGGGAGACACACCTGCTTGTTCTGCTAAATGGCGAGATTGCAAGATGTTCCATTGCTCACACACGTATGCCCACGCCATCTCTCTCCTAATCTCCTTTCCTTGCTTCCATGGGCACAGCAGTCCCAGAACACACCCATTCTCTGAACACCGCTTTCCCTTGGCTTCCGAGAGATATGGAAAACGTCATCACACTCCCATCACTGCCACTCGGACAATTGCCTCAGCCTCTGGTGAGTTTTCATCCTCCCCACACCCAGCCTTTTGCTTATACAGACTGGTAGGGGTAGGGGAGTGGGGGGATGCTGAATGATGTTTGGGGGCAGTTAAGCCAGTTAAGCTGCCGCTTATTCCCCTTTATAAACCTTGGGGGAGGGGTGTGTTCTGGGACTGTTGTGCCCATGGAAGCAAGGAAAGGAGATTGGTTCTCCATAGCTCTTTTGAGAATGTGGGGTTTTCAACTCCCCTCAGCCTTGGGTCCTGAAGTCACAGGACTCACCTTTGTCCATTTGTTCCCATGTCACCTTTGGTGCCTTTCTGAGCCGTGTAGACCCATGTTCACAACCTGGTGGTTGCTAAGCAACCACCCGGCCTGAGTGCCTTGGGACAGACAGATGAGCCATGGGACAGACAGACAACTCATGCCTCCATCTATGCACAGAGACGAGATCTCTCTTTCCATTTGAGACCCAATCCCCCACCAGGAAGAAAGCAGATGCTAAAGACATTAGTGTTGACATCCCTGAAGTTCTGGGCCCAGCCATCTGCACACACAATAAGTGTTTCTGAACTGAAGCTGCCTGAGTACAAACAGAAGTGCCAGCATTTCTCTGGTTGCCTTGCTGGGAGAGGAGGTTCTGACCAACTGTTTCTCATGTACCACCCATCAGTAGAAAAGAAAAAATTACTAAATGATCACATCTTGATTAAAAAAAATAGCTCTTAAGAATGTACACCTGTCGAAGTCAACCGTACTGACTAGCCTTATTTACTTTTTTGAGAAGAATTTACTTTTTTGAGAAGAATTTACTTTTTTGAGAAGGTTTCTTTACCAGGAAGAGGATATAGCAATACAGATAGTCGATCTGCTTTGCATGTGGTTCTGTTTCTCACTGTGACTTGACATATTTGTCCTGGCCAGGCTGCCTCACTGACTCTGGAAGTTGGACTGGGCCAGTCATTGTGCCCAGCTGCAAACAACAACAGAGTGGGTGTGGGTGTGGGTTTCAGAGTCAGCTACCGTGTTTCCCCAAAAATAAGACCAGGTTTTGTATTAATTTTTGCTCCAAAAGATGCATTAGGGTGTATTTTCAGGGGATGTCTTATTTTTTCATGTACAACAGTCTAAATTTATTCAAATACAGTCATGTCATCTTCTTCTGGAACATTGTCATAACGTACTAAATGCATCCATCTGGCTGACGATCTTAATGGGGGCTTATTTTCGGGGTAGGTCTTATTTTGGGGGAAACATGGTAATTCCAGCTTCCTGTCTTGCTTACTCACTGGCCATAGGCTTTCAGGTAAGAGAGTTCACCTCTCCCAGCCCATTCCCACATCTGTAAAATAGAAATAGTAATATTACCTGCCACCTGGTTATTGAGAAGGTTGAAGAAGACAACATGTCAGGCCAAGTCCTCAAGATTGGTGAGCTATTATTTTTATTCCTCCAACCCCGGTCCTCTCCCAGCATCCGGGCATCTCACTGTTTAGCCCTTTTCCTTCAGAGTCTCAGTGTTTTATCCTTCCATCCACCAATTCTATACCTGACCCACATACACCATAAGACAACAGAATAAAGAAAGACCATTCTCTTTTGCTTGCTATTAGATTTATTTAGGTAATTTCTGTTCTGTCATTTTTTCATAAATGTCCCTGAAAATCTGAATTTATTAAACAATGGAAACTTTCTGGAAAAGCTCACATGACAGCAGGATGCTCCCTGTGCCTGGAGTCCTGTGTCCCCTATCCCTGATCTACCAGGTCAGCAGCTCGGAAGGGTAGATTCTCCTTCTGTCCGGTCCCAAGTCACTGGGAAGTCCCTTCAAACTCTGGACACTGCTCTCAACTCCTTCCTCTCCGTAAAGCACAGGAGCTGGCCTGCTGCCACGGGGAGCTCATTTTTCTCCAGCACTCTCTCTCACCTTGACTGCTTCCCAGAGCCTAAGCTAGAGCATGTGGGGGGATGGGAAGGGAGGACAGTGGGGTGAAATCAAGAGTTGGGCTTGGTGAGCATATGCTTTGGGAGGCTGGGTGCCTGCTCTGCTCTGGCTGCGTCCATCCCCAGCCTGCCGCTCCCAGGTCCTGCCTGACTTCAGCTAGGAACTGCCCTGTGGGTGATATGTCTTTCATTCCAAGCCGCTTGGCCGCCAACTCCACAGCCCTCCTAGAGTCCACCACCTGTTCGCTAGGTCACACAGCTCCTGAAGCTGCCCCTCGCCTCCACTCTTCTCCTGCGTTTCCACACTGCCCTCCTGCCTCCAAGGGCCTCGGGCCCCAATCAGCTTCTGCAGCAGCCCCTGAAATTCAGCTTGGAACCCAGATGATGAGAAGTAGTAGACCAGGGGGTCAACACAGGAATTCAGGGTACTGAGGAGCAGCACGTAACTTCTCCACGTCGGGCTTTTACCCTGAATGTAGCCCACAACATGGGACACGTTGTAGGGCCCAAAGAAGACGAGGAAGTTGAACAGCGTGGCTGCTACGAGCCCTGTCACTCTCTTCCGCCGGTGACGGCTGGCTCCCTTACTGAGCAAGTATATCAGGTTGCCGTAACAGTAGCTGGTGATGAGCAGAGGCACCCCAAAAAGCACCACAGCTAGCTCCAGCCGGACAGGCAAGAGAACAGCCAGCTGGTTCTCCTGGAATTCCAGGTAGCAGGTACCCTCACTGTAGGAGGCGTTCCTTGAGAGTTCAGTGACGTAGACCACGCTGCAGTGTGCACCGGCCAGGAGCCAGCAGGCTCCGCTGACCAGGCCAGCCTGCACCAGCCTTGGCCGGGTCTTGTACCACAGTGGGTAGGCCACGCTCAGAAAGCGCTCGATGCTCACAGCTGCCAGGAAAAGGGAAGTGAGATAGATGGTGGTGAAGAAGAGGAATCTGGAGAAGGGGCAGAAGATGAAGGGCAGGGGCCAGTGCATTTCACTGGCCGCCTCCACCATGCGGAATGGCAGGAAGAGCAGCAGGAGCAGGTCCGAGACGGTCAGGTTCAGCAAGAGTATGTCCACGGCCACCGGGCGGCGCTGCAGCTTGCTTATGAAGATCACCAGAGCCACCAGGTTGAGGGGGAGCCCCACCAGGAAGGTGAAGAGGTACACGGAGAAGACGAGCCAGTGACTGCCACGGATTGTGTCCATGATGATAGCCACTGGTGGGAGAGAGAGAGAGATGGCAGTGTGGGTGGGGAGCTTGCACCAGCGTCATCTCAACTACCCATAAGGAACACCATCACCACCCCTGCTCCTCACACCCCCTGATGCTTCCCCCCCACCCCCTGCAGGGTCAACCTGCCCGTCTCCTGTGCCTTCCCCCAGTAAAGCAAGAGCCAAGCTGCTCCTTCACACCAAGCTGCTCCTTCACACCAAGCTGCTCCTTCACACCAAGCTGCTCCTTCACACCAAGCTGCTCCTTCACACCAAGCTGCTCCTTCACACCAAGCTGCTCCACAGGGCCTTGTGCTCACCTGCTTATTTGAGAACCCAAGTACTCTGCTACGCAGCACATTACCAACTTCTCCAGAACAAGTGCGGTTCGCTATTTATCTGACAGAACTGATAAAGATCTGGCAGTGCCCATGATGTCACTCACTGCTGAGCAATAGCACAAAAGATGCCTTTAGCTCTGTTAGCAGAGCTGTGTCACATACAAAACGAGGAGCAAATTTCACAACTACAGGCCTTGTTCCTGGGGCAGCCTCAGATGGCACGCCCTAACCAGCTCCCAGCCGACTTCATCTTTCCCTCCCTGATCCTCCATTTGCATTTTATCTGCTCTTCTAGGTTGGCACCTGTCCAGTTTGCCTTGTAAGGGAGGCAAGTAGCGACGCTGTGCAGGACAGTGGGGCTCTGGAGCAGAGGCCTGGGTTCAATGCCAGCTCTGTGATTTATTAACTCTGATGTGGGACAAATGACTTAAATGCTCTGAATCTCTGCTTTCTCATCTGTAGAACAGGGATAATCACAATATCAGTCTCAGAGAGTGGTTGTATAGATTAAAGCATTAATACATGTCAGATGCTTAAAATGGAGCCTGGCATGTTGCAGTGAGCATTTAATATATGTGAGCTGCCATCGTCCCAGTCACTGGTGTGGGCTTGTCTCTGGGGTGATAGTAATAATAACATTAATAATAATAATGGTGGCGATGATGATACCCTGTAGTGGGCACATAATCCATAGCAGATACTCTGCTTCTCAGGGCATCACCATTATGTCTTGAAATCCTTGTGCCGCACAGGGCAGAAAGGACTTGTTCCAGGTTATACAACTTGTTAAATATCACCACCAGCGTTCAAACGTAAGTTCTGTCCAGCTTCAGAGAGTATTTATTTATTCATTCAAATATTTATTGAACACAATGAGATACCATTTCATTCACATCCCACTGGAATGGCTACAAGCAAAAAGAAAAATCAGATAATACCAAGTGTTGGTGAAGACGTGAAGAAATGGGAATTCTCACACATTGATGGTGAGAATATAAAATGGGGTGGAGTCAGTTTGGAAGGCAGTTTGATAGCTTCTTTAAAAAGTAAACAGAAATTTACCATGTGACCCAATTCCACTATAGTATCTACCTTAAGAGAAATAAAACGTAAGTCCACACATTGCTAAATGTTCTGATAGCATTTGTCATAGTAGCCAAAAAACGGAAACATCACCTGGTGGTCATCTGTTAGTGACTGGATATAAACCAGGTGGCATGTTCATACAATGGAACACCATTTGGCAATACAAAGGAATGAAGTACCCATCTGTACTATAACATGGATGAACTTCAAAAACATTCACTAAGTGAAACAGCCAGACATAAGAGACCATGTATTGTATGTTTTCATTTATACGAAATGTCCAGAACAGGTACATTTACAGACAGAAAGTAGATGACTGGTTGCCTGAGGACTGGGAGTGGAAATGGGATTAAGTGTAAATGAGCCTGAGGAATCTTACTGGGCTGAGGAAAATGTTCTAAATTGGATTATAGTGATAGTTGCATACCTCAGTAAATTTACTAAAAATCATTGACTTAATTGTACATGGGTGAATTTTATGATATGTAAATTTTATCCCAAATAAGTTGTTAAAAGCACATCAGTGACCAAAACCAAGTTTTTGCTGTCACAGTGCTTACATTTGGTGGTGGGGGGTTAGGGGATTGAGTGACGGGAGGATAATAAAGACATCAATAATACAGAGGTAGAGAACCACTGGAGGAAACACTGCAGGCAGAAGGAATGGCAGGTGCACAGGCTTGACCTCTGGGGGAACTGGTAGAAGGTTTAAGGCTCAAGGGGCAAGGGTCAGGAGAGGATGCTGGGGATGGATCATGCAAGGCCCCAAGGGCCCCAAGGAGGAACCAAAATCGCCTCCTTGTGTGGAGGCGGCACAAGTAACTGGAAGAAGGGGCCCAGCAGCTGCTGCTCCAAAGCAAGGGGAGAGAAAGTAGTGCCTGGCATTATGGGAGGAGCAGTGGGGCCACCTGGGCTGGAGTTGGAGCTTTTACGGAAATCCTCTGGTGTCACCACTGCACAGGGAACAAACTTGTTTCTGGCTCCCGCAAAGCCTCAGAGAGACTTAACGTCTCTGGCCTGCTTCCATATTTATAAAACAGGTAATAAAACTTTCTCTGGAGGGCTATGGTGAGCATTCACTTATTCAGCAAACATTTACTGAGAGCCCGCTTAACTATGTGCTAGGCTCTCTTCTAGGGGCTCAGGATATATCAGCAAATAAAACAAAATTCCTTGCTCTCGTAAACATTTAAGCCTGAAAAGAGAAAACTTGTATAAACCAGCCCACGCACGCCGGGCACGTAGCTACCATGTTTGGTGCTCCTATATATTCATGGCGTTATTGTCGTCAGAGGAACGAGTCTGCTTCCTACTCCTGGCCTCATCAGAGCAGAAGCTCAGGTGTCTGTCTCCCTCTGCCTGCTGTCTCCTAGGTTCAGGGTGCCACCATTCACCTTTGAAAAGTGGACCCCAAGGATAAGCATTAACTTGATACCCCAAGTTTTCCAAATGTCCCCTGACCCTTGGGGGTCCTGCCTTGAAGAACCACATCCTACATCTACCCCTTTCTTGTTGTAGGGCCCTGGGAAAATTTCTTCACCCAGCAAAATGAAGATGATGATGATACCTGGCCTCAGAACTCATGCAGCACCTTTGTGCAGATTAGGGAAAGGTACCCCCTCCAGGAGAGCAGAGACCTGCTGTGCACCAAGGTGCCCTGTTTGAGGAGTAAGTGGTGTCTTTGTTCAAATCAAAATAAGATGTTGCTTCCCCTGGATGGAGGCCGCCCCATGCCAGGCACATGGCTTGGTGAGCAAAGCACAGGTTAGAATGTAGTCAATGTTTGCCCCTCTGCCTGGGATCCTTGTGCAGTGAACAACCTACCCATCTGTACAGCAGCTTCAGGGCTAAATTGAAGGATTGTGTGAAGATGAAATGAGACAATACTTGTAAAGCACTTGACATGGTGACTGTCACGTATTAGTGTCTCTATATTTGTTTGTGACTACTTCTGGTGTTGCAAGTATTTTCCCTCCCCCTGCTGAAGCATTTTTTCCTCTCAACTTCTTGTTCACAGTTCTAATGCTGCCCCCTTGTGAGTTCCAATGGTATCACAGTGTCATTATTTTGTGTCCTGCCTTCTCTCTTACTCAGAAATTGTTCTTTCTTAGGAAATGATTTTGGAGCAGTATCTCCCAAAGTGTATCATCAGAGTGGTAGCAAGATTAGAATGGTTCTAGATTAAAAGCAAACTTCCCTCCTCTTTCCCCACAGTGAAAGGCCTCTGCTCGTAGCCCACTGCCGATGATGGGCAGGAAAGGACCAGGGAGAGAAGAGACAGAGGTGAGAAGTCATGCTGTTGTGTGCAGAGGCAAACTTACCTATGTCCTGCGACCCAGCTCCTGGCCTCCATTCTTCCCTCCGACTGGGATGCAGTTTTGCCAGGCTCAGTTCTTCCCGTAAGTGACTCCAGGGGTGCCCCCCAGCAAGGCTACTCAGCAGCTTATTTGGAGCAGCCCCCAAGGGCCTGGTGAAGCAGCTGGTCTCTCCTGCTGCATGTCCCTTCCCCCCAGCAGTGGTGACTACTTTTGGGATGTACCCCCTTTCGTTCTTGCCACACATGATGTCCCTCGGCCAGGCCCCACTCCCAAGTAGCCAGTCACCAATGGGTTGAGCACCACGCTCCAAGCACCTGTGAGGAGCCCCAGCTTCCGCCAGCTGCCTCCCATGTTGGGGTGCAGGAAGCCAGCCACATTGGAGGCATTGTAGGGTCCCAAGCAGAGCAGCAGCGTGAGCAGAGCCCCACCAGCCACCCAGGCCGCTCTTAGCTTTCGTCTGTGGCTCAGGCCTGAACCGGCCAATGCCCGGAGGCAGCCTACATAACAGAAGGCTGTGATGATCAGGGGCAGAAAGAAGAGCAGGAGAGAGAGACTGAGGCGAGCAGGGCCGGCTGAGGCTGGGTCCCAGGCCTCCAGGCAGACGGGAGAGCCGTTGACTGGAGTGTTGATGCCCAGGGAGCTGGTGGTATTGTCCATCCAGCCTCCCGGAGCCTCCAGCCCAAAGACCAGCCCCAGGTGACAGAGGACAAGGGCCCATATGGCCACACACACGCCCCAGGAATAACAGGGCCTCCGGGCGGCTTGGTAGCCCAAGGGGAAGGCAGCTCCTAAGTAGCGGCCAGCACTCAGGGCGGCCAGGAAGCCACCGCCTGCATAGAGCGGAGCAAAGTGGACCAAGGCAAAGGCAGGACAGAGCGGGGCCGGCAGGGTCCAGGCTCCTGCGGCCAGGGCCTCCACCGCCTTCAGGGGCAGGGAGGCTGCCAGCAGGAGGTCAGAGCAGCCCAGGTGCAGAGCATAGACAAGGCTGGGGGTGAGGCGGAGCCGGGCATGGGCCACGGCGCCCCCGATGGCCAGGGCGTTGAGCGGGAAGCCCAGCGCAAAGGCGGACACATAGAGGGCAAAGGAGAGCTGCGGGGGTAGGTCCATGGGGCCTGGTGGCTTCCTTAGCTCCTGCGTTCGCGTGGGACTGGGGAGGGGAGCTCCTGGAGTCACAAACTGGTTTCAGTTCTGCTCAGGGTATTTGAAGCCATCTGGAGACAGAGACCCATAGAGGGAGGTTAGCAGTGGAGCCTAGATTTGAAGAGAGACAGCTAGCCCTCAGTCCTTTGCTTTCTTTTTGAGGTATCACCTCTTAAAATGAAGAGCGTGATCATGGAGTAAGGGGAGAAGATAGAGCAAAAGTGTGTGAGTCCCCTGATTTCTGAGACTCTGGGAAGAGAAGGGGTAGAGAGAATTCAAAACAGAGTCCACAGTAGGTGTTTTTCTTAAGAAAAGGAGTTAGATTTCTGCTTTCACTCCCTTCCTCCCAATACCCTGGAGAGAGCAGGGGTTGCTCCCCTAAGTGGAGAGCCTGCCCAGCAATGGAGGGTTGGTGGAAACTCCTAGCCAAGGGAAAGAGAAGTTGGGGTTTCGGTAGGGTGGAGGGTGTGGCAAAGAACAGGTGAAGGGGGTCCCTAGGGGAGAGCCCAAGAGAAGCCAGGTCCCGTAATGTCACTAGGAATGACCTTAGCCTACTTCAGGGGCACCCTAAGCAGGGCAACTGGGGTTCTAGGGAATAATTGTTGGTGGAGAGAGGAGCCACAGGGAGAGGGACTCACCTCTTGGCGCTGCCGCTGCCAGATGTCTCTGAGGGAGGGTGGGCTGAGGGAGGGTGCCCCGGATGGGCAGAGAGCTGGAAAGGTGAGAAGGGCGGGGTGGCAAGATCATTAGCCTGAGGCACTAGCAGCCTGGGTGAGCAGCTAATGGGGCATCTCTTGCTGGAGCGGAGGCCAGATGGAAGGAGGTAAGGGTCCAAGATGAAGTGAACACAGGAAGGGGAGAGGACAGAAATGTTGGCTTTTTCTGGGTAGAGTGAGGAATGCATAGCCAGCACCTTCGAGGAGCAGGGTTGGTGGGGTACACCCAGAGCACAGCTTTATCTCCCACCCAGCCTCTTCAAACCTGCTCTGGGGGCCAAGTCTTCTCTACTCCTGGAGGAGCTCGTGGGTGGGCCCCAGGCCTCCGGTCAGTTCAGTCATTCACGCTGTCTCCATTTGGTCATTCATATGTGGAATAAAGAAATAACTTCTGAGGTGTGGCCTGTGCCTTCCCCGACATGCACAGGTGTGGGCACGTGTGTTTCGAGGAAAGCACTCCTCCATTCTCCCTCTCCTTTCCCCTCTGGCTTGATGACACTTGCTTCTGACCCCTCCAGTGTTGGCAGGAGGGGGAGGAGGAGAGACAAGGAACAAGCCAGGTCTCGTTTGGCTGCACCGGAGTAACCGGGCGCTGGTCTCCACTCTGCTTCTCTGGGCTGAGTGGATGTCAAAGGGGACTCCTCCCTGGCCACTTGTAGGGACACTGGCTGGCACTCACTAAGTCACAATGTGTGCCCCAGCTGGCAACTTAGTTTTCTTCTCTCAGCCTCTGGGAATTCGGCCATTTACCTCCTGTTAGGGCGACGTTGCCCTTCCAGGAAGACCTCCTCAGTGAGATTTCAAGTGGCCCGAGCCTGTCTCTGTGGTTTGCTGTCTCTCGATCTCTGACTGCGCGTGTGTCTCCCTGTCTCTCTGTCTCTTTCTCTGCTGCCTCAGACTGACAACACAGATTCTTGACTTCAGTTTTCTTGGGTTTGTGTGTCAGTCACCAGGCCACTATGCCCCTCCCAAATTCCAAGTCACCTAAATAAGTAAATAAGCTTCTTTGGGTGGTTTTCTGGGAGTGCTTCTCGGCAGGCTGCAGGTGGAGGCAGCTTATCAACAACTCCCTCCAAATAAATCATTTAATTTCCTTTTTCTACCTCAGTCACTAAATTGATTCCTGATCACCTCCCTTCCAAGTCCCACATAGGTGGTCCAGCACCTCCCTCAGAATATAGAAGAACTAGCCACCCGCTGTTTAGTATTTTCTCTTTGGGAAACACTGAGAAACAGACAGAAGGGAGGGAAAAATCAAGAGGAGAGCCATTTTACCTGTAACAAGCATTTGGCGGAGAGCAAAGCTGGGAGTGAAGGGAGACATCATAACTTCAAGATCTCTGCTCCAGCCCTGCCCACCTGGTGGCTCAGGTCTCTGGCCAGTGGCACCTCCTCAGAGGGCCTTCCTTGATCCCTCTATCCAAACAGGCCCCTCCCCTGCACCAGTTTCTGTATCCATCTTGGCGTTGTGTTTATTCAGAGCACTCACAGCTTGCAAAATCAGGTTTGCTAGCTCCTTTGCTAGAATGTTGGTCTGTGTGGGCAAAGATTTCTGTCTGCTTTGTCCACTGCTTGCTGCACACATAGTAGGGGCTCAGAGAGTTGAATGAATGGTCAGTTGTCTGGGTCCTGGGAGGACGGTGAGATCTGGGGCAGAGGGGAGGGCTGCTGGCCCTAGAGGACCCTGGCCACCCACTGTGCACGCCTCAGCGGTTCCTGTTGATGGCCACATCTTTCGGTCAATTGATTATGAAATAGGTTTACATCAGCAGCAGGGCTCAGGGACAGGATGAGAAGGCATCCGCAGGTTGCCAGGGAGATTATGCCAGGCCTTATCAGGCTCAGGGCTGCCTTCAGCTCCTTCAAGGGGTCCCTGTTCTAAAACGCTTTGGGCACCCTACACTAAAGAATCCCCGAATTAGGACTATGTCATATCTTTTCATACCCCAACAACTGGCTCTGTGCTGGATGCATTGACAAGTGCTCAGTAAATGTTTGCTGAGTGAATAGTTGAATGACACTGGACCTCATCTTCAATATAGAAGTCCCCACCCCAAACCCCCAAACCCTTCCCCTCTCATTTAAGCAGTTCTTGACGTCTCCCCTTCCTCCAGAAAAGCTGTAGTGCTCTCTTAGGAAATCAAACTGGGGACAAAGTGGATTGATGAGAAATCAGTGCCACCCTCTGAGTAATTCTGAGGATGATCAGAACCTCCTCCTCTCTTAGAGAGCATTCTGATATTGAGCAGAGGGGAGAGGAAGGTGGCACTTCTGAAGCACCCACCATGGGAATTTCACAGTCCTCTTCTTGCTGATTGATTAACCACACGTTCCTGCCCCTAAGAAGAATGGACCTTAGCCCATTGGCAGAACAGGAGAGATCAAGCCTGAAAAGTGGAGGGGAAACTGCACAGACCTAACTGGGAAGTTAGAATTAGTGAACATCATAGGAAACTGGCGGGGGTGATGGTGGAAGGTAGAAAAGCTATGAGGTTTCTTAAGACCGTTGGCCTTTGAGCAGTTCTTAGGTAGCTGTGGATTGTGAAAGAACTTGGCAGGGTCCCTTATGAGAATAGTTGTGAGTAATGAATTGGCTTCCCCTTTTTACATTCTTTGAGAGATGCAAGTAAGATGGGAATTTGTGTTGTGTTGTAGGGACTTTTGGCTATTGCATAAGGCTTCTTCTAACCTGACTCTAGCCTCTATAGGATTGTACATCACTACCAAGCTTAAACCAGCTGCACAGTAGGTAGTGGCCTCCCCATTTTACAGAGAAAAGAAACTGAAGCTCAGATAAGCTAGTGAACTTTGCCCACAATCACTGGGCTCGTTAAGTAGAAGAGTCAGAATCAGACTCAGACCCAGTGCACTCTTTGCAACAAGATAGCGGACTCTCCAATCTGCTGATTTGGTGCTTTCTCCATGTCCCCATCATACGCTGGTTCTGCAGATTGTAAATAGCTCACTGGTTCTTTGAAGTGATCTCTTAGCCATTTTTATTGTACCACTTTGTGTTTGTTACATGTTTGTCCTCACTGGTGCATGTCTCAGTCCATGAGCCCCTGAGGGTGGGGCTGCAGCAACGGGATCCTCTCCGCAGAATGCCTCGCTGATACATAGAGGAGAAACCAGCGCCAGACCATGCCTCTTTCTACCTCATTTCTGTCCCTTTCCTGGGTTTTGCCCCAAAGGCAGAAAGTAAGCCTAAGATTAGTGAGTGGGGCTCTCAGAGCGGGGTACTGTGGGGGGTGTCAAGGAGATGGGGAGGGAAGGAAGAAAAACTAGCAACAAGCTGATCCCAGCAGAGACACAGCCAGCTGGGGGTGGGATTATGGAAGGGGTGGGTGGTGGCAGATGGCTGGGGAGTGGCAGGGGGATTTGTACAGTGCAGGCTGAGTGTTTATATGAGTTTCTGTGTGGAGAGGAGAAAGGGAATGAACCAAAGGCAGGCCTTTTGGATGGTTGGGGTTACCAGTGCTGAGAAGGAAGACTGTCTCTGGGCCATGCCCAAAGTTTTCTGAACTGACTGGGGGTGCAATAAATGAGTGTGTGTGTGTGTGTGTGTGTGTGTGTGTGTGTGTGTGTGTGTATGTGTAGGGGGAGGCTGTGTAATTTCTCGGCTGAGCAGCAGGAGCTGGGAAAGCTCCATGACCTCCCTGGCCCCTGCAGCCCCTAGGCACCTCCGCCTCTGCAGGTTTGGCCCATCAGTGCTTGAGGGTCACATATTCCACTGTGTCCTGGATCAGAGGCCGCTCCCCAACCCCCAAATGAATCAGCTCCGAGTAATGTATCCCCTCGTCTTCTGGAACAGCTGGAGTCACGTTCTCATAGTCGCCCTGAGAAAGCCACACTGTGGTGAGCTTGGCCTCATGGTCACCAGCCTCCCAGCCTCTGCTTTCTCTGCCCACTCTCTCCTTGACTCCACTGGGGGTTCAAGAGCCCAAGCTGGAGTCCTCTGGTCCAGAAACTGGTTGCCATCGGCATCAGACTGGGAGGGGCCTGCCCTGGTTCCAGCCACACTCGTGCCAGAGCAACGTCCCACCACCCAGCCTTTGAAACCACTGAGTCTACCCAAGTCCCCCCATCTGGGACTCCCAGCTGAGCCAGGTCCCCCATCCCCCCACTTCCATAGCCCTGCCCTCTTACCGTTTGAGGCTTCTGCACCACAGAGTAAGTGACTGTATTGTCCCTGTGTAGGGAAGGTCTCTGTTCCCTTGCATCTCTGAGAGGGAAAGTAGATAGAGGACCACAAATGAAACATTTCTCATGAGCTCTCCTCCTTCTTGAAACTCTCCAAGACCTCAGGAGCACCCAGCCTCTCTGCCCCTTATGTATTATGTCTGATGCTCATAGGAGGAACGAATGTGTCAAATGAGTGGTTGGATGGATGGATGGACCACAGTCTTAACCTTGGTGAGAGAGGCTGGCTTGAAGGAACAGGTCCTATTCTTGAGACCATCACTTACCAGGCAGTGGTGGTAGAGGTGGGGGTTAGGGGGGGGTTAGGGAGCTGGAATGAGGAAATGGGTATATGGCTGTGCTTGGCACGGGCTTAGCACAAAGATGGCAAGTGGGACATCAGTTTTTCCTCCCATGATTCAGGTGTCACCCTCCCAGTACCCTCAGTACCCAATCCTTGGCATGTCAGTCTCGCCGACAGGAAAGCGTAAGGCCGCATAGCTGATGGTATCCTCTATCACTGGATTGTAGCAGCCCAGGGCGTGGGAACCTTCAGCGGGGGGGACCCTTCGAACCTGGGAGAGAGACAAGGTTTTAGCTCTCATCCCTCCTTTCCCCACCCTGGTCCCCTTCCCTTGGCCTCTGACACCCCAGGCCTCCCCACAGTACGCGTTATCACCCCTGTTCCACTGTGTTCGTTGGCTGGCTTCAAGATCTGCCCTGCACTTCATCTTTCTCCCATCCTACCTTTTTGTTCCTCACAAAGAAGCTCTGCCCACTGGAATTTTCCTGAAGTTCTTGCTGGCTCTGAATCCTCTTCCAGCTAAGAAATAAAGACCTGCTCTGTGAGGGATCAAGGGAATGGGAGCAGGGGCCTGTGCAATCGGCAGGCTGGGGCCTACAGGACCCAGTAACTGGAGTCTCTTCCTGGAATGGGTGAGGGAGAGCTGAGGAGGAGGACAAAGGGAGGAGCTCACCTTCGCTGAAGCCTGACTCCCCAGAATGCCAGCAGCACGGCAACCAGGCAAAGCATCACTCCCAGGGCCACTCGCCTACCGATGGTCTCTGGGCTGTCTGATGGAGAAAGAAGGACCATCAGTTGATGACATTGCTTCAGTCAGATACCAGCCTGCTCTGTCCTGAGACATTTATTTGCCTCGTGGGATCCTCGGCTTCTCGCTGCAGAACCCTGTGCTTTTTTGTCTGCGCGATTTCTGCACCAGTGGGGACATGATGCCGAGAAAGATGGAGAAACCAGTCCCTACTCTCTGGACCTGCCATTAGGAGGAAACAGCTAGCTAGCTCTTTCTCACGAGGAGCTCTTGCTTTGTGACAGGCATGGCACACATAGAGCATGCAACCCTCATAAATGGGTGCAGTTTGGCCATGCTATCAGACCTTCCAATCACTGTGCTTTGACCAGAAATTCCATGTGGGAGTTTATCCTACAACTATCCTTGCAGGGATGGCCTGAGCAAGAGACTGCACGCGTCTTGAGGACAGCATTGGGTAGATAAGTTTTGCAGCATTCATGCCGGGAATACAATGCAGCCCTTAGGAAAAGAGGCAGGTCTCCAGGGTGTCTGCAAAGTGGAGACCCAGGGAACATGTTTTTACACAATAAGTTACATTTCCAAATAACACTCTCAATCTCTTTCCCTTTAGTGTCCAGCTTTGCAGGTGATGATCCTCTAAATTTAAAACCATGGCTCCCATCATAAATCTGAAAAATGTATAATAAATAAATGAAATATCTTTACTGTGTTTCCAGACTCTTTCTCTGTGCACTCTCCAAGTGGTGATAGCACATGGGAAAAAAGAAAGTTCAAGGCAAAGTGTGAGCCCTGCCATCCTTTGCATAACGAAGAAGAGTGTGTAGACATAGATGTATAGGTAGATGTTGTGCATGTACAGAATTCTCTGAAAGGAGATGTAAACGTTTGGCTGCCAACAGTGTAGACCTTGACAGAGGGGG
Organism: Rhinolophus sinicus; assembly: GCF_057876585.1. Classification (NCBI taxonomy): domain Eukaryota; kingdom Metazoa; phylum Chordata; class Mammalia; order Chiroptera; family Rhinolophidae; genus Rhinolophus; species Rhinolophus sinicus. The sequence continues at coordinate 47,021,598 of NC_142508.1, forward strand.
TAGAGTTCTCAGGGAGCAAGAAAGGAGAAGTATCTTTCTTTGCACTATTTACCTTTCCATGCTGTTTTCATTTTTTTTCACCATGTGCTTATATAATCTTTTAAAAAAACACACACACTTAAATCTCTAAAGATAAAAACAAGGGTGAGACAGAGAGAGAGACAGAGAGGGAGCCAGTAGGTGCTCAGGATGTGTGGAAGGTGGGGGCAGCCTGAGAGGGAATCCTCCTGTAGAGTCAGGAGAGGCTGGGTGGAAAGGAGGGAAGGCCGGTGAGCTGTGTGGGGCAGAAGTGTGCCTTTGAGCACCCAGGCTGGCCTGGCCTGGCAGGACTGGGAGGGAGGGAAGAACGGGTAAGTGATCAGGAATGCACAGCCTTGGAGGAAAGCCACAGGAATGGCCAAGGCCAGAGAAGAGGGAAGGGACCTTACAGTAGACGGTGAGGGTGCTGGGGGGCGACTGGCCCACACCCAGTCGGTTCTCCGCCTGGCACCGATAGGCTCCTGAGTGCTGGACCTTCACAGAATTCAATATCAGCATCTGATAATCATTTTGGAGGTTTTGGTTATTCCAGTCAAACCAGGCGAACTTTGAAACGGGAGGGTTGGCATCACTCTCACATGTCAGGACTGCTTTCTTCCCCTCCATCACACTGTCTTTCGGGCTAATGGACACCCGTAACTTCCTAGGTGCATCTGTAAGAAGAAGCGAAATCAGGATCCAGGTAGCCAGCCAGTCACCTGCCCTTCTCTGCTCCCCGCCTCCAGTTCCAGCTCCAGCCACTCACACAGCACTTGGAGCGTCCAGGCCTCCGACGTGCTTTGTCCTATGGAGTTGTTGACCAAGCAGTTGTAATTTCCAGCATCTTCTGGAGAGACTGAGTCAAAGCTCAGTTGTTTTCCTTCCCTCAAAAAGATTCCATTTTTCTTCCAGAAGAAGTGGACGTCTGTGGGGCGGCTACTTGAGAAGTTACACTGGAGGAGGACCCGGTGCCCAGAGTGAATCTCACGACGGGGACTGACTGGCAGGACCTTGACACCTCTGGGGGCATCTGGAGAGCAAGGGCCTCAGGCTGACCTCTTGGGTCCTGTCCCTTTTTTTGTCCCCAGGACTTCCTCTCCCTTAGGCCCTGAGGCCTGCCTCTCATCCCTCAGTTCACTGTGAAGATTCTGGTCCAGGCTCCAGTCTCCATCCCTTAGAGCCCTATGTCCCACCTGGGCCACCTCCCAGATCCCCTGCCCTGGTCACTCACAGTGGACACGCAGGTCGACAGGGGAAGCCCAGGAACACCATGAGTTACAGGCCGCACAGGTGACTGGCTCGGCGTTCCAGGCAACTTTCTGAATTACCAGCACCTTGGAATGAGGGGTTAGCTCATTCCAAGCGCCTTGGGGTTTCCATTCATATCGGACAACACTGGGGTTACTGGAAGTGTGGTGACAGAGCAAGGTGACATTATCTCCTTCTCGAATTGGTGTGGGGTTTTGAATCACTATGGTTACCTCCTTGGGGGAATCTGGGAGAAAATCAGAGAAATGGGTGAGGAAAAGTTAGCTGTCCATAATCCCTGTACTTCCTTGCTTCCTCTTTCCCCCATTTGTTGCTGCATCCACACAGTTCCTAAATTAACCATGCATCTGTGTGAGAACAGAAACCCTGCCCTGCCCATTTGGCCTGGCTGTGGTTAGATGCAGAATGAGGCAGCAGTTAAGAGCACGGCTTGGGCAGAGCACACATGGCACTGTTTGTGGGTCTCCATAAGGATCTAGGGCACAGAGCTGGGTCCCTGGAGTGCAGGTGGTAATACAAAATTTTAAAAAACAGGAAGCACAGCTCTGGAACCAGACTGCCAGACCCTGCCACTTAGAGCTGTGTGACCACTGGCTGCAGGCCTCAGTTTATTCATCTGTCAACTGGGGACCTAAGAGTACTTAACCTTGTGGAATTGTTGCCAGGATGAAATGAGATGATGTCTTTAGAGCAGTGTGGCATGTAGTAAACACCCAATAAACGTTGCTGCTGCTATATATCTGGCTGCCTAGATATTCGGAATTTGGACATTCCCACCAGCGTATTTGGCCCAGGCTATGACATCACAGGGTCTAAGGATCAAAACTATGGATTCTCTTTGTCCTGGGTTCAACTCAGTGACAAGATTCACTGTGTTAAACAGAGTCTGAGGATGGAGAGGTAATGAGACATTTTGCCCCAGTTCTCCTCGAAAACTTCTGGAACCCTTCTGGGACTCAGCCACTGCTTCGTGATGCTAAGTCTCTGTGTCCCTCATGGGGCCCTGGCATCACGCAGTTTATTCATTCAACAAACACCTACTGAGCACCTACCTTGAGCCAAGCCCTGTTCTGGTGCTAAGAATATAACTGTGAACAACAGCAGAACACCTGCTTTGAAAAGCTTACATGTCAGGAGCCCATGGCTTCTCTTGCATCCATTCAGGACCCAGGAATCTCCTGTATTCATCTACCTTCCTCCTCCACCCACTTCCATCTTTTCCCTTTAGAACCCAGAGGCTCTGTGACTACTCACATTGGACATCCAACTCAGTTTCCTGGCCAACATATCCACGACCAAGACTGTTTAGTGCCCAGCAGGAATAATTCCCAGCATGCTTGAGGAGGACCTTTGAGATCTGGTAGGTCATGCTTGTCTGTCTCGGCATTTCAATCCTATTGTGAAACCACGTGTAATTTGTTGGAGGAGGGTTGGCTGGTGATCTACAAGTCAGCACTACTGTACCTCCCTCCTTAGCTGGTGAGGGGGAGATGTGAACCTCGGAAGGTTCTGGAGCATCTGGAAAAAGGGGTAGAGGCAAGTTGGGGGAAGGTGAGCAGAGGCCTCCACAGCTGACCTCTCAAGGGGCTTGGTTCCCCTCATGCTAACTCCCTGCCTGCCCCTCCCCAGCTCCCAGGAGGCTCACAGAGCACTTGGAGAGCCACTTCTCGCGACGTTTCTGAGCCTATATCACTGCGGGCCTCACAGTAGTACTGTCCACTCATCTCCTTGGTCACGTTGGACAGAGTTAGCGTGAGCGTCTTCTGCGCCCTCTGCAGCATTCCGAGCTCTCTCAGCGGGGTCCGATCCTTGAGCCAGGATATATTCGTGGGCTCTGGGTTGCTGCTCTTGATTTGGCACGTCATGGTCACAGACTCCCCCTTGGTTACAGTTTCTCTAGGATGGACCTCAATCATCAACTTTGGGGTGTCTGGAGGAGCAGAGGGACAGTGGGGGAGGGGACAGGGGATTCTCAGAGGGTGTAAAGCCATAAGAAATTGCTGGGCTTTTCTTCTCAGAAAGCAGCAGCTTACCCCTAGAGTGTGGGTGTGTGCAGCCACTCAACAAGTGTGGGCTGGGGACTGTCACAGCCTCCTAACTCCTCTCTCTGCTTCCCCCACTCCCCAAGTCCCTGAAGGTCTGTTCTCCACTAGCAGCCAGCAGCATTTCTAATCATGTCACTCAGACCTTGTCACTCCCCTGCTTGGAACCATTCAACGGAGTCCACACTTAGAATAAAATCCAAAACCCTGACCTGCAGCCAACGAGCTCCAGCTCCCGGTCCCACTCGGCCTTCCTTTACTAGGTTGGGCCCCTCAGACACCATGCTGGGGCTCTCTGGCCTGACTGTCGCAAACACCTCAAGGCCTTTGTCCTTGCTCTTTCCTCTCCCTGGAAACTTCTTGAAAATCTCCGCCTGCCTCAGTCAGAGTCTCAGCTCAAGTTTACCTGCCTCATAGAAGTCTCCATCCCTCACTCCCTCTGTCCCAGCCCTGCTTTATTTTTTCTTAATACACTTAGCACTACCTACAGTTATGTTCTCCAGCTCCCTGTTGATCTATTTATTATTTGTCTCTCCCACTGCAATGCTAGCTCCACGTGGCCAAGAACTTCGCTCACCGCTGTCTCCCCAGCAGCCATAACAAGGCCTGGCACCTAGTAGGTTCTCAATAAATATCTATTGAATGAATGAATAAGGCACAAATAATGATGTAAAAAAAAAATTCCTCCCCCTGTTCCCCCAAAGGGGAACAAAAATACCTAACCAGATGATCCCCAATCATGCCATGGCTTGAGGCTAGATTCAATTATTTTATTCTGTTAGACCAAAGCACATGTTAAAATGAATCTGTTTCCTGACACACCAGGGCCAACAACAGGGATGGTGGAAAAGGAAACACAGCTTTGCCTGAACCATTCCCAGCTGTGGCGACACATAAACTGATTACGCTTCCTTCCTGCTGCAGGTTCCTGCTGCCCTGGGTGCTCTGAGGGGTTGGGGAGAAGGGGCCAAGTCCCTTGTCCTTCCCACAGGAGCAGTGGGGAGACTTACGCTTCACGTCCAGCTGCACCGTTTCCTGAGAGAGTAGCAGCCCCTCTGGTATGTCATTCCAGAGCTGGCAGGTCAGATTCTTGCCATGGTGGGCCCACAGTGGCTCGAATGTGAGCTTGCTCTGGGTGGAGACAGCCTCGGGGTTCAGGGAAGTCGAGATAACAGAGGTATATTGAGATAACCCATCCAGGGACCACTTCAATTTGATCTCGTACTCAGGGCAGGAGAAATTCAGCGAGCAGGTCACACTGACTTCCCTGAACTCCCGGATTTCTGGAGGGAGTTGAATGCGAGGAGGAGGGGCCGTCTCTGCAAAAGAATACGGAGCTTGCTGGCAACCAGGGAGACTGACGACTGCCTGTGCCCTCGCCTCTTACACCTGGCTTTCAATGCCCTGCCCTAAATAACCCCTCATGAGTGCCATGCCAGTCTGTCCACCTCTCTCCAGGCCTTCTTTCCTCTGCTCTGAACCACTTTTTTTTTTTTTTTAATTGACTCACCCAACTAAACACCCTAGGTCTAGGCCATTAACAATATATTGTAAAACATTATACCAAATTTAAGTAACTTTTAAAAAAAGGAATACAAGTAAACCTCATGCAAAACCTTCTCATCTCTACATCTTAAATGTTTTCCATGTTGTCTTACAGTTCTTGTTCCTGTGTACACACATTTCACGGTTTAATTACAGTGTGCATTCGGTTTTACATTCTGCTACCATACTAGATAACACATTGTTATTATGTCACACTTGACATACTGCAGTAATCTCCTTACTATATCCCTAGACCCAGGCTTTTGGCCTCTCCAATTGGCCCAACATAGTATCATCCACCCACTTACTGTTATCTAAATAACGTATATGCATTACTGCCTCACTCAAAGCCTCCAGTGGCTCTATGGGTCAGTCATGCAAGAATCAGGCAAATCTGTATTCAAATTTCAGATTCTCTACTTAAAACTGTGTAATTTAAGGAAAGTAGCTCAGTTTTCTCCAGTATAAAATGGGGATCTTAATACATAACTTGAAGAGTTATTATGAAAAGTAGTGACACTTATCAGTGCTCAAAGAAGGGACAATAAGAGTATCCATATTCTGTCTTAGAGTTTGCAAATACGTACCTTCAGTACCTCCACTCTCACAACCCATATCTTACCATAAACTTCTGCTAATTGATGGCCTGCTCGGAACCACTTTTCTCAGCACCCTCTGAAAGGGATTGGGAGTGCCGAGCCTCCTTAGGAATTACATTTCAGATTTGTATTTATTTTATTCTCACTCCCAATGTTCGCTTTCTAAATGTTTTCAAGATCACCCTCCCCATCACCCCTAAGTGAATGTCACCAGTTTAGTTCAACATGCATTTCTTGGCTTTGATGACAAGCCTGCATTATTTAACGGTCTCCCTATTGGAGCCCATTAAACATTCCTTTAGGGGGTTCCTTTAGTAGAGCAGGCCTGTGGGCAGCCAATCCCAGTTCTCTCGGGGCTGGGCCACCCTCGGACTACAGGGTCTGAAACCACATCTCTCACCCCACACATGGGGCTGCTTAGAACCACCCACCGAAGAAAGAGGCTATAGAACCGAGTGAGCACATGGCCTGGGGTGGAGGCCCCAGACCTATGTTTGATCCACCCCCTACACGTGTGCCATTTAGCCTTGAAGGGCCAGTTAGAATTAATCACCAATTTTAACACATTGTGAGACTTCACTTGAAAATCTAACATTTTATCTTCTCTTGAAAAATCAGGTAACCTGGAACCCAGGTTCCAGAATGGGCAGGAGCTGAATGGCAGGTGGGATGCTGGAGGAGGGACAAATGCTCACGCTCCAGTTGGCCACAGCCCCATTGTGTTGTGCTGCCCGAGTCCCTCGATGGCACCCCGTACCGGGCCTCTGCAGGCAACCTGGTTTTCAGCCCCTGTGTTTCCCACTTCCCTCCTTGCCTCTGCCCATCCCCCAGAGCCTTACCAGAGATGTTGAGGACTATTTTCTCCATCCATTTGTCAATTCCTGATGTCATCCTCAGCCCCAGCAGACCATTGTCTTGGGCTTGCACAGGTTGGATAGAGAGGGTGCAGTTGGATTTTATGTCTCCTAGGAATTTTACACTTTCCTGGTGAAACAGCTCCTCCGTCTTTGTCCTGTTGTAGAGGATTCTCCCACGGTATTCTTTGACTTCGTCATCATACGTGTAATTGTGGTACACAATGAGGGTGTCCATGGTCTTTCCATTCCCTGGGATTCTGTACTGGCAGGGAATCCAGACGCAGGCTCCCTCCCAGGCGTAGAGGGTCTTGGGGTGTTTAAACACCCAGTTTGAGTCAGAGAAAGCCAAGTATTCTGGAACCCACCACAGTGATCAGAAAGCATTATTGAAGGGCATAGAGAGCTTTCAAGGAATAAAGAATCCCCTCTGAAGATAGAGGGAGAGACACAAAGAGAGGAAGACACAAAGAGAGAAGCATATATACACGTGTCCACTGCCTCTCCCTACCCTCCTCCACTTTTCTCTTCTCTGCCCCAGCTCTTTCTTCCTCCTCCAGTTCCACAGTCATCCCAGAAGCCAAGTGCCAACCCAGGCCACAGTCCTTACCTAGGAGCAGGAGTGAGGGGCCGAGGAGATGCATGGTATTGTGTCTAGGCGGGAGCCTGGTGCAGGAAGAGTTTGTCTTTGAGTCATCTGGTCACTTACTTCTTCCAGATGGCTTTTCTTGCTCACCCACTGAGCTCTGACCTCTTTTCCCTAACCCTAGGAGGCCCATGTGTGGTTTCATGGTGGGATGTGGAATTCTGGATGCACATAGGGCCTTCTCTGGGTATGACATTACTCTCCCATTGGTTTGAGAACCCTGTTGTTCTAGCCTCCCTCTCTTCCCAGCACTCCTTCCTTTCTTCCATCCATCCATCCATCCACCCATCCATCCATAATTGTATAAACTTCCTATCCAGCTCTCAGGCTTTGATAGCACCAGACAATTAAATGTCTTGAATACCAAGCACTGGGTATTCAACTTGGAGCAACTAGTCAAGGGTTTTACATAGGAGAGAGACATGGCCAAACTTTGATTTTAAAGACCAGGAAAAAAATAACTTTAAAAGCAATAATTAAATATGATATCAAGAGAGCATTTAGAGCGGTCTGGAAGGACTTAGGAGAATGAGGTCCAAGGGTCCCTCTCAGACGCCCCCAGGGGCTGGGTAGGAAACATAAATCAACCAGGTGGGGACAAAGATCCTGGGTCATACCTTGTGTAAAGGCGATGGCTATCTCAGTTCTAGCCAATTGCTGCCAAGTGGGAATGTGGGCTGAGCATTTCCTGATCTCCCACTGTTTTAAGAGAAGTAAGAAGCCAGATTGTCATGTGAAATGTCCTGCTCTAAAAGAAAAACAAATTTGGTGAGGGTCAAACTAAACTTGTCTGTGAACTAGAGGCAGTCCAAAGCCTGCCAACGTGCAACCGCTGTCTCTCTTTCTCTCTGCAGAGAGCTGGCCCAATGCCTTACTAGACGTTTACAAAGTTACATTTACATAGAGTTAAATTTAAGTCCCAATTTGCATGGCTCTGCCCTCAGTGCCAGTCCCCCAGGAGCCAGGCAGGATGTGACTACAGAGTGTGTCTCCGGTCTCAGCACAGACCTGTCCCCTCCCATCTGCCCAGTCAACATTTCCCACGCATGGCATTGCTGCCCCCCTCCTGCCACCACTGGCTGTTTATCTCCTGAGGCTGTGTGTCTCCTGCCAAAGGCTGTTGGGTATCCACTACTAAGTATCGAAAGCTAAGCTACTTGCTGAAAGCAGGAAGGGGTCTGTCCCCAGGAGTAGTGGCTGTGCTGGCCTGGCCCAGGCAGGGCAGTGCGGGTGAGTGGTCTGAACTGAGGCAGACTCTCCAGGCAGAGCTGACATCAGCCCTGGAGGTGCTAATAGTGTTACACACAAAAAAGTCTTCAAGATCACATCCATTTGAGAGAAGCTGGGTTAAAAAAAAAAGTTAAATAAGAGTCTTTACTGCAGGTCTTTCCAAACCCTTTAAACAAGTGTGTGTGCATCATACATCTCCCAACATGGGATTACAGTATAGTACATTGCCCACACTTCTTTAGCCATGGGAACTGTTTTACGTTTTCCATGCAAAACTTGACTGGGTTGCAGGGTCAGTGTTCTAAGGGATGCACTTTGAATCCCCTCTGGTTTTCCACAAGGGCTATGGCAAGGGCCAGATTCTATGCCCGTGGCAAAGACTAGCCTCCTATATCGGGGCCATCGTGCCCCTCTGCCAGTGGCCACCAGCCTCACCTTCATTGGGGACTGGCTTAAGAACCCCAGGACAAGTGGGAGAGTAGAGCTTCGCAGAGCAGGGCGGCCTGCTTACCATAAGGAGCGCCAAGCAGTCTCTGTGTCACAAGAAGTGGACTCTAGGCCTGGAACTGCAAGGCTCCTCGGGCACAGTGGAGTGTGGAGGCTGAGGACAGCAGGCATTAGGCATGAAGTGTCAAGACAAGGCCTGCTGTCCAGCCCTGTGGTCTGCTCAACACAGGCCTGTTGAGGGCCTTGCAGGACCTCAGAGGTGGCCTCTGTGAGTCCATTCTTTCCTCCTGAGCATCCAGTGACCCACTCAACTCTCGGAAGATTTGCCAAGCCCGGCAGGGATGCTCAAAAAAAAGACTCTACGACATGTTGCAACATAACAAGAGAGAGGGAGGGGGGTCCCCACTGTGCTCCTAGCCCCAAGAATTGTGCCTGGCACATAGCAGCTGCTCCATACTTGCTTGTTGAATGCCAAAGAGAATAAAAGAGTTTTTACCTGTTTCCTGGTGTCTTCCCTCTTCAGAGACCCTGGCAGCATCTAAGAGTGAAAGGGGAAGCACAGCGAAGACTCTAGAGACTGATTTTCACCCTCGTTGGCCACACCCCCTGCCTCTCTGTGGCTCTGGGGGTGACCAAGAAGCATGGCCATCTGGGGATCAGGCCAAATAGGCAACAAGGGGGATGTGGGTTTAGAGTCAGATCGGAACGAACCCTCGAGTATCTATCGCCAGTTTTTTGTTTCAGTGTATGGAGTCTCTATATCAGATGAATTTCAGAGCTGGCTCCTCCACAACTTCCCCTCCGTCCAGCTCTCAGGAAATACTAATGACTAAATACCAGCAGATTAGAACGCCAGCCTAATGAAAAAGAAACAAGTCAACTTGAAAGTATTTGTCGTTTAGCTACACTATCCAATTAACTATTCTCATTCTCTTTACTTTCTCTCCATAGGCTTGGATGGTAGGGAATCTGATCACTGACATTGATGCTTCAGCAGCCCCCAAGTGTTGAGGAGAGAACACGCAGATACCAGGAAGGAAAAAGATAATTTATGTGAAGTGTTACTGAATTAGCAAGTCTTGAAACTAAAACTTCACCACTTTTATCAGGTATCTAGTCTGTGAGTGTTTGAGACCAGAACTAGACAACATGCAAAGCCATGCAAATCCTATAGGTGATAAGGGAAGTTCTGAGAAATCTTCACTCTGGTACCTCTACACTCTACTGACTGCCAGGCATTGAGAAAGAAATAGAAAGAGTGAAGGACTCTCAAAAGGCAGTGATGTTCTGGAAGGTTCTAGGTACTTTCACTGTAGCATCTTTGCCACAAGCATTTTTGCCACAAATGTTTTCACTGCATAACTAAGTGGCTATAAGGCAATTTTACCATTAAAAAAATAAAATCATGAAAAATAAAAGAGAGATGTTAAAACGGACATAATGAAATTAAAAAGATTTTATGGGGAGATACAAGCTATTTGAATACATTTAAAATGTATGGGGAAAAAATGAAATGTGTGTAGACTCACAGCAATACTGTGCAAATAACTGATTTTATTTTGTACCTAATTATACTTAAGCAGTTGTCTTTGTCCTGTGGGAAATGTGGGTTCAACTCTGTGCCCTTAAAGAGGGTTCTTGGCCTCTTTTTTTCCTTCTAATGGAGTGTGTTTCGAAGTAAGAAACCAAATTTTGGTACAAATCATCACCTGAAAGAAATGCTCACTATTTTAAAACCAGTACTACATCTGCTTATCACTGTATAGACCACTATGAGGGTTAGCTAAGATTTATTTAGAATACTAAAATGGGAGTAACTATGAAAACTTTGTCGATGAAGAAATGAAACCAAACAAACATATATTTTTAAAAAACCCAACTGTCAACCAGTTATTTTTATTTTTTTACAGTAGTTAATTGTTTAGTCAACAGAGAAATGAAACCAAAGAACCAAACAAACAAACAAAAAAACCAAACTGTCAACCACTGATTTTATCTTTTTTTTTTTTTTTTATGGCAGAATTGCCTTACAATCATTTAGTTATGTGGCAAAAAAAAGCTTGGGGTAAAGATGTCTACTGCAAAGATGGTAGAGCAAAAATACCAGACATGTTTCTGGGAAGATGGAGTAGGTGTATTTTTCCCTATTTCTCCAGTTAAGTATAAGTAAAAACTCTGGGCATTATACAACAAGCTAAAGAAGACATTAAGAGGTGGAGAGAAGGCACGATGGTTGGGGACCTCGGGAGCTGAGGAACGATACAGTGGTGAATTTCCTGGATTTTCTCTTTGCCTCATATATCCCAGATTGAATTCTGGAGAAGCCAGCAACTGGAAATGCTAATGGGCAAAGACAAACAAACAAACAAAAGTACCAGCAAAATCCTGCTCTTCTAGCCAAAGAACCAGGACAGGGGCAGCCCAGACAGACAGAAATCTTTCAAGCAATAACTCTATTCCATCCAAATACCACAGAAGTACTTGAAGCCTCACCCCCACCCCTGACAGCAAAGGTTGAGGAGGGTGCCTAGACTTCTGTAACAAAGAACCTCAGGCTACTCCCTTATACTCTGAGCGGTGCCAGAGAAGGCTGAGTATGGAGCTGGGCCCTCCATCCCCTCTAGGCTCATCCTCCTTACAGTGTTTTTGGGGACCACATGGGAGTTGAACATCCACCCCCACCCAATGGTAATGAGATATTTCTTCCCTCCTCACTGAAATGATATGAAAGGAAGTCTAGTGGACAGTTAGGACTTCCACCATCAGTCAGTGGTAACAAGCCCACCTCTTACAGTGGAATCTTTGTGGAAACCATGTGGATGGCTGTAATAAAGTACTCCTCCCAACGAGGGTGGTACCAGTGGGTGCTGAATGAGGAAACTGAACTCCCATACCTGCCCAACAATAACAAGCAAACTTGTGTCACGGGAGGATTCCTATCAGATGAAGAACAACTAACAGAATTTTTAACCAACAGAGGCCTGCCGTAAAAGAATGGCTAAAATGAATTCTCTAAACAGAAAATAAATGATTTTTTAAAAAGAGAATCTTATAACATCAGAAAAGAAGAAAGAACATAGAAAGAGCATGTCTGTGGATAAATACAATAGGCTTTTTTTCTTGAATTTTCTAAATTATGTTTGACAGTCAAAGAAAAACCTATTCCGCTGTGTAGCTGTTCTCAGTGTATGTAGAGGAAATACTTGAGATAATTATATTATAAATGGGAGAAGATAAAGAGATGTAAAGAGTGGTAAGTTTTCTACACTTTACTTGAACTGGTATATGTTGAAACCAGTAGACTTTGATAAGTTATATATAATGTAACACCTAGAGCAACCACTAAAAAGCTATACAAAGTGGTATACTCAAAAACACTATAGATGAATCAAAATAGAAGTTTAAAAATTGTTCCAGGAACCCACAGGAAGGTAGGAAAAAAGAAAAGAAATTAAAAATAGAGAACACAAAAAAAAAAGTGGCAGACTTAAGCCTTAGCATTACGTAATTACATTAAATGTAAATGGTCCAAATACAAAATGAAAATACATATATTGACACAGTGGATTAAAAACAACATGACCCAATTATATGCTATCTATACAAAAATTACCCAAAATATATAATTATATAGGTAAGTTGAAAATAAAATAATGTAAAAGGATATATCATCCAAACATTAGTCAAAAGAAAATAGGAATGGCTATATTAATAACAGATAAAGTGGGCTGCAGAGAAAGGAAAATTATTGATGCCAGAGAGGGATATTATATAATAAGAAAAGGGTCAATCCACCAAGAAGACATAGCAATCCTAAATATGTAAGCACCAAACAACAGAACTGCAAAATATGTTAAGCAAAGACCAAGAATGGAGAAATAGGCAAATTCACAATTATAGTTAGAAACTTCAACACTTCTCCCTCAGCAATTAATAAAACAACTAGACAGAAAATGAACAAGGATGTATAAGAACTGAATAAAACCATCAACAAACATGACCTAATTGCCATTTATAGAAGACTCCACCCAACAACAGCATAATACATATTCTTTCCAAGCACCTATGGAACATATAGCAAGATAAACCAAATTTAGGGACATAAAACAAGTCTCAAAATTTGAAATAACTTGAAATAATTTAAATCATACAGAATATACTCTCCAACCACAATGGAATCAAACTATAAATTAATAACACAAATATAACAGGAAAATCCTCAAACATTTGGAAACTAAGCAACCAACTTTTAAATAATCTGTGGGTCAAAGACATAATCTCAAGAGAAATAAAAATACATTAAACTAAAAGAAAATGAAAATAGAACTTATCAAATTTTGTGGCACAGGCTAAAGCACAAGAGGGAAATTTATAGTAGTGAGTGCTTGCATTAAAAGAAGAAAAGTCTTGAATCACTAATATAAGATTCCATCTTCAGAAACTAGAAAAATAAGAAAAAAAGAAAAAAAGACTCCAAAGCAAGCATAAGGAAGGAAATCATAAACATAAAAGCAGAAATCAATGAAACTAAAAATGAAAATAATAGAGAAAATAAAACATCTGGTTCACTGAACAGGTCAACAAATTCGACACACTTCTAGCAAGACCGACAAATAAAAAAAAGAGAGGACAAATTGCGAATATCAAGAATGAAACAAAGCATAACACTACAGACCCTGCACGCAACAAAAGATTATAAGAGAATACTATGAACAACTCTACCCACATAAATTCAACAATTTAGATTAAATGGATAAATTCCTCAAAAAGTGCAAACTACCATAACTCATCTAATATGAATTAGATAATTTAGATAGCCCTATAACTACTTAGGTAATTTAAAACTTGAAAAAGAAAACTCCAGACCCATATAGTTTTACTGGAGAAATCCACCTAACATTTAAATAAGCATTAACACCAATTCTACATAATCTCTTCCAGAAAATAGTAGAGGGAATGCTTCCTAACTCATTCTATGAAGCTAGTGTTACCATGAAGCCAAATAAAAAACAAAACATAACAAAGATAGTACAAAAAAACCCTGACAAATATTCCTCATGTACATAGATGCAAAAATCCTTAACAAAATATTAACAAATAGAATTCAGCAATATATAAAAAGAATTATACACTATGACCAAGTGCATTATTCCAGGGATGTAGGGCTGGTTCAATATTTGAAAATCAACTAATGTAATCTCACATAATAGGATAGAGAAGAAGAAAAATATCACATGATTATATACATTGTTGCAGAGAAGACATTTGACAATATTCAACACCTATTCATGATTAAAGAAAAAAAATACTCTCTGAAAATAGAGAGGAAATTCCTCAATTTGATAACTTACAACTAACCTACAAAAAATTATAGCACTAAAAGACTGAATACTTTCTCCCCCAGGTTGAGAACAAGGCAAGGATGTCCACTAAACCACTCCTACCCAACATAGCACTGGAAGTTCTAGACAGCACAATAAAGTAAGGAAAGGCCATAAAATGCATATAGATCTGAAAGGAATAAATAAAACCACCCCTATCTATAGATAACATAATGGTCTCTGTAGAAAATCCCAAGGAACCTACAAAAAAATTCTAAAACTAATGAGTTCAGAATGCAAGACCATGACAAAAATTAGTCACATTTTTTGTACTAAAAATGAACATGTGGAAACTGAAATTTAAAATACAATTCCATTTATCATGGCTTAACAAAAGAAACGTTTAGGTGTAATAAATCTAACAAAATATACATAAGACTTTTAGTATACTGAAAACTATAAAACACTGCTGAAAAAAATAAAAGACCTAAATAAATACCATGTTTATGAATTGGAAGACTAAACATAGTAAGGATGTCAATTCCCCCCAAATTGATGGATAAACTTAATACAATTACTATCAGAATTCCAGCAACATTTTTTTGTAGATATGGACAAGAGTATTCTAAAGTTATGAAGGAAGACCAAAGAAACTAGATCAGAAAATATTTCTGAAAAAGAAGAATAAAAGGGGAGAGGAATCATTCTACCTGATTTCAAGGCATATTATGAAGTAATATACAGTAACCTAAAACTGTGCGGGATTGATGGGAGTATAAACATATAGATCAATTGAAAAGACTAGAGAACCCAGAAATAGCCCCACGCAAGTATGGCCAACTGAGTTTCGATGGAAGAAAGATAGTCTTCTCAACAAATGGTGGCAGAGCAACTGGATATCCATAGGCAAAATACAAACCTCAGCCTAAACCTCTTAATACAAAAATTAACTCAAACTGGATCATAGATTTACATGTGAAACATTAAACTATAAACTTTAGAGGGTAACATGGGAGAAAAATCTTTGAGATGTAGGGCCTGATAAAGAGTTTTTAGACCTGAGACCAAAAGTATGACCTCTAAAAATCAATAAATTGGACTTCATTGAAATTAGTTTGTTTTTATTCCTCTCTGTGAAAAACCTTGTTAAGAGAATGGAAAAACTAACTACAGACTGGGAGAAAATATTTGCAAACCACATATCTGACAAAGGACTCATATTACAATGAACATATAAAGGACTCTCAAAACTCAACATTAAATTAAAAAACCAGACAATCCAATTAGAAGATGGGCACAAGACATGAACAGACAATTCATGGAAGAGGATATACAGATGGCAAATAAGCATAAGCAAAGGTATTCAACATCACTAGTCATTAGTGAAATGCAAATCAAGACCATGATATCACTGCATACCTATTAGAACAGATAAAATAAAAAATAATGACAATATCAAATGCTGGTGAGGATGCAGTGAAACTGGATCATTCATACATTACTGGTGGGAATGAAAAAAATGGTACAACCACTCTGGAAAATCATTTGTGAGTTACTTGAAAACTAACAAAGTATATCTACCATATGACTTGGCAATTTGTACTGCTAGTTATCCCCAAGATATGAAAACTTACATCCACACAAAAACCTGTGCACAATTGTTCATAGCAGCTTTATTTGTAATAGCTCAGAACTGTAAACAACCAACATGTCTCTCATTAACCAATAGTGATACACCCATACCATGGAGTGCTACAGAGCAATAACAAGGATAAAAGTATTGATACACACAACAACTTGGATGATTCTGAAGGTTGTTATGCTGAGTAAAAAAAAAAAAATCTAATCTCAAAGGGTCACATACCATATGATTCCTCTTATGTAACATTCTTGAAAAAACAAAATGATAGAGATGGAGAACAGATGGGTTGCCAGGGGTTAGGGATGGTGGGGGAAAAGGAAATGGATGTGACTACAGGGAGATCTTTGTGGTAACAGAATGGTTCTGTATCTTGATTACAATAGTGCTTACATACACCTAGGCATGTAATAAAAGGACTTAGAACTATACATACATGAGACCAATGCCAAATTCCTGGTTTTGATTCTGCACTATAATTATGTAAAAAGTAATCATCAGGGGAAACTGAGTGAAGGGCACACCAGACCTTTCTTTGCAGTTTTCTGTGAATCTATAATTATTTAAAAAACAAAAACAAAAAACAACATTCTCAGTGGGGCTTCAGGCTAGGGGACAGGGTCCCAAAGGTTTTCGGTGGGGAACACGCTGGGGACTTAAATCCCTGCACATTACCTAAAAGGAGTGTCTGAGGCCTCTTCCGGCACAGCTCTAGGCATTGTTCACGGTGCTGTAACAGGAGGAAATTGGACAGTAGGTTCATGGACATGCCTTAATTTTTGGAGACCAAGGGCTGCACAGAGAAGGCAAGGGTGGAGGAGCAGAACTCCTGAGAACAGAAACTTTGGTGCCTTACTCTTCCTTCCCAAGAGGTAGATGGTCTCCATTTTGGGTGACTTGACTGTCATTACCCCACCCCTGCCACAGAAGCAGTGGAGCCAGGCAACTAGGTGCCACTGAGAGGTCTGGGCTGTCACTCCCTGCCTTGCTGTGTAACCCTCTGAGCCCCCTGCCCAGGTCTGTAAGGCAAGGATATTGACAGTGCCTTCCTTACAGGGTTGGTGAGGTCACACAAGTGATGCACTAAGCCACATGTACAGCATATGACAAACATGTGGTAAACAGACTTCGGTTCAAAGCACATTCCTACCATTTGTCAGCTGTGATCTCCCTCAGTTTCCCCTCTAAGGGTGATGCTGATATGGGCAGTACCAACTTGATGGGAGAGCCGTGAGAAATCATAAGCACCTAAAGCACTTTCCTGGTGGCTGTCATGGCATGAGCGCTCTGTAAAAGTGAGCTATCACTTACTGTCAGTTATGCACACTGCCACTTACTCTGCTTGACCAACGCTCCATGGTGACCTCGAGTCGCACACCTCTGGCTACTCGGCCCTTGCTTGAGCTTAACAGAGAGGCCCTTCGAGACCAAGCTGGTGTTCTCCTTCCGCTCCTCAGGGAAGCTGGGATTCCAGGCAGACCAAACTCTGGGAGTGGAAAGGGGGTCTTCTGCTTGGCTTCTGCCCAGCCTGTGAGCTGAGATTGTTACCTCCCGACCAGGGAGCAGGCCCAAGTTGAGAGTGAGGAGGGTGGCGAAGAAGGAGGCTTGGAGCTTTGGTATAGCAGTGCTTTGAGTCCCTGACCCTAGGCCAAGAGAGAAGACTTTGGAGTAGCCAGCGCAGACCTGGAGCCCTTTGATCATTGAGAATGATGGAGCTGCCTGCCCCAGCACGGTCTTCACGACAGGGTGGAGTATGACAGGTCATCGTAGCCAGGAGCAACCTGGGAGGTTAATGGGAGGGGAGGGACCAGAGGTCCGCGTTGTCCTGACCCTGGCCTGTTGCCTGAACGTCCTCCCCTCTGCCCAGGGTGGCTTGTCCTCCCAATAGATGGGACGTGAGACCCGCTCGTCTCTATTCCAGCCCGGGTAGACCGCATCCCGTGCATCTGTTGCCGTATCTCTGAGTCACTGTGTCATGGGTTATGACTCTTCTTCAGCTTAGGATTTCCCAAGGCACTTGGCCAGAGAAGAGCACGCTGGTGTTCACTGAACGTGTTCCTTCCGCTTTCTTCAGCATTTAGAAAGTGGCCAATCATCTTGGACTCCTCTCTTTCCTTCCCCTCCCGCATTAGCAAACCTCATCAGTTCCTCCTCCAAAACGGGCCCTGACCCTTTCCCCTCTCATCATCATCATCATCTCCACTTCCTCTCTTTAGGACAACTGCCATGGCCTCCTAAGCCCTCTGCCTACACCTGCTGATCGGCTGTGACTATTGTCCACACAGCTGCCAGCAAGGGTCTTTGAAACCTCAATCCCTTCCGCAACACTCCTCTGTGTATAATTCGTGCGGAGTCAAAGCCCAAGTCCGGACAGTGGCCTACAAGGCCCCTTGTGATCAGACTCCCTTGGGCAAACGTTCCAGCTCCATCACTCCACTCCAGGCATGCTGCTTTCCTTCTTGTTCCATGAACATAACAAGTACATCCCCACCACGGCCTTTGCACCTGACCTTGGCTTTCCCTGGACCCACATTCCCCAGAAATCGACAAAGTTCCCTCCCTCCTTTCTCATCTCTACTCAAATGACCTCTTTCTACAACGGCAGCCTTGCACAGCACACTCTGTCCAATCTGACCAACACTTGTTTATCTGATCGTCTCTTCCGCAGTGTCAGCGCTGTGAGGTCAGTGTTTCTTCTTGGTCACTGCAGTGTCTCTGGAGCCCGGCATAAGCCTGGCACACAGTAGGTGCTCAGTAAATATGTGTCAATGGAACAGAGGAATCCGGGGGTGGAGGGTTCCAGGAGCTGGGTGGGGTGTGACACCTGAATTCTGGTCCTACATGTGTGTCATCACTGACTATTAGTCCCTCCTAAGAGATAGTCTTTGTCTCAGAGCACTTCGCTGTTTCCCAAACTTTAGAGTTTTGCCTATGACCTTCAGGACTTTCCTCCTGTCTGTTCACCCCCTGAACTATTTTTATTTCATACATTTCTTTAAATCAATTCACTTGATGAATTTATTTAAAAAAAAAAAAAAAAAGAAAAACTTAGCCTCATCCTAAGCTTTTATCAAAAAAAAAAAAAAAAAAATCACCCATTTGGTATGCTGGTTTCCTTTTCTTCTGACACAAGTTAAATGAAACATAAATAGAACAGTCACTCCCCACCCCTCCTCGGATCACCCGGCTGGCTGTCACAGTGCTCAGGTGGCTCTTTGGGCAGCACAGGGTTACTCCGAGTCCCTCATTATTGACATTGCTCTGGACCTCAGGGCAAAGTCCTTAGGGGCATTCCTACCAGGCCAGACCTGCTGGAGCCAGGGTCTGTTGTCAGAGGACAGGTGTGTCAGGGTGGGGGCCCCTGCCGTGTGCAGATCTGGTAGGAACTTGCACTGAGGCTGCCGTGAAGCCCCTACTGTTCCCTGCGTCGTCTCACGCCCCCCAACCTCGGTTCAGCTCCTGGGATTCCGCCAAACACATTCCTACTTGGGGCCTTCACACAGGGTGTTCCCACGACTTTCCTTCCACAGGGACCCCTGACCCTTGAGACCTTCAGGCATACTTCCATTCTGTGCTCTAAAAGCCCTCCTTGCACTTCCCTTAGCAGCAGGCAGCAGGAGTGGCAGTCAGGCATTAGGGCTGAGGTGACGTATTTAATGTCCTTCTCCCTGCAAGACTGCCAGCTGCAGGAGGAAAGAGCTTGGGCAGGCCCCAGGGCAGGGGCCCCTCCCCGCTGCTCACCGCCTGCTACCACCGCACCTCTTCCTTTCTCCTGCATGGGGACAAAGCAGCCTCATCACCTTCCTTCCCAACATGGTTTGCTTATTCCTGCCTCTAGACCTTGACTTTGGCCTCTCTTGTATCCCCTGCCTTCTTTGAAAACCAGGGGAGAGGCTCCTTCCTCAGGAATAACATGAATTTGCCCCAGCCCTGCAGCTTTCTTTTCACTGCTCCCTCAGCACCTACCTTTGGGCCCTGAGGGCTCCTGTGGCTTCTTACTTGGATGGCAGTGCGATGGTTAGAGCATAGGCTGCAGAGCCAAGGCTCTGGGTTCAAATCTACACTGCACAGTTACCAGCTGGGGGACCGGAAGAAGTGATTTAACCTCTCTATGCCTTGGCTCCTCCAGGTTCTCAAACATCAGCTCATTGGAAGGAAGCACTTGGAGGCCTCACGAAAACCAGAGTGCTGGGCCCCACCCCAGAGTTTTTGATTCCTGTAGTTTGGGGCGGGGGCTGAGAATTTACCTTCCTAACAAGTGCCCAGTTGATGCTGTTGCAGCTGGTGCAGGGACCCCACTTTGAGGACCAGTGTCATGGTTGTTAGGGAAGGTAAATGGAGAGGAATATGTAAATCAAGTAGAATCACACAACACGGAGTAAGTGCACAACAACTATTTGTTATTAACACTTATACCAGGGGGTCTAGCCCTCTTTAAATCCCTGACAGGTATTATAGAAAAAAAAGAACTGAGTTCAGAGCCTGGCCACACCATTTCTTAGCTCTGGGACCCTGGCAAAATCGCCTAGCTTCTCTGAACCCCAGTGTACTCATCTTCATGGGGTTGTCCTAGGGGTTCCTTCCCAGGATAGCCTGAGCTTCCTGAAGGGGCTCAACACACAGCTGGCACCTGAGTAATGTGTCTTGAACCAAATGGAGTGAAGTTCGAAGACAGAAGCTGCAGAGTGCAGCATGACTGTAAAGGATGGCAGTCAAATCAACACAGGCTCGTGAAACATTGAAATCTGGGGTCCCCCCAACCGACCTGCAGGGCACAGGAGGGAATGTGTGAGTGAGTGAAGCCAGCCAGGTGTGGGAAAACAGAGAAAGATGGCAACTGTGGCAAACAGGGAGCCCATGCCCCTTCAGAAGGGGCAGCCACCATCTCTTTCAATGAGTCACAGCTGTGGGTAAGTGTGAGCCCAGCGCTGTCAGTCGCTGTGACTGTGGCAGAGGCAGAAATGAAGTGTTGTTCTGTGAGTGGGAACAACGGAATGGCAGTTGGCCTGGGCTCAGGGCTAGAATCCCTGGGCCCTTGCCCCCACACAGGGCCCAGCACAGGGCAGGAGGGGGTGGCAGGCTCCCCTAGGACGGGTCAAAAATCATCAGGATCTAGACAGGTATTTGGCTTTTGGGCATTTATTTCATGTCCCTTCGAAACAGACCCTGGGGCCAGGTGTGGGCAGGAGACCAGGCAGGGGGTAGCAATAAATAACACGGACAGACGGAGCTCCCCTCCAGACAGATGAGGTTAAAGAAGGTTAGAGGGGAGCCGCATTGTAGGGGTGTGGTGCTGGCAGGGCTGGGGGCAGCTGAGAAGGAAGGAGAAACCAGGACCCCAGGACCTCACTGTCACCTGCCCCATCCCTTTCCTGTCCCAGCCCCAACTACTTTTGGGAGGAAGGAAGCCCGCAGCTAGTGGGGGCCAGCGAGGGTCCTGAGGGGGTTGTGGCCACATAGGCTGCCCCCAGCTCCCTCACTTGACACGGATTTCAGCATACTCGGCCAGCTCCTCCGTCAGGGTGTAGCTGTCCTTCGTGGGTCGTTTTCCCAGGTCCGAGTGAGAATAGCTCAGGTCCAGCTCTGGGGGCTCCCCCCGAAGGCCCAGCAGCCTCCTCTCAGATCCCAGGCGCCTCTCACTCTACGAAGGAAAGCAACCCATTAGAAGGGTCCCGTTCCACCGTTTCCACATGCAAAGGCTGGAGTCACTTGCATCCCCACAGCTTCATAGTTGAGTCCCAAAGCTCCGTGTGAATCTCCTTTCTCAAGTGCCACCAGCCCAGCCAGCCCTACCATGCCCAGGTCCCACTCTGGGGCGTTTGCCCACACAGATCTCCCTTCGCAACACCCTCCTCATTGCTAAGCCTGAAAATTGCCCACAAATTCAATGTCTCCAGGAAGCCTTCTTCAACATAGGAACTTGGGAGACCCACAATTCAGTCCATAACACTTTCCCAGATTAAAGCCACCTGGATCCCACCTTTCCAAATGTTTGTACATGCCTGCCTCTGTAAGTTCTTCCCCTGTGTTTGGGTCTGGTGTGGTCCCCCCTCAATCTGGGCGATCCTGCGGGTGCAACTTTGGCTTCCCCCTCCTGCTTACCACCCCCACCCCCCACCCCTACACGGGCCTTTGGACACACACACACAGGACAGTGGCCACAGACAGACAGAGGCAGCAGCAATGGGACAGAATAGGCAAGGCCAAGAGTGCTGGGCAGGGCAGACTTAACAGGGACCTATCCTGGATGCCTGACTGGACACACACCCATGCACGCCAGCCCCAAGGCCCGCTAAGGGCCCAGAGGCAAGCACATTGAGGCCCCCGGAACCTACCTCCTGGGGTGCTCATTCCAGGGTAGAGACCTCTCTGGACTATTGGAGAAGGAAATGCAGTCATAGACCCAAGCGGGGAGGAGGAGGGCTTCCTTTGGGCCTGAGCCCACAGCCCCCTTCACAGCCTCAGCCCAATCACCCCTCCCAGCCCAGGCCTCAGCCGGTCCTCCACACTTCCTCCCTTTCCCTTTTGAGGGGTCTGGCCTCCCCTATGCTCCTTGGCTGCCCAGGCTCCACCCCCCCAGGCTCTCCTTGGCCCTGACATCCATGTTCTCCAACTAGCCTGGAGCCACAGGGCTCTGGCCCTCACCTCATACTTTTCCGGTGCCCCAGAGATGCGGAAGTCGCTGCTGAACAGGACTGGGGGGTTGTCCCCTGCCGAGAAGCCAGGACTCTCTGTCACGTTCTTTCTGCAGAGCAGGACATGGCAGCCCCTGTGGGACTCCCAGGACTCCCTCTCCCCTCCCTTTCTGCACCCCCATCTACTTTAAGAGTTTGGCCCGAGGAACCCCAGAGTTGTTCCCACCCATCTTTCCAATGTGGGGCAGATGGGCTCTTCGAATGACCAGCTTCTTCCTATCCACCCCTGCCCACCCCTCCCCTGCTTTGTGGCTCAGGGTGAGCCACCTAGCCGCTGGTCTCTGCCACTTTTCAGGATCCCAGCCTGGCTTCTCTGGGTTTTCTTCATATGCTCCGGGTCTGTCTGTCCCTCTTGCTGCCAGGATGTGGGGCAGGGAGATTAATTCATTTTCAGGAAAGCCACAAAGAATTAAAACAATAGCATGGTTGTGGCAGGTGGCTGTGATTTGGGGCTGGGGAGAGGTTTTTGTTGCCACAGATGTGTGTAATCACTGGGGCTTCTGGAACCAATTGTGACTGACACTAGCTGCAAGCCAGGGGCCGCTGGCTTTCCCCATCACACCTCCTGGAGGGCAGGAGGTCATAGCAGAGCACGTGGGGAAATAGGTAATGACTGGTGGAAAGCGTGGGGCCCAGCGCTGGCACGTGCTGCCCCACAGTGGCTCGTTAGCAGGAGGCCTCTCTCTTCCATCCAGCTGAACATTCTCAGAGCAGAATCCACCCTCCCACACACATACAGGGCTATCCTCCCTTGCCCACCCTTCAGTGTCTCTCCCCACCCTTGGAGACTCCTCACGCCCCAGGTCAGCCCTGGCAGGGCACTCACTTTCTGCGTGTCTGGGTAATGTAGCAGACGATGGCAATTAGGATGGCAAAGGCAACCACAGCTCCCACAGGCCCGATCTTGGCCCACATCAAGCGGTCTGAGGACAGAAAAGACGCAGGTGCCCTCAGGGCTACTGGTGGGAATGAGGACACCTGGATTCTTAGCAGATGCGCTGGGGCAGGAGTGATAGTACCTGCACAGCTGGCACATCCTCGCATTGACTGACTAGCCCACAGGGCCTGGGGAGGGGCCAGTGCAGTATAGGCAAACTCAGGGCAGCCTCTCCTTACTGACCAGAAGGGTCTCTTTACCACCTGATCAACTTGCAATGGCCTGACCCATGCTCGGTGGCTGATGGTCAGTCAGCCTTGGGCAGGGGAGCCTGGATTCAAGAGGAGTCCCCTCTGTCCCTGTGGCTCCCATGCCCAGGCCACGCGACTCACGGGCTCCCTGGAAGGGCAGCTCCAGGCTCTTGGTGCCGTAGAGGTTGCGGGAGGTGCAGATGACCCGTGGCGGGGCCTGGGACTGGCCCCTCAGCGTGAGGATGCTGGTGAGCAGGAGGCCACTGCGCTCCGAGTACACAAACTCCCGCTCTGTCTCGTTCACAGTCACGTTGCGTGAAGGCAGCTCGAAGGCCACAGAGGGCTCCGGGTTGGATTTCACCACGCACAGGCACTGAACCGTGTCCCGGGCTGATGCACAGTGGGACTCCAGAAGGATCACAGGGGCAACTGCATGGGCAAGATCAAGACTGAGTGAGCTGAACACAACCCCAGGCTAGGAGACCTTGGCTGAGAGCCAAGAGCGGGGTGGTAGCTATCTTGGAGATGAGCTGCATTTTCTTCTTTGTACTATCTCTTACACCCTCTCTAACTCTGTTCACCTTAAATAATCAGATCATGCTCAAAGCCTTCCTCCAACTGCTCTGTGTCACTTACAATACAATCCAACTTATTTGCAAAGCCCTGCGGGACCCAGCCATGTTCTGATCTCCTTTTTTCACCCAAAGACTCATTCCTTGGCAGTCACACTGGCCTCCTTGCTGTTTCTCAAGTTTATGGAGCTCTGCCCCACCTCAGGGCTTTGTGTTTCTCCCTCAGCCTAGAACACTCCCTGGAGATACCGTCCTAACACCTCTCCTCACTCCATGATGGTTCCACACAGACTACTCGGACCCTCACTCTTTCTCTGACCACCTCATGTAAAGGCACCTCCCTTCGCTAACATTCACTCCGTGTCCCACTCGGTCTTCTCCCCAGCACTCACCCCTACCCATGTTGTATATTGATATGGCTGGTCTCTCTTCTCCATCAAGATAGGCTCTTGTTCTGTCTCCACTCTGTCCCCCACACTTAAAATGTGCATTTCACATAGCAGAAGACTTGGGAAGACTTGTGGGGTGAACTATGGAATTCTGCTGACTCCCCTTTCTGGCCATCTTATAGATGACCCTACTTACTCCCCAGAGCCCCTTTGCATCCTGACCCTCCCTCCATCATAGGAGTCCCCATTGCCACTACCATGTTTCCCCAAAAATAAGACCTAGCCGGACCATCAGCTCTAATGTGTCTTTTGGAGCAAAAATTAATATAAGATCCGGTCTTATTTCAATATAAGACTGGCTATAATATAATATAATATAATATAATATAATATAATATAATATAATATAATGTAATACAGGGTCTTATATTAATTTTTGCTCCAAAAGACGCATTAGAGCTGATGGTCCGCCTAGGTCTTATTTTCGGGGAAACACGGTAGCACCAAACACCACCCTCCACCTAAGATCATTTGGTTGAGCTTTGCTTTGCTGCCATTTGTGTTTTAAAAACTGGTACCAGTAGGATATTTTTCTTTTATTTTCTACAATATGAAATTATAGTACATTGAATGTTGCTTTTTTAAACTATATTCTCTCTTCCTCCTGGAGGGTCCAGCACTCCCCTCTGCTCACTCTAGACTGAGCTCTGGTTCTCAGTTCTGACCAAAACCCACATATGCACAAGCAAATGACCCTCAGCCCACCTAACCCACTTATTTTCAATTTCCCACAAAAAAGAATATGCAGATGACAGTGATGGGACAGGGAGTCATGTGACCAGATGTACTTGCAATAGAGATGATTCTAACCTGAGCCTCAATGTGTACACATATCTAAGTCTAGTCATTTGCAAGTTATATACCCCAAATTCTGTTTAGGCAGACATGCACCATGCTCGCTGTAGTGTTAACAAATTAACACACCACAGAGTAAATCAGTAACGACAAACCTGAATTGAGAGTGATTAAATTTCTTTAAAACCCTTTCATTCAAGACTGCACTGCTGGTGCTCCGGGAACAACGTCTGCCCTAGATGCTGTGAGAATGCAGACACCCTGCCTGCATGTGCTCAGCGTCTGTCACGGCAGCTTCACAGGCAGCCTGGGAGACCTATGAAATCCTGATTGACACTAGACAAACCCCAAGTGCTGCCATCTACCGGTTAATGGCCCCCTTCAGGCTTTCAGCTTCCTTGGGTCTCCAAGATGGAGTCCTCATCTGTGCAAACAGGAGTGATGGTCCTTAACTAGCAAGGGGCTATGGGGACTCGGAAGATAGGAACATGAGCGCGCTGTCAAGTCTTAAATTAACATCCACCCAAGGAGTTAAGATTAGATACATAGAACCGTTCCAGCAGAGGGAGCACATGAGCAAAGCCTTGGCAGCAGAATGCTGGGTGGATATCCAGCCTGGCGTCCAAAGGCAAGGCAAGTGGGGAATGATGAGGATATCTAACTAAGACTTACAGAACACACAGGACATGTCAGGTGCTGTGGGCACTCACCATAATTTCCTTAGTCTTTACATCTTTGGAGTAAAGTTACTGTTATCACACCCGTTTTTCAGAGGAGAGAATTTAGGTTCAGCAAAAGTGAAGTCACTTGTCTGGGATCATGCAGCAAGACAGAGACAGAGCTAATATTTTCACCCAGGTTGGTTCAGCTTTGTCAGGTACTTGACACCAGTAACACCTCAGTTTCCTTCTCTTAAATTGGGGTGAAGAACAGTCCCCTCCCCCCATCATATTGTTGTGAGAACTAAACAGGTCAATGCACACAAAGGGCTCAGACTGGTCCCCTGCATGTCGCAAGCACTGTGTAAGGGTGAGAGCCTCCTGCATTGTCCACGCCATGCTGGGCCCTAGTGTTGGCAGGTAGACAGGGAACCCTGCACCAGGAACACTCACCATTGTCAGTGAGCACTAAAGCCAGGTGCTAGGGGACATAGACTTCAGGGACAGAAGAGGGCTGAGGGACAGCTCTGCCCAGCAGCCTGAGACTGTACTCCCAGGAGGGAAGCACTGTGACACAGGCCTTGGTGAAGCATGAAGGGCTCAGCAGGTAAGGCTGGGGCGTCACAGCTGCTCCTCAACTCCAGTGGATTGAAGGCCTTGCACTCCAAGTCTGTTTGTTTGTTTATCTTCAAAAGAAACTAGATTAAGTGAGTCCTTGGGTGCCAAGGGCTGTGGGGGAGGTGAAGCAGCCAGAGGTTTAACAGCTGGAGCAGCCAGAAGAAGCCTGGCACTGACCAACCTTCCTACTAGCTGCACGGCTGGGGGAATTCTGACCTTCATTGCTCCTCACTTAAGGGATAATGATAACACATACCTGCTTCACAGGGTGGCCACAAGGGCTCAGCAAAATAACATCTACAGAGGAGGTTATCCTGACCCAGAGTAGGCCCTTAATGGCGGTTTGCTGCCACCACTCTTTATTGTGCAGGGGGAGTGGGGTCTGTGACTGACAACGTGCATGAGACGGTGTTGTGTGTATGTTCAGGGCCTGCCATCAGATTCTCAGAGGCTCTGACTCTTAAACTTAAGGACCATAGGCTTGGGGTGTGACAGGGAAAAGGCTGCAGCAGAAGGGGGACGCTGGGCCCAGGAGGGTGCGTATGGAGAAGACAGAGTACTGCACAACCCATATGCCGTGATCACATCGGATGCTGTGAGTGACAGATCAGAAGGAATGATGAATGTTCCTGGTGTGGGGTTCCCTGTCTTACCAAAGATGAAATGTTAGTGGAAGAGTGGACGGCCATGGCTTTGCCATGGAAGATGGCACTCTAGGAATAATCTGGAACTACCACGTACTGATTATCGCCATATCTACAGAGTATAGAGTATGGACTGTGCTCAGTACCTTCTGGCAAACTTGTGTGGTGGGGACAATTGTAGGTGGAGAATGGAGTAATTGAGGCTGGAAATAGTGAAGTTTGGAGACTAGTGCCGGAGGTCAGGTCGGAGCTGAGGAGGAAGCAGGGGCAGTGGAAATATAGAGGTGACATTCCAGAGGGGGTTGCTGGAGTGGGGGGAGTCAAAACTGTGACTTGGGAGCTATGACCCAGAATGGCAGCCAGGGTGCGGATAGGGGTGTTGGTGGTGCTGTCCATAGAAAGGAGGTCAGGAGAGGTGCTGGATGGCAGTGGAATGAGGAGTCTCATTTCCAAGGCAGTTAGTTTTTTTATGTGCATCCATTTCATCTCTTTGCCTATAGTCTGTCTGTTAATAAGCTTGGTGTCCTCTTGTCCTCTTGGTACTATCCCCCACCTCCCACAGAGCCACACAGCCCTTTGCACATAACAGCTGTTTGATCACTGTATTCTGATGTAAGAATGCAGAGTGAGGTCAACTTTGGGCAGTACAGAAGAATGTAACCAGACCACCTGGATTTGAAACTCAAATTCTGCCATTTTCTAGCTGTGTGACCTTGGGCAATTGGCATAACCTCTCTGGGTCTGTTTCTTTCTCTGGAAACTCAGGACAGTAACAGAACCTCCCTCACAGGATGTCATGAGGATGAAATGAGTGGATCCCTGTACAGCGCTTCCAACAGTGCCTGATACATAGCGACGACCACAAGGGTTAGATGTCGTGGTTATTATTTTAGTTAATGCAAAGGGACAGTGGCCACAGGATCCAGAATCTCCTTGGTCAAAAGTACACCCCAGGATATGGGGGCGCAGTGTTCTCACGTGGGACTTGTATTTTCTTGCTGTGGATTCTGCTTCCTTGCCTTTCTCATCCTTGTCTGCTGGTGCAAAGCTAACCCTTGCTTGAGATGTACCTCCCAGGAACCCAGATGTCCCCCACTGAATTATCTACCTCAGGATGGAGGGGGGACACAAGTCCAGGCAGCCCTCAGCAGGGGGAGAGGAGAGGAGGGGGAGTACTCACACTCCACGGATAGGTTGAAGGCAGTAGCCCTCTGGCCATATTGGTTCTCAGCCACACACCAGTACTCTCCATCATCCTCGGGTGTGACAGCAGGCAGCTCCAACTGCAGCTCGTTCTCATAGATGACTGTAGCCAGGATCTGCTTCTCCTTGAAGATGGTGAGAATAGGATCCGGGTTGCTCTGTGTGGAGCACAAGATGAAGACCGTCTCCCCCTCCACAGCCACCACTGTCCCGTTCACTGTTGGCTTCCAAGGTGCATCTGGGGGGCAGGACGGGGGGCCAATGGTCAGAAGCCAGAAGGTGCCTCTTCTGCCAACCAACTCCCACCCCTAAATGTGACCTCAGACACCTCAGTCCAAGCACACGAGCTCAGGATGGCTCAGGTGACTCCAGGCCTGGCTGTTCTGTTTACAAGAACAGAGGCTCTGCAGCCATAGTGCTTGTTTTTGAATCCTGGCCCCACCCCTTCCCAGGTATGTGTGGGCCCATTTCTTAACCTCTCTGGGCCTCATTTTTCTTTTCTTTTTTTAAATTTTATTTTATTAAATTTATTGGGGTGACAATTATTAGTAAAATTACATAGATTTCAGGTGTACAATTCTGTATTACATCATCTATAAATCCCATTGTGTGTTCATCACCCAGAGTCTGTTCTCCTTCCGTCACCATATATTCGGACCTCATTTTTCTTATCTGGAAAATAGGCTTGATAATAATCCCAAGTTCATAGGGGTCACTGAGAACTGAAGTGACAGGCATTGTTTTTAGCCTGAATAAGGTAGATGAAGATTCCTGCACATGTGCCTAGGTGCTATGTAGGTAAATAAACACTGGGGGTGCCAAAAAAATGTATACAAGGGGACACTTTTGTCAACGTTGCTCAAGCAGTAGTTTGCCGTAATCAGAAGTGTCTGGATGCTGATGGTAACCACTTTGAGTACCTCTTGTAATTGCAGTAGTTAAACGTGACTTGTATTCATCTTTTGTTGTCGGTATATATTGAGTATTACAATTTTAATAGTTTTTTCCTTTCTTATAATGTGTATACATTTTTTGGCACCCTCTGTTTATTATTGGCAAGATAAGTGCTTTGGAGAAAAATAAAGGAAGGATGGGAAATGAGGGTGGTTCCAGTTTTAACTAGGATGGTGAGAGAAGGCTTCAGTGAAAGGGGAAGGAGGTGGGAGGAGCCAGCCTCTGGGATGCCTGGGGGAAGGAAGAGCATTTGTGTAAAGCACTCAGAAACTGCTGAGTAAATGTTGGCTGTGGCTGTCATTATTATTATCCCCAGCCCTGGCATTTTGCCTCAATAAGTATTTGTGAATGAATAAATGAATGAATGACCTCTCCTGGGTTCCTAGCTAAGAATCCTGTCTGACCAGCCCCCTTGCTGGGTGAGGCCTTGGGGCCCATCAACCCTCCCGTTTAGAACTGCAATGGGACTGCATTTATAAAAATGCAGATCCCCAGGGCCAGGCCCAGATCTGCTCCCAGAATAGCCAGGGCTGCCCCAGGAAACAGAATATAACCAGCTTTCCTGGGTGACAGGGCCCGCAGCTGTCTTCCGCTCTTGTCCTAGGGATGCGGCTGGTGCCGAGTAGGTGTTCACCAGATACTTGTGCAAAGAATGAAGGAACCAGCAAGCCTCCACTCCATCTTTACCTCTGCCTCGGTTCTGGCCCCGACTGGCCCAACGCCCTGGGTGAGGCCCCTTTCCCCTAATCTCCTCAGCCAGGACAGTGACTGGAGAGTGTGCGCACTGGGCGGCCACTCACACATGACGCTGAGCCCCACGGTGCGGTTGTCCTGGCCATAGGCGTTCTCTGCCAGGCAGGCATAGACGCCGTCCTCCCCGGGGGTCACTTCGTCCAGCTCCAGGAACAGGCTCTCGGCCACGGCCTCCTGGAGCACCGTGCCATCCCGCATCCAGGTCAGCAGCGGCGGGGGGTTGCTATCAGCCCCACAGAGCAGGCTGACGTGCGAGCCCTCGATGGCCTCCACCGAGGAGTTCATCTCCACAATCACTGGGGGGTCTGAGGCCGGCGACACCGCGGGGTCAGAGGGTTGATGCCGCAGGCCCCGCCCCTGGTCCTGATCCCTCCCGGCCCCGCCCCGACCCCGCCCCCCTGGCCCGCACCCAGGCTCACACTTGACGTCCAGGCTGGCGTAGCCCTCGAACTGCAGAGTGGTATTGGGGAAGGAGGCCTGGCAGCCCAGCCGGTGGCCATTGGCCTCCCTAGTGGGCACGAAGTGTAGCAGCGACACCAGCACCCAGGTGCCCTCGTCCTCCCGCAGCCGACCCAGCACAGCGGGCTCCCCTAGCCCGTCGTGGCCCAGCCAGCTCAGCTCTGGGCGCAGCTCGGGGCAGTTGTCAGGCACCATGCAGCTGACCTCCACTTCCGTGCCTTCCACCACCTCCGGAGGGACCACGATGTTGGGGGTGTCTACATGAGGCAGGGAGAAGGAGGGTTGAGGAAGCAGACACCCCCACCTTGCCTAACTCCAATCCTGGTACCTGGTTCCCTCCCCTAGGATACAGAATTCCCCACAACCTTCTCTCCTCCTGATTACCCTTCACTCAGAAGCCCTGCATAAATCCAACTACGGATGTAATAGTAATGAGAATAGCAATATAAGAGTCTGAATACTTGACAGTGTTGAATTTGCCAGTCCTTCCAGCCATGCTAGCGGGTGGGAACTATTACTTTACTCATCCTGCAGTTGAGGCAACTGTGGCCACAGCTAGTACCTGGTAAAACTGAGCTTCAAACCCTGTCACTCTGGCTTCATCATCTGTGCTCTTGACACTACAGCATGTTCCTTAAGAAACATCTCTCCTCCCTACTGGTTTGGTTTACCTTCCACTTGTGGATGTGAGTGTGAGTGTGAGTGTGTGTTGGGGGTGGGCTTCTCTTTCTGCATCAGGGCTGTAATCGGGGTCCCCGTATACACTCGGTGCTGATGGGGAGCCTGAATATAAGAGCTCCAGGCCGTAGGGACTCTCAGAAAGTAGGCAGTTGGAATGCCTGAAATCAGGCAGTGGGCCTAATCTGATTGCCAAATCTGGCCAAGAGCTGCAGTTTATTTGGCCTACATTTAGGAATTGAAAAAAAAAAAAAAAAAAAAAAAAATATATATATATATATATATATATATATATATATATGAATCAGCAGTTGAAGTTTAAGCATTAGGAGATCATAGGAAAATACACAATTCTGGGTTTTTTTTGAAAATTCAGACTGCCTGACAGCCAAGGCCCAGTATTCTCGCCCAACACCAGTCAGCCAGAGCCGGGAGCCGTGTGCCAGGCACTGCTCCGAGCACTCAACAGCCTCTCACTCACTGAGCTGCTCTTATCCCTGTTCTACAGTAGAGGAAACCAAAGCTCAAAGAAGTTCAGTAACTTGCCTCTAGTTGCCCAGAGAACACAGGGTTCCAGAGGGCTTACCCCTAACCCCCGAGCCCTGCTGCCTTTCCCCCAGGTGTTTCTAGAAGAGTAAGAGCACCCCTTTTCCTCTGAGAGCAGCAAGGCTATTTGGGGCCCTGCTTTGCTCATTGCTGCCATCTGCCTGGTCCATGTGGGCACTGGGCTTTGCACCTCGCCCCCCCCCCCCCCCACAACCAAACCAAGTCCCAGGGTCTGTGCCAGGGAGACCTCCCGGAGACGTGCTGGTGAGGACTTCCTGCCTGCCCCACACTACCCCAGCCTTGCCCCCCGTGCAACCTCTGGGCGACTTACTGATAATGTCCAGGACGCTGTGCTCTGAGAAGGTGTACTGGTTGTAGCCCCCTAGGTCCCCGCGGAAGTAGTACTTGCCGCCCAGCTCCGGGCTGAGGTTGCTGAGCAGCAGGGTGCAGTTGCGCAGGCCCAGGTCCCCCAGCAGGCGACTGCGGCCCTGGAAACTCTCGTGGACGACTTGGGTACGAGACTTAAAGACAACTGGGGGGTAGTTTTTTGGGTAGGGGCTATTGAAGTACCAGACACCATGCACGACAGCAGGCCGCAGCTCGTCAGGGAAGTCGAAGCGGCACGGGATGGAGACACATGTGCCCTCGAAGGCCGAGATGGACGAGGGCATCCAGGCACCCCAGTGACCCCCTCGAGAGGCTGTGGGTGAGCAGGACTGCTGAGGCTGAGGGCCATGTCCTGCTCTACTCACCCACAGGCTACTCCCATCACCTTCCACCGGCCTGAGGGGGAAACAACCCCAGCCTGTTTGGGGCCAAGGCCCCAGGACCCCCAGCCAGCCCCCGACCCATTACCTGCAATCATAATCCAAAACAGGGGAAGTGCTGTGAGGAATATCATTTTGTACAGCGAGTGAGTGACAGCTGGAGAAGGGAGAGGAGGGAGTTAAAGACCAGGGGAAATAAAAAGAGGTGCTTCTATTAAAGCTTTAGGAGGGGGCCTGTTCTGACAGTAGCCGCTGCTGCTATTAATACTAATAATTACAAATATTTATATGGCACTGACCATGTACCAGGCCTCAGTGCTTTATTCTACTATGTTAATTCATTTGATCTCTTTGAGATAGATGCAATGATTATCCTCATTTTATAGCTCAAGTCCAGAGAGGTTAAGTAACTTGCTCATGGCCACACAGCTGGGAAGTGACAACTAGGATTCAAGCCCTATCTACCTGGCTCCAGGTTTGCAGACGTAACCACCCAAATGTCCTGTCTCTCCATGACAGTGATATGCTGATCATGGTCTTCATCACCACCGTGCCCCTGGGGATCCCCAGAAAGTAAGGACAGAGCCAAAGCTGGACCAGCAGTAAGAAGGGGGGGGAGCAAAGAGGAAGGAACTCTGCCCCTCACCTCAGTCTCCCTGAGTTGGGAATACCTTCTGGTCCCACTTGAAGTGGTCAGCCAACCAACCTGGAACAAGAGTCAGACAGGTGCAAGGGAGCAGGGGTGCCCTCTGCCCCACTCCCTCTTTCGGCGTCTGCTATGAGTTGTGGTCTGTTGTAAGGCTTCCCATGGTTGCTTGGGACCCTCCCACACAGCCTGGAAGGTACTCTACATAGGGTCACCACCACCCCCCAAGCTGCCATCAAACTATGGGAAAGGAAAGGGGAGTGGCAGAGCATTGGGTGGGGGGACAGGCAGGGGGTGTGTGAGTGGGGTGAGGCCTGGGGGTGGCAGGCAGGGACCCAATGCCATCAATGACTGGGTTTCACAGCATCAGCATTCCCAACATGCCGCGTGAATTCCTGCCGCCCGCTCCCACCCCACAGACGATCCCTGCTGTCCCCACCCTCAAGAGAGGCCAGTGCCCAGTACAAAAGAGCCCTGTTCCCTCAGGGGGAGGGTACCACATCCTGGGGGGCTCCTGGGGTAGGTGGGATGAGAGAAGAGTCGCACACTCCTGGCTGGGCTCTGCATGGGGCCAGGAAGGACCAGGGGTTGAGAGGTAGGGAGTCCCTGGCAACCGCTGCTCTGTGGGTTGCCTCAGGGCTGGAGCCAGGGTTTCCAAGTGGCTGCCTTTCTCAGCCTTCATCACCCTCTTCCCACGGACACAGATGCATGCAGTCAGACACATGCAAATGCTGCTATGAAATGTGATAGATCTAGACTCAGCCAGAAGCGCAGGCTTGCACAATACACTCACGTGGACACACGGTCAGGACCCTGCACACATAGACAGGCACTGAGACCCCTGTGACCTCAGAATGTGCTGGCACACACAGTCGCAGAAGCATACCTGCCTGCTTTCCCTCCTGTCTACCTCACACCTGCCCTGACATGGGCATGGATTCAGGCACATACGCAAACCTGCCTGCGTGCCATGCTCAGACACACAGACGGGCACACACACTGAGGCGTAGCTAAGGGCAGACCCGCCCAGACACATGCTGAGGGACACAGGGCAGGTGCCACCCTTGCACCTGCAATGAGAAGGTACAGGAGACAGATGCAGGGCCTGGGCAGACATGCGAGACAAGCACGTGGACCAAGCATTCTTCACGGGGGTGAAAACTGGTTATCGGGGTAGGAGCCAGGAAAGTCTTAGCTATGACAGTGATCTGTCATTTGTGGTTCTCTCCAGGACCACAGTACATCCACATACGTACAGCATGTCTGTAGTAGTAAAATTCTTAGGGAGGATGGGATTAGGAAAAATAGGTCTAAAAATCTAAGGTGTAATGAAAAAAAAGTTTGGCAAACATTGATGTAAATTAAGAGCCTCCCAGGGGAGGTGCATGTGTGCAGACACACACACACACCTAAACACACACACACCTAAACACACACACACACACGCATGCACACACACACTCTGTGTTGCACCCAAGTACTAGAACTTGCTCAGTCACAGCCCACTGCCCCCACCCCCTCCCAGAGGGCAGGATGCAGGTGTCTGATCACCTGGGCATCACTGTACTCTCCTCCCACCCCCAGGCTGCTTCCACCCCATCTGCCCCAAATTTGGGAGCCCAAGGGCAGCGGCTCATGCAGAACCTTCACCACGAGGGGTGCAGATGAAGACCCTTGGCTCCCTTTCTCTGTGGTTTCTTCCCAAAGCCTGGACACTGTCCTGCCAGGGTCCCAGCCGATGCCAAAGTCCTAAGGAACACCTTCCCCCATCCTAAATTAGTGGCAGTTCACAGTGACCATCCTCACCTCGCACCTGCTTCAGGTGCCCCTGCTCCACCCTCTCCTCCCAGGCTCTACTCCAGCCATGTCCTCGGCCCCTCTTGGCAGCGTACTCACCAGGATGCTCTTGTGTCTGCACCCTCTGCTCTTCGGCCCAGCTCACAGTCCCCTGGCCTCCCAGGGTCTAGGCCCCCACTTACTGGTCCCTCCCCTCCCCCACCACCGGGTGCCAGGGGCCGCCTGCCTCCAGGGCCCAGCTCCTCCCTGTCCCCGGGGGAGGGGGGCACAAAGGGGCCCTTGTCACCACTGCTCAACTGGGCAGCCTGATGCCTGGGTTCTACTAGCTCCTTCCTGGAGGGAATGGGGTGCGGCTGCCTTACTTGTTCCCCCCCGCCTCCATCTCTGTGAACCCTGGTCCTGAGTCCCTGGGAGGGCATTCTAATATTTCTCAACATCTCAGACTGAGAAACAGAAGCTTCCAGGGAATCTTGGTGGCAACGAGAGGTCTAACCCGGGTCCCCAGAGGCAGCAGAGTCTAGTGTGGGTGGGAGGAGGAGACAGGACCTGCCACTCTCGGCTTCAGTGTCACGTACACCCTCTCTTAGAGTCACTTCCCTGGGGCACATTTGGTGCCTGCATCCTGGTCTGTTTTCTTCTTGCCTTGGGAAATGACCTTAGGTATTAACTATCTCCTCTCATGAGATCATGACCTCCAGAAGGACAGGGCTTTGCCCGCTTATTGCCAATCTATCCTCTTGTAGAACAGCTCCTGGCACAGAGCTAAGCTTCATAAATGCGGAGTGGATGCATGAATGTGTCTGCCCAATACCCTGGACACCTTCCGGCCGGAGGCCGCTGCACCCGTTTCTTCCTCCTGGAAAGCTCCGCTACCCTATCCCACCTCCCACTCTGCCCTAGCCACAGCCTGCCCACCCTTTCAGCTCCCTGAGTGGATGCCACTGCCTCTGGAATCCTGTCTGCCTTCTCACCAAGCCAAGCCCCTCCATTTAAATGCTGCCCTGTCCTTCCACAGCCCTCAGCACGTCTGCCGACCTGCACCACTGGTGAGCTGCTTCCTCTCTAGCCTGGAGCTTCCAGAGGGCAGCATGGCTACCTGCTTGTCTGTCTTGTTCACCCTGTGTCCCCTAGAACAGAGCCAGGTGCACAGAGAGTGTTCAGCAAGGGCTGTGTTGACTCTGAGCTGGGTGGGGACCCTTTGTGGGCAGATTCCACAGTGATCCTCCTGCCACCGCAGCCCCTCCCATTGGGGATGATCTTTGCAAGGTCATGGCGGGAGCTAGTGGTGTGACTGAGTGTAGTGGTGGTTTGACCATGAGCTGTTCAGTCACACTGGGGCATCTCCTGTTCTCCTTTAGGCCAGAGTAGTGGAGAGGGAGGGAGGGAGGGTCCTTTCTCCCAAGGCAGAACCTGTATGTGTGGGGGGCGGGGGCCTGGGGGGGTGAAGGGTGGGGAAATCCCTCAGACCAGGGAGTGAGCAATCAGAGGGCTGGATGCAGGGGGAGGGGGAGTCCTACCCCCACCTCAGGCTTCATGATGTCAGACTCGGCCCGTGCCTTTCCCAGTCAGGGACAAAGGCCCATTGAGAGTGGGGTGGGGCTTGAACGCCTGGGTCCTGGAGAAGAGAGAGGCCTGGTGCCTGTGCTTCGGGGGTGGACATCAAGTACTATATGTCACAGCCTTCAGTGTCAGCACCAATCCCCTTAGGGTCACGTGTCAGTGTAGTCTTGGGGGTTCATCTCCTCTCTGGGTATGAATTGAAGTCTGTCCCTAGGGAAAGGATGCACGGGAGAGTGATCCCACACACAGCACCAGGAACTAATGCTGAAATCTGCAAACTTGGGTCTCCAGAGCACAGGAGGACTGGGGGACCGGAGGGCACGTGCCTGCCTCAAGGGCAGAGGTGCCACTCACAACCAGCTACCAGCACCGCATCATCTGATCCTTCTAGACAAGGCAAGGGCACTAGCCTGCTAGGGCTACTGTAACAAAGTACCACAAACTGAATAGCTTGCAAAACAGAGTTTATTGTGTCACCGTGCTGGAGGCTAGAAGTCTGAAGTCAAAATGTTAGCATTTGGTTCTTTCTGAGGGCTGTGAGGGAAGGATCTATTCCAGGCCTCTCCTCTTGGCTTGTAGATAGCCCTCTTCGTGTTCACATGACCTTCTCCCTGTGTGCGGGACTCTGTGTCCAAATGTCCCTTTTTTATAAGAACACCAGTCCTATTGGATTAGGGCCCACCCTAATGACCTCATTTTAACTTGACTCTAAGAACCCTATCTCCAAATAAGGTCACAATCTGAGGTGCTGGGGGTTAAGATTTCAACACATAAAGTTAGGGGTGGGGAGCCAATAGTTTAACCCATAACATTAGGAGTTCCAATTTTTATGTGAAATATCTTGCTTTTTAGGTATCAGCCCGAGTTTATCTCAAATATTGTGCAGACCAAGCAAAACTCACCTGAGGGCAGAATCAAGCCCTCAGGCCTCCGTGCTTAATGCTCTCTTGAGTGGGAGCTGGTGCTTGGTCCAACCAAGAGGCACTTGCTGCCCTCAGCCAGAATTGACAGCTGCATCCCAGGAGTCCTCAAAGTGTGGCCCCCAGGCCCACAGCATCAGTAACAGCTGGGAGCTTGTTAGAAATGCAGGTTCTAGCCCCACCACCGCCCAGACCTCATCAGCCAGGAGCCCTGTCAAGCTGCACTTTGGCAGTCTCTCCAGGAGATTCTGGAGCCGTGGAAGTTTGAATATCTCTGCCTGTCATCTCTAGGACCACATGGAGAACTTGCTAAAATGAGCGGGAGGGCTGGTGTCATTAACTGTAATTAGCAGTTTCACGTTTCCCACCTCCCAGGTATTTATTGAGGGGGGCCGAGTGTCTTCTACCTTCCCTGTCAATACTGATCCGTACATCGATGAGGCATCTGACAGTTTCCAAACCCATGTCATACGCATCCCTTGCTGAGCAGCTCAAGCACTATAGAGACACTGCTGTGTTTTTACACATCAGGAGGTGGGGTTTCAGAGCCAGGAGAAGATGCCTGCAAGATCCCGAAGCTAATAGGAGGCCAGGCTCTCCAGCTTGCTTTCCTCTCCCCGCCCCTCAGCCCCTCAGCCTCTGTTCTGGAAAACCTTCCCGGAGGAGGCTTTGGTGGCTTCGACGCAGAGGCAGAAGTTAGTGAGTTACGGTACTGATCCAGCTCCCAGTTGGGTTTAGTTTGGCTCACAGAGTATTGATTTTTTAAAAAGAAAAAGAAAAGTCAAATTCCTTTAATCAGTTGCCAATATTTTAAAAACGGAAATTTCACATAAAAGTTAAGGCTTGCCACCTTCTCTTGAAAAGAAACTCTTGCCATGTTTGGCCTGCCTTTGGGCATGACAAGCATCCCTGGGAGCCCTCTTTAGATGGGGTCCAGGCCTCCCCACTTCAATCCATATACAACACTGAGGCCCACAGGCCAACCCCCTTTAGCATCACACTGTTGCTGATGGTTTCTTATGGGCTAAGAACACAGTGAAATGCTTCTCTGTTTCTATCCAAAGTGGGGAAATCAGGTAAGTTGAGAGGGATGCGGTTTTTAAGCAGAATGGCAGGGACCTTAATTCCTTGTGGAGGTGAACAGTGTTCGCCTACCGTGTTTCCCCGAAAGCAAGACCTAGCAGGACAATCAGCTCTAATGCGCCTTTTGGAGAAAACATTAATATAAGACCCGGTCTTATTTTATTATAACATAAGACTGGGTCTTATATAATAAGACTGGGTATAATAAATATAATATAATGTAATATAATATAATGTAATGTAATGTAATGTAATATAATATAATATAATATAATATAATATAATATAATATAAATACAATACAATATAATATAATACCAGATCTCATATTAATTTTTGCTCCAAAAGACGCATTAGAGCTGATTGTCCAGCTAGGTCTTATTTTCGGGGAAACACGGTATGTGTCTCATGTGTAAAGTGTGTCTCTACTGAGAGACTACAGCCTAGATGCTCCTATGAAACAAATCCATCACACCTTACTCATTTACTGCCTCTGTCTGGAAGGCCAGCGGTTCTCAAACTTTTTGGTCTCAGGATCCCTTTCTGCAAAATTGTTGAGGATTCCAAAAAGTTTTTCATTTAAGTTATATGTACAGTTGCTTAACGTATTAGAAATTGAAATTGGGAAACTTTTAAAGCACAAGCACACAATACATTAGCCACTAGAGTGATGATGTCATCACATTCACAGAGCTTCTGGAAAACTCCATCGCACACTCATGTGAGAATGAGAGTGAGAGACAAGTAACATGTTAGCCGTTTCCACCTGGAGCCCTGCATGGAGCCAGGGACCCAACTTTGAGAACCCGTGCTAGGCATTTGAGTTTGTCACCCCTGTTTCAAAAAGACTTCAAGGGGAATAAACTTTGTTTGGTTTTCATTTCCTGCTGTTGCAACATAAATTCTAGGTCTTATGAAGTGAGGCTTAAAGGGAAAGAACAGAAAACAAATCTCCTTCACCAAGCTTCCTTGTAATCCCCAGTACACACCAACCACACACACCGCACCTAGTACCAGTCCGTACAAGACAGTGGCCAGAAGAAGCCTGGCATAGGCCTTTGGCAGGGAGAAAGGGCAACAGACACTCTGGTTTGGAAAACAAAAGCTGGAACCAGCCATTTTATTCCAAGATCATTCACTTAGTGCTGGAAGGCGGCAGGAATAAATAAGGGAAAGAGGGGGGGGGGCAGGGAAGCTCTATGTCTTGCAGCAGAGCCCACACCTCGATTTGTAACAGCAGCCGCAACAGTACATGCAGATGGGGAAGTGGGTGTCTCGCCGCCTCAGCCTCCGGAGCCCGGGCTGTGGGAAGGAAGGAAGAGTGAGTGGTTGTGCGCCCAGGGAAAGTTGTGGGAGGCTCAAAAGGGAGGCCCCCGTGTTCTCACCGTCAAGCCAGCCTTGGCTCCAGTTGTGTCCTGGGTCTGGAGGTCTGCAAGCTGTGTTGTCTGCAAAAGCAAAAGGAGTATTGAGGATGGCAGCAGGCCCAGCAGAGCGCTCAGATTTGTCCCCACTGGCCTGCTCCTCCCCAAGAGGTAGGTGTCCCATGCTCAGCTGGAAT
Source organism: Rhinolophus sinicus (assembly GCF_057876585.1). NCBI lineage: Eukaryota > Metazoa > Chordata > Mammalia > Chiroptera > Rhinolophidae > Rhinolophus > Rhinolophus sinicus. Next base: position 47,061,692 of record NC_142508.1, read on the forward strand.
CCTAGGAGTGGCCTAGCTTTCTGGCCTTTTCTCACCTTCCCACAAACACCCCTGGTCTGTCTCCTGCTCTCTCCACAGCCACTGCTCTCCTTTGGGTCATCACCCTCCCTGGTCTGGATGCCAGCCGCCACCCGTAACGTCTCCCTCATCTTGCCCCTCCAATCCATTCCCCACGCAGTATGTCAGATCATGCCTTTCCCCGTTCTTCCTGCACTTGGAGGAAAATCAGTGTTTGCACGATTGCCTGTAAGACTTGGCATGTCCACCCCTCGATCTCATCTCCAAGTACCATAGCCTCCACTGCCTAAAGCTCTGACCGGCGAGGACACCATGCTTGCCCCCAGCTTGGGTCTCTGCTTGGCCATCTCCTTCTCTCATCCTCCAAGTCATAGGTCAAATAACATTTTCTCACAAACATTCCAACTTGACTGCCAGCCTTTATCCTACCTAAAGCCCCACCACCACCACCATGGGCACTCTAATACACTCTTTTATGTTATCTGTGAATAACACTTACTAAACATGTTTTGTTTATTGGCTAATTAATTCCCTGACCAGGGTGTAAGCTCCATGAGAGCAGAAATCTTCTCTCATCTACCTTGTTCATTGCTTGATCCCCATTGTCTAGAATAGGACTTAACACAGAATAGGCACTCAATAATTAACTGTGGAATTCACTCAGGGCCCCCAGGCCCTGCCGCTTGAGACCCCATCTCTGTACTTTAAGCAGCTGCCCATGCCCCTTGCCTTGCCCCAAGCTCTGCCCAGTGCTGGGGGTCTCCTGCTGCCCTCAGCAGCAGTCCCCTCTGCAGTCCCGCTGCCTACTGGGCCCAGGCTGGGTGGGCTCTCACCTGGTGCGAGAGAACTGAGGCGCTGGTCAGGCTGGCCAGGAGGAGTAGCAGGAGGCAGGTAGCTTGGATCTGCGTGCTCAGTGCCATTTTGTGCCGTCTGGCTGGCTGTCCTGCTGTTAGGTCTAGGACGAGTTCTGGTGTCTGGGCCCAGTTACAGTTGCTTTTATGGGGCCTGCTGAGGGAGGCGGGGGTGCTAAGCCCCCTCCCCTTTGTCCTCATTTCCAAGAAGGTGGTGGCGCCGAAAAGGCGCGGGAGAGATAAGCGGGAACAGAGTGACAGGGAACAGGGTTGTGTCACCGGCAGCCAGCAGAGGTGTGGCCAGGGATTAGGGCAGACAGGGCCACACACACACACACCTCTAGCCAGCCACCTGGGAAACACTTTCCCTGATGTGACTTCAACTTGTTGATCTCAGAAAAAAAAATGCCCTCTTTTGCCCCAGAGGTTGAACAGGTCGATAAGCAGGAGCGACATGCCCTCATCCCCCACCCTTCAGAGTCCTCATTCACATGGGGGCTGGCTGTCACTTACTGGGCTCCTCAGAGGTGCCCGACACAAGTCCCCCAGAGTTGGGTTCCCTTCTGTAGAGCACTGCGACAGCCAGATGCACGAGTTTGAGTCAGCATGAGCCCCAAGCACGCAAGGTCTTTTCCAAGTGTCAGAACCTTACGATGTGGCCCTGGTGTCTGGAAAATCTTCCTGTGAACTTTTGACCACGAGAGGACAGGAACCGCAGAGGCTACCCCCTGATGACTTCACCTCCCTCATACACCACAGCAGGTGGACTGACTCACTTTCGTGTTAACGCAGCCGGTACCACCTGTCCTCTAAGCAGCGCCTGCCCGCCCCATGCTGGGCTCTGCCTTCTCAGCCCCCAAATCCAGGGTCCTGGCTTCCTAGGCACTGCTCCCTCTTTGCCCACCAGTCTTGTTTTCCTCACTTTACAGGAGAGGAACTGAAGGCAGAGATTGGGGCACTGCACAAGCCACTGGTAGAGCTGGCATTCCAGCCTGACTCTGGGCTTGTGCTCTTATCACCAGGCTTCCTCGCCTCCTCAAAACACAGGAGGGCACAGCGGAGTGTACTAGACCTGGCTCTTCGGAGCCACTGCACGTCTTATCCTAACTCCATTCAGTGGCATCGCTTGGCCACAGTCAGACACCAGCCGTGGGGTAGGAATACCCGACCGCCATCAGCCAAGCCTACAACCAGGGCTTTTCTTCGGAGCCCAGCCCACCAGCACACCCCTGGATGGGGAGATGAACCACGGTTGCCTGGCGGTCCTCGCCAGTACCTGAACCCCGGGTAGTGGGTACGCACGGCCCACAGGACCCACAAACTTGATTCTAGAGATGAGACTTTGGCCATTTTGCCTCTGACTCTAGGCTTATCCAGGGTCAACCCTATCACGCAACCTGGGATGCTGCTGCCAAGGAACGAGCACTTCTTCCCAGCCCTGAGCTGTTGCCAAAGCCCATTCAAAACCACGCAAGTGGGGGGCCCCTGGAAAAGTGAAGGCTGCTCCCTGCCATCTCCCCCGCACCCACTCCATGTTAGGCTCCTGCTGCACACCCTCACTCCCTCTCAAGACGGCCTGAGGCATGGCCAGGGAAAGAAAACAGGGCTCCAGAGGGAAGACACCAGCTGGGGGCATTTGCGGTACGTGCTGGGTGAACTCAGCAAGGTGGTGGCTGGCAGTGGATGGAGTCGCATGGGGCTGCAGGTTGAGGCAGAGTCCAGTAAAGGGCTGCATGTTCCACCCCAGGGACACACAGCATCCCCCAGCACTGCCGGGCGTTCGCCGCATCTCTGCTCAGGCCAGGTTTCATCATCAGCCAGGGGCAGGGGTCACAGCACAGGCGCCAGAGCCACAGCGCAAGGCGACAGGCTGACGGGCCAAGCCTGGCTTCCTGGCCATCTGCCTTCCTTGGGGGTGGGGGGCTCAAGGCCAGTCCCCACCATTGGCTGGTGCAGAGGGAAGGGCTTCAGCCCAGAAGGGCAGGGCCAGGAGCCAGTCCTGTTTTTGGGAACTGGTGACACAGGAGACCCCAACCTCTCCTCCAAAAACATGGGTCATGTTCTTGACCCAACCTCTCCCCCTGCCCTCACACCACATATACACACCTGGGGCCTCAAAGAGGATATTCGTTCCTTAATTACTCCATCCAGCCAGCCAACAGACTGGGTACCGGGCAGTACAGGATGGCAGGGACTGGCATACAGCCACCAACACAATAGCTGAGGCCCTGCACCAATGGAGTTCTGCACAGACCCCACATCCTCTCCCCACATCTCAGATGGACAGATACACAGACAGACAAGGCGGGGCCACATGGGGCCAGTTTATTGCAGTTAAATACCTCTCTCTCTATTTTTTTTGTCCATTTTTCCATAAAGAAAATTAACACACACACACACGCACACGCACACACGCACACACACACACAGACACACACACCCAAAGGGGAGCAGGGATCCAGAAACAAGAGGTGCAGTGGGACACAGCCTCCCTGCTTAGGTCCAGGCCCCAGGGATGGCCCCCCAAAAGCTCCCCTCCTTCCCGTAAGCACCCTGTGCCAGTACCTCTAGAGACCAAGGAGGCAGCGGGATATGGCAGGGCCTCTGTCCTCTTCCCTTTTGCCTCCAGGCGAAACCACTAGAAGTGCTGGGGCTTAGTGGGGGCGGGGAGAAGGGACACAGACAGACGGGGGAGGGAGGATATCATTTCCATGTTGAGGAGAGCAGTGGGTGCTTATCCACAGAAATGCATTATTTCTCCCCGTTTTTGTTAAAAATCTACTATAAAAAAACGCAGCTGGGGGAGGGGCGTGTGTCCCTCTCTGTGCTAAGGGCTGGGGTTGGGGGCAGCAGAGGCCGGGAGGAGCCCCCGCCGGGGAGGGGAGGGCGGGCGTCACTGCCGGGCGCTCTCGCCCACCATCTCCAGGTTGTGCTGCTGCAGCTGGGCACGGAGCACGGCGTTCTCATTCTTCAGCTCTTCAATCTGGCAGACAGGACAGGGGACAAGGAGCCAGGGGTGGCTCCCTGCACCTTGGGGTCCTGGGTCCCCCACCCAGCTCCCAGCCCTGGTGCTCACCTGTTGCCTCAGGAGCTCATTGTCCATCTGCAGCCGCTCGGCCTCCTTGAAGGTCTCCTGCATGCGCTGGTTGGTCTGGCGTAGCTCCCGTATGTAGTCACAGGCCTTCGACAGGATCCCTCCTTTACTCTGGGGTGGGCAAGAGCATTAGAGCAAGCACTGCCCGCTGGTCTCTGCTCGCTGGCTCACCCCAGGACAACTCCCGTGCCCGGTGGACAAGAGGACGTTCTGGGAGGGGCCGGGGTACTCACCGCTCCAGTCTTGCTATTGTCTGCATTACAATCTGGAATGATTTTTGAAAGTTGGACAATCCAGTTGTTGATCTTGTCCCTCCGCCTCCGTTCCACTGCAGGAATAACAGTAATACCGACAGCTGGGTTTACAGCACTTCTTGTGCACCTAAGGGATCGACCTCCTGAGGCAGATGCCATCAGACCCTAGGCCGCTGAGGCTGAGTGCAGGCCCTGCCCAAGGTCAGTCACACTGCAAGCAGATGCAGAGCCAGGATCTGAACGCAGGTGGCCCGCTTCCAGCCCCGCTTCAGTGCTTCAAGAACAAAGTCTTTCTCTCAAGTGCCACACATACACCTTTAAAGCAGAATCAACAGTGTCCCAAGGACTATGGGTTCATTTTGTTTGCCTGCCCAGTATATTTTTAAGAATTTGAGTAACATTTAAAAATTAGGAAATTTCACATAATTAGCATCTTAGGAAAAATGGAGTTGTGGCTACAGTGGGCACATGTTCTTAGTTTAAGAATGAGCTTGAGTCCCTTTACACGGGACCCAAGTGCCTCTCTTTGGTCCCCACAGCCCCTGAATTTGAGCCTCCAGTCCTCAGGTCTCCCCAGAGCTCTGGGTCCCATGATTCTGTTTTCCTTCATTTTTAAAAATCAGTCTGACCATGTCCCACCTGCTTTAAACCCTTCTCCAGGACCCTTGCAGCAAGTCCCAGCTCCCTGGACTGGCACTTGTGGCTCTCAGGGGCCTGGCCCAGCAGGGCATTGGGTCACCCAAGAACATGAACCCTACCTGGAAGGCCAGGGATGGCAAACTAGTTAAGATTTCACTTGAAAAGTCCAGATTTGTGATTTTCTAAAATGCCACCACCTCAGTCTACTAGGTTGAGAGGCAGCTGCTTCCTTCAGACAAGGACATGTCTTCTCTCTGCACTGGAGGCTGAGACCCCTGGTTCAGGGCCTGTTGGAGGCAAAGCTGTCCCAGCTCTTCCTTACCTTCCAACCCCACAGGTGGGGACACACAAAAAAGCCCAGTTACCCAACTCTCACCTACACTCTCATCCCCCTGCCAAGATGCCCCATGGACAAATGCAGGTAGTGTTTCTGAAGGGGAGACTGGGCCTGTAGGTGGGATTTGGAAAGGAGGAGGGTGAAGGGATATTTTCTCAGGGTTGGGTGGCGCTGATGAGATTGGGGCAGGGGGTTCGGGTGAGAGTGAGAAAGGAGGGCGGGCCAGGAGCATGCCTCACTCATCTCCTCTGAGACCAGCACTGCCCGTCCCTGGTGGTCCCTCCAAGAACACACCTGGCCACTGACAGGCAAACCCCACTGTCTTCTCTTGGCACTTGGTTTCATCCACTCGTTGCTGATCAGTCCTTTACACCTCCATGCGCTCCCCCACTTTGGCCTGGGTGACAACACCCTCCTCCCTTTCACCTCTGCCTCACTTGCATCTCTCCTTCCACAGAAATCTCTCCAATACCATGGCAGGAACGGTGACAAGTACAGCGCTTTGCCTGACCCCCAGCCCTGGACCACTGCTGTCATAGTGAGTAGAACCTTCCCATTGAAGATAGCTGTGTCTTAGTCTTTTGGAACTAGGTGGTCAAAAGCAGCAGCAAAGCTAAGAATGCAGCCCACCCACCACGTCCCTTAGAAGCGTGCTCCATTCCCAAGGTTTCAAATGAGGAACCCAGCAGCAGATGGCTTCTTGGTTTTTCTCTACCCACATGCAGTCCAGCATTCACAAACCAGGCAGGGCACCAACTACAGATCTATCTCCCATGTACTCCTTGCTTCAAGCCACCAGGGGGCAGGGAGAGGGGTGTGGCACATCTCCAGCTTGCATCTACTTAAAAACATATTGCCTGCCCTACCGTGTGCAGGGGACTCGGAAAGGCTGCAGTCCAGGGTGGACTCAATCTCTGTCCCACTGGCACTCACAGCACCACTGTAAACGCATGTGAACACATGATACCAACACTGCAGGTTGTGCTATAATTGAAGATTGTGTCAAGTGCCTGGGGAATGCCAGGGTGGAGCAATGATTTCTGCGTGGGAATGGGGGTGGGGGGGAGGGTGTATCTTCAAAGACAGAGGAAACATTTGGGCTAGTTTCTGAGGGGAGGGGCATCAGGCAGACAGGTGTCAAGATCCCAGAAATGGTGATATGGAAATATTTTGCGCAGTGGTTGGAAGGTTGTGAGGTCTCGAATGCCCAACATGTGGGTCTGGACCTCATCGCTTACTCTAGGGGTCCAGTCCCTTGAGTTTGAGACTCTCACCAAGCAGGTAGCGATGTGGTCAGGCCCGTGGCTGGGAAAGACCACTTTGGCACATCTGAAATGGGGGAAGACCAGTTACGACCAAGGCCACGTCCATTCCACAGAAGTGCTTCAGTTACACCCATACAATATTTAAAACACAATTTAGAAGTAAAATCTGAGGACTAAAGGGAGAAATGGACAAATTCACAAATATACTTGGGAGACATCAACACTCCTCTCTCAGTAATTGATAAAACAAGTAGACAAAAACAAAACAAACAAACAGGATAGGAAATCTGAACACTGTCAACCAACCTGACCTAACTGACACTGACAGAACTCTCTGCAATAGTAGCAGATACATATTCTTTTCAAGTGCACACAGAAACTTTCACCTAGACTATATTCAGGGCCATAAGACAAGTCTCAATACATTTCAGAGAACTGAAATTATACACAGTATGCTCTCTGATTATAATAAAACTAAATTAAAAATCAATAACAAAAAGATATCTAGAAAACCTACAAATATTTGGAAATTAAGCAACACACTCCTGGGTAAAAGAAACCACAAGGAAAACTGGACAGTATTTTGAACTAATGATAATGAAAACACAACATATCCAAATGGGAGGTGGCTACGGCAGTTAAGAGTGACATTTGTAAGTAAAAAGGCTTATACTACGAAAAAAAGAAAGGTTTACACTAACATTTAAAAAGCTAGGGGGGGAAAAATCCAGCAAATTAAACCCAAAATAAGTAGAAGGAATGAATTAGTAACATGAAGAGTGGAAACTAATGAAATAGAAAAAGAAATTCCATCCAACATTTAAAAATCAGATTTTACATAAAGATCTGTCTTTCTGACTTCTCTGAGGTTCCGGCAAGAGTAGAGCCAAATTCTGCCATAGCAGCAATGGGCTGGCACTGCAAATGCCACCCTTCAGGCAGGACACTATGCCCCAGCCCGCAGGGTGGGCTGGAGATGGGCTCCTGCAGTACCAAGAAATGGTGGGAAAGATGTAAAAAGGAGAGAGAGAAGCTGATTTGAAGTTCACTTCAGCACAAACTCTCAGGATATGGGGATGTGAGGGAAAAGAGGACAGAGATGACGGTGGCTGGCTTTCAGTCTTGGCGTGGGTATCATGACAGAAGGTGCCTTTTGCTGCCCTGGAAAAAGAAATGTTGCATGGATGCCTTTGGAGAGGGGAGACAGCAGGTTCTGTTTTGGACAAGTTGAGTTTGAGGATGTCTCAGGGTAATCCAGAAATGGAGATTTTGAATGAGCTGCTCAAAATACGGGTCTGGGGTTCAAGAGAGAAGAATGGAGTGGAAACACATCTGCACACTTCCCATATCCAGGGGATGGGGAAGTTCTGAGGGGCCATCACAGAGCAGGTCTCCTCTTTCTGGAGTCATACAGGAGAAAGCCAGCAGAACCTCATCCTCAGAGAAACGATGAACACCTACAACTGAGTATGGGGCTTTGGAGATATTGACAATTCCTAAGGCTGACGGGAGAGGAGACCAGACCTTAAGAAACACCGATAGCCGAAGCAGTTTTCCAGCCTTGCCCAATGTGAAGAATCCCCTGGGAAACTTGTCAAAATACAGACTCCTGGGGTCTCCCTCTAATCTACCCATTCAGAACGTGCAAAGACAGCCCTGGAGACCTTGATTGTTAGCAAGCTTCCTGGAGCATTTTGGAAGCCTTGCTGAGGAGCAGGCTGGGAAGGAGAGGAAAAAGAGTGTAGGAGAATCAGAGCAGGTAGAGCAGAAAGGATCATTACGGAAAGGAGCGAAATAGGCAGAGTCAGATGCCTGGAGCACAAACAGCAAAGGAAGCCAATGGATTTGGCAATGAGGTTGTCATGGATGACCTTAAATGGAGAGATTTTGGTAGAGAAAAGAGCCAGAGACTGCCAAGGGTACAGGGAGGATGGGTAGAGGGGTGGGTCAAACATTGTGCAGGTTAGGAGAGAAAGGGCAGGATACAGCTGGAAGGTAAGGGCAAGGTTATGAAAAAGGCTGATTTTTGTAGGAGCAAGATTCCAGACTGTTTGCAGGTGGATTAATCCAGTCAGAGTCAGAGTGAGAGTGGGGTGGAGGGTGGCTAGATGTTATACCAAGAATGGTTTAATGCAGTATCACCAGGGGTATATCACACTGCTGGGGGGCTTCACATGTCTTCGACTGCCACGTTCTATTAGTCTCTGCAAAAGTCTGGTTAACACCATCTTATAAAGGAGTAAACTGGCGCAGAGATTAAGAACCAGCCTGAGGTCATATGATATAAGCAGTAAGGACAGGATTGCTGAGTAGCATACAGGAGGCTCCTTAAACTTGCCACACCCAACAACCAAGCTCAGATTCACCCTCTCCCATTTCGAACCAACCTGACCCCATCATGAAACCCTGATTCGTCAGCCTTGGAATCTTCCCCCCATGCCCCACCACCCTCCATGCCGTCCTGACTCAGGCCTGACATCTGCAGTCACCTATTTTTCTACTCTCTGGTATCCCATCACCCTTACTATCTGGCCTCTGTACATAAACCCCTCTGCTGGCTTCCCCTCAAACTACAATCAAAATCCAGGAGCAGGGACACTGGGAGTGTGATCTGGCCCTGACCAGCCCTCCTGCAACTCCACTGACTTCCTTTCTCCTTTTCTGAATTGTTCTTCTTCAAACACACCAAGTCTGTTCCAGCTCAGGCCTGGGTGTTTGCACTTGCTTGTCCCTCCGCCTGGGACTCTTCCCCAGTATGTGGCTGGCCCATTCCTTCAGGTCCACTCAGTCCTCTGCTAAGACGTCACCTCAGAGGCCTATACTCCTACCATCACCCTCCACCTCCTTACCCAGGTTTATCTTCCCTCATGTGACTTATGCTATCTGATGTCACATTGTAGTTTTGTATAATCTGTCTCTTCCCACAGAATAAACACATTGAGACCCAAGACCTCATCTAATCTATTATCCGCTGTTATCTGAGGGCCCCAAATGGGCTGGTAGTATATGCATGCTGAAAGAATGCCTGAACTCAGTGAGCTTACATCACAGCTGCATAGACTCACCCCAAATCGAACACTTGCAGGATTCTCAGGGCCTCACCCCAGCATTCAGGCCTTCCCTTGACCCTCCTGGCTCCCCTCCCAAGCACTCCATATGGAACCTCTGCAACAACCAAAACAGCACCCCCCAAAGTAACCTGACTCCATTCTGCCTGGCTCCTTCCAGCCTGTGCTCCCCTCTGCCTGACAGGCCCTCCCAAAGACCACCTCCCTGGGGAAGCACACCTGATCCCCTGGTCAGAGTTCAGTCAGCCACCAGCCTGAATTACTGAGCCTCCCTGACACTCCAGACTATGCCCCACACCTGACCCAGGGCACATGCTGCCCAGCCTGGAATCCATCTTCAGGAAGTATTTGAAGGACAGTTGTTTGGGCATTAGGTGTGCCCCTGGACTTGCATGCTGTTATGTCCAACATAGTGGCTACTGATTGGGGGCAGGGGTTGGGGTGGGGGACTAGGGGACTGCAAAGATGGCCAAAATGACCTTTGGATTTGGTGTTTATGGGAAGGGCAGAATGCTCTGGCCTCTGCCAGCCAGAGGCACCGCTTCCTACAGTTTCATCATCCGATGTGCTATCAGAACAGAGCTACTTCTGGAAGCCAGGAGGGCAGGGGAATTGAGGGATTTGAACACAACAGCTGCCACTGGAAAGGTAGGTCCAGGGGAGCCAGACCAATTCCATTTTTACTTGTCACATGCCTGGTGATCTGTGACTCCAAACACCAGGCCTAGCTGTGCCTGTGAGGTCGAGGCCTGGACTGGCCCAGGGCCTCCACCTTGACCTTACCTTCATTGTGCTGAGCTCTCCTTCTTTCATCTCGTGGTGTTCTGGTTCCATCAATTTTCCTAGAAAAGGGAAAAAATGGGCACACATTATCTCAGGCCCCATTCGTCCAAGCATTTATTAAGGACTCAGACTTGAAAATGATCTTTGCAAGACAAACCTATATGTAGAAAGAGGAAATGATACTTTATTTACACTAAAGCAGAAACAGACCGAAAAATACACCAAGTGCCTGCTGTGTGCTCAACTGCCAGGCTTGCATTCCAGAAAACCTTCCTTCTTTCGGCCCCACACCAGGCCCTCCCAGTGTCCCGTTCCTGGGCCCAGGTCTCCCGCACATACGGGGAGTAGGGGTGTGTCCTGGGTGCAATCGTCCTTTGCGTTCCTGTCTGAAGCACGTCTTGGGGCGTCATCATGACATAGAACTGGCCTGCAGAGAAAGCGGGGGTTAGAGATAAAACTGAAGGCAGAGTCAGAACTGGCTGGGGCCTCCCTCCCTGCTAGGCCTGTTGCCTCCCCTGCTTCCACATTGGCCCCTTCCTCCCTTTACCTCCAGCCTGCAAGCTCTGATCTGTGGTCTGTACCGACACAGCCGTGGTATCTCCCACACTGGATGCTGGGAAATAGGCAAATCGTGCTTCTCCACTGACAGCCTCAGCTGCTGGGCTGCCGCCATTGCTGAAGGGATTTTGGATTACAGCCTGGGGTGTAGGAGGACACAGAGGCCACCCTTAGTTATCTTTGTTCCCCAACCCATCCCCTTGTTGCCCCGTTTGATATTTACATGGAAGGGAACCCCTATGTAATGTGCCACTCTGCCCTATGTCTCAGGTGGTCCTGGAACTTTGCAGAAACTCAGCAATCACTTGGTAAACTGACCAATTTTTACCTCTAACACCCTTTCCTATTACCATTATCCCCACTTTACAGGAAGAAAAAAAAGATGTTCCAAAGATCTTGCCCAAGGTTTCATTGTGTAGAACTGGGATTTGACCCACACAGCCTGATGGCCTGTGTCCCACCTTTCCCACCCCATGGGACTCCCCAAAAACAGAGTCAGTGTCCCCTCTCATCCCCCCAGGAGTTGATGGGCACCTACCAGTGGGAAGGGTGCTGCGGGACCTGGGGGCACAGAGGCAGCAGTGGGACCAGGGCGCTGGGCTGCCCCATCCACACCCACCTGGGTCACAGCCTGCTGCCCCCCTGCGAAGGCAGCCGTAGACACGACGCTGACGGCGCCTGCTGTGTCGCCCTGGCCATCCAGCTGACCATCAGTCACCTGGACTACGCGGTATGTCACCTGCAGGGGGCGGCAGAACAGCGAGACCAGCGCTGGGACCCAGGCAGGGGACAGATCCGAGCCCCTCCCTCCTAGCTCGCCCGCTCGACCCTCAGCTCAGCCCTCCACTTGCCCACCAGGCTCCCGGCCCACAGCCTCACCTGTCCTCCATTATTCTCTGTGCGGAACTGGTACTGGATGTTATGGTCGCCGAACGCCGCCTGCTGGACGCTGGCGATGGCCACCGCCGTCTGCTCCTCTGCCCCAGGGCCGTCCCCGCCTGCGGTCGGAGGAGGGTAGGGGGGATGGTCAGCAGTTGCATGGGCCTGGGCACCCCCAGGGGCCTCCCCGGATGCAGGCCGTAGCCCCAGTGGGCCCCGCGAACACTCACCCTCCTGCAGTTCGACGCCCTCCTCTGCCTCGGGTCCCTTGTCGTGACTGCGGGGAGAGCGAGAAGAGGGGGTTATGGCCGCCCACGCCCCCGCCCCTTTACCCAGGTGCAGGGTTCCCATCCTGCCCCGCCCAATCTGGGGCTGGGGCACCGCTAGGACCCCGGACCGGGGGTATTCGCGCGGGTACCCCCTCCCTCGCGGCCTCCATTTTGAGCTGGGCCCAGCAGTCGCTCGGGATCATGGCGGCCTGGCCGCCAGGCCGAAGGGCCGCAGCCAGGGCGCGCGGGGCACGGACCGGGCGGGCGCCCTTACCTGGCGGCGGCAGCAGCGGTGGCCGAGGCAGCGGGATCCAGACCCGGGTCCAGCATGTCCATGGGGGGGTGGGGTCGGGGGGGGCGCGGGGCCCGGGGGGAGGGGAGGGGTGGGGTGGGGTGGGGAGGGGAGGGAGGGGAGGGGGCGGGCGGCCGGGGGGGCCCCCGAGCCCGGCGCTCACGCCGCGCGGCAGGAGGGGACGGAGGAGACACGGGAGCCGCTCGCGCTGATCACGGGGACAAACAGTGGGGTCATGTGAGGAGGAGATGCCGCCGCCGCCGCCGCCGCTTTTCCTGCAGCCGCCGCCTCCGCCCGCCTGTCTGCCGGCTCGCGGCGGCTCTAGGCTCCGGGATGCAGCGCGGCCGACCCCCGCTCGCTGCACGCGGCCCTGGGGCCTCCTTCCCTGAGCCGCCGCCGCCGCCGCGACTTTTTTTTTTTAAACCCGGCCCGCCCTGGACGGCCGCCGCCTCTCCCCTGGATCGCCGGCTCGGGCGTCCGCCGCTCGGCCTGGCCCAGTCCGGCGGCGGATCGCTGCTGCAGCGGCCGCCGCTTTCTATTTTTTCCCCCTTTTTTTTCCTCCTTTACTTGAGCTGCGCGCGCGCGGTGGCGGCGGCAGCGCGAGCCCGGGACAGACGCGCGCGAGGGGAGGGCAGCCCCCGGGGAGCGCGCGCAGTCTCCGATGGCGGGCGGGCGCGCGCCGGCCTGGGTCTCGGCGGGCGCGGGGTCACCGCCACAGCCTCCGGAGCCGCCCGGCCGTCCGAGTAGAACGCGGGCCGGGATGGAACGCCCGGGGTCCCGCAGGAGGGACTGTGGTCGCCGGGGACGAGTCAGGCTGCGGGGTTTAGAGACAGTAAAGTAGGTCGGAGGGGAGGGGTGAATGGGGGGGGAGAGAGAAGAGCGCGCACGCGCGCTCCCGGCGTTCGGGCTGAAGTGCGCGAAGGCGGAGATCCGCAGCGCATGCGCACGCCTGGGCGGGGTCGGGGCGCGCACGTAGGGCCAGGCGGAGCCAACGTGGGGCACGTACTCCCTTCCTGGGGGAGAAGGCAGGGCAGGTCCTTTCCAGCTGGCCCAGAACTCAAGTCCCAAGAGAAGGGGACACAGGGCTTTGTGCAGACGCTCACGGCAGCTGTCTGGGCTCCCCACGTCGCTCAGCAAAACAAACGTTTCCCTCCAGACTTAGGCTTTGTGATCACGTATTTTATTAGACTTAGAAAGGAAAGATCATCAGTAGTCCCTCAAATTAAAAAAAAGTACAAAAACTACATACAAAATGTTAGATCAGACGACTAAACTTTCCCGACTCAGGGCCAAGTTCTGCAAAGGAGAAAGAAAAGGGTGTGAGCTTAGGAGGACTGGAGGAGAGGGTCCAGGAAGGGTCTTAAAGCCATGAAAGGGTGTTCACTCACCTTCTTAAGCCTCCGCTCCCGTGAGGCCTGGGACTCTGTCTCAGAGTAAGGGGGAGGTGCTGGAGGGTAGTAGACCTCCTCTTCCTCCCTGTAAGGTCTCCTCTCTGCTGGCACTTTTTTCCTCAAGGCCTCTTCCAGAAGCTGCCCATCATATTGGGGGTCCCTGGACCTGGAACCATCGTCCCGAGGGTCCCGGGAGCGGTGGTGGCGGGACCTAGGGTCAGCATGAGGGCGGTCTCTAGACCTGAAGTCATCGTAGTGGGGATCCTGGGAGTGTGGAAAGCCCCTTGGATCATCTTGATCGTAGAGGTCATCACGGCTGCGGCTTCGGGGGGGTGCATAAGCTTGACCTCTTCTCCCACTACTTGGGGGGGACCTCCCCGATTCAACAGAGCCAGGCCGCGTGAGGTCATCCAAGGCATCCACAGAGCGGGCCCGGGGCCGCCCAGCCCCCCAGCCACTCCTGGGTCGCTCGGTGAGGGGCTCTTGCTCCCACCTCTTAGGACTTTGGGGGGAGTGGTGACCCCATTCCTCATCCCGGATAGGGGTGAGGGCAGGGCCCCGGGAAGGCCGGGATCTCCAGTCGTCCTCATGGAGGGAGGTGACTTCACTCATGGCTGTAGGAAAAGGAAGTGTTACTAACTGCTGGGAGGTCAGGTCTTAATGCCAGGAGCTCAGGGGCCCAGCAGTGTCATGACTTGGCTCATAGACTCTCATCTGTTATGTGATATGCAGGGTCCTATAGCCATGGTAGGGAAGGAGGGACTATGTGCGGGATTTGCAGCAGTCCTGCCTGAGACAGGTTTATTGGGGAGACATGCTTCCCCTTTCCCTCTCAGTAATCTCCCCTACTCACCCCGTTCAAGACGGCCATTGGGGGGGCCCGGCCGAGAAGGGTCAAAGTTGGCCAGCTCTTTCTCCATGTAGTACAGGACCCGCATGGAGTCGTCCTGCTGGCTGGCCTGAATCCTGTAGCCACTACGGACTTCTAGGGACAGGAGATGGAGGGGATCAGTTCAGGTGCTGACCTAGCCTGTCCCCTACAGGTATGTCCAAATTCATAACAATTGGTTCTTACCAGAGGTCACACTGCTATCTGTGTCACGTAGCAGGGGTACCTGGGAGCTGTGGCCACCTACTGAGGGAGACTGGCTGTGAGTGGCTGCCCACCTACAGCAAAGCCTTGCATTCCCAGCCCCAGCCCCTCTTCCTTCCAGCCCCACACCCCTTAGTGCCCAAATGCCCAGCCTACCGCTGCGCCAGACTCCCACAAGCCTCACCTGAGCTATTCCTGTCGAAGTCTCCAGAGTAACCATTGTAGACAGGGCCCATGGGAATCATGGCTGCTGGGGGTGGGGTCTTGGCAGGGGACAGGTAAGCATAGGTGCTGGGGGCGTAGATGCTTGGGACGCCTGAGGTGGCTGCTTTGCCAGCAGCATACACTGGGAGGAGATACACAGTTTGAGAAGGTAGCCAGAAGCCTTGCTGCCCTTCCCTGTGATACAAGGTTGGGAAGGATGTTACTAGACTTTCTCCCCAGTTCCCCAGCCATGGAGCTTCCCTAGGCATGTGGTTGGTTCCTGCAGGTACATCTGCATTGAGTCCACACCTGTGTGATTGCTCAGAGCTTTTAAGGATGTGTGCACACTAGCAGCCTGTGGCCCCAATCTGCCATCCCAATATGTTTTGTTTGACAGTAATGGTTCAGCAACATTTTTCAAGGTTTTACATAAAATTCCA
The DNA here is from genome assembly GCF_057876585.1 of Rhinolophus sinicus. Classification (NCBI taxonomy): domain Eukaryota; kingdom Metazoa; phylum Chordata; class Mammalia; order Chiroptera; family Rhinolophidae; genus Rhinolophus; species Rhinolophus sinicus. The sequence continues at coordinate 47,077,127 of NC_142508.1, forward strand.
ACTTTCTTGCCACCTTACCGGAAGATGTGGCCACCCTGGGCCTGCGTTCTTAGGGAGCAACAGGAGGCAAAGATGCCCCTTTAAATAAACTCCATATGCTAGACCCACAGGCCGGAATTAAGTATTCCCATTGGTGCGCCCCTGCTCTCTTCTCAAGCCTGCTGGGTCCTCCCCCATGGGGTCTTCCATACCGAGACACCGTGGGGGTCAATCTGAGGCAGGAGCATGGGGGCTCAGAGTTCACTTGCCTCCATTGAGCAGCAAAGTGTTTCCATCTCAAGGGTGCACCCACTTCTAGGTACTCCTCCCCGCCCCCACCCCCTCCTGGTCCTAGGCTTGACAGCTCAAGGGCAAATCCTCCTCTGTCTTTCTCCCCAGGCAAGAGGCTGGGTTCTGGTAGCTGCACTTGCAGCAAAGCCACTGGGCCTAGGCAAGTCACTTCCTCCATGGGCCTCCAACAGGAAAATGGGTGGGGGTGGGGGGCGGGGACAGGCTCAGAAAGATCCCTTCACCTCTGATTCAGTGGGGAAGCAGGAGCCTCAGTGGTCAATCCCCCCAGGAGAAGCCCCTCAGTAGCTCAGGTGATGCTGTTTTATAATTAGCAGATGACCCAGCAGGGCTGTGGCTGCAGAAAAGTAACAGGAACTCTGGCAAGTTAATGTGGCCTTGGTTTTGGGTAACGGATTCATTGGGAGGGAATTTGCAGTCTTAGGCCCAGCCCCAGCCTTAATTAGTGAGGTAACAGCAAATCTGTTTGCAGCCCTCGGCTCCTCCACCACCTGAACCAGCTCTCAACTAAAAATGACAGGAGTGAGGGGATTTTTTTTTCAGGGGAGCCATATTTTGAAGAACCAGGTTGCCCACCACTGAGCTACAGCCTCATGCTGGGCACTCACAGTCTTCCCTTAATGCTCATGGCGCCCCATGAGGTCAGGACCTTACAGAGAAGGAGACAGGTTCAGAGAGCGAACACTGCTTGTCTGAGATCACCCAGTGTGAGTGGCAGGGCTCTGATTTGCACCCTGGCCCTCTGTCATTACCGATGTTGACAGCAGCAAGGTCCAATGGCTAGTGGACGTGAAACACTTTCTGTAGGCCAAGCCCTGCACTAAATTCTCGACATACCAGTTCCCCAGACTCACCCTGTACAGAGGGCTCTACCACAGCCCCATTTTACAGAAAAGGAGACTGAGGGCTTCCAAGATGGTAAGGCGGCAAGCCAGGCCTCAAACCTCAACCTGCCCAAGTTGGCAACAATCGCATATGACTCCACTGTTAACACAGCTTGGACTGTGTTACCTTAAAGGAGTTATGGCACATATGTGTAAGCTTTAAAGTACACAAACATACATCTCTCTGGAGTACATGGGTCATCCTTTACACAGCCTGTTCATTACTGGCCTAGAAATGGGCACGTGCCATGAGAGGATCTGGTCTATCCCTCTTTTGGTCTCATGTTCTAGGTGTTCCTCTCATGTAAAGTTATTGGTTTCTAGCTGTTGATGTCATCTGTTCATCAACTAAAGATACGGTGAATTTGGCAACGATGAAGGAAAAGGTGAAAGTGTTGAACTTATTAAGGAGTAGTAGAGAAGTATGCTTCCATGGGCAGCATTAAATGCAAGACACTAGATATCAGATATGTCCGCATATTAAGAATGTGTCCAACATAAACTTCCATATCAAAATATCAAAGTTGATAAAAATAGACGCAAAAACTTCCCAACAACTGCGTGTAGAGGTGCTGGTATACCAGAGGGTGCCTGAGGAGGGAGACTCGCTTTACTCCTTTATCCCCTCTCCTGTTTTGTTTGCTTCCCTCCCCCTTCAGCTCTGGTCCCACTTCCATTCCCAATCCTCCAGGTGCCACTCATGTGCTAGATATGTCTTTAAACATAGTGTCCATGTAAAAGTCAAGTGCTTGTGTGGGTTTTTCACATTTGCTCAAATTATGTGGTACTGTAAACCTTGTTTGGTTTCTTACCTTTTTCACTTAAGATTTTGTTTTTAAAGGGAGCTTTACTTTCTAGTGAATGTTTTGTACTATTTGAATTTTTTTTTCCACCATGTGTATAGACTATACTTTCAAAAAGAAAAACTCAAATGAAGATTAAAAATAAACAGAAAGTTGAGGTATGTAAATAAAAATCTGAATCAGCTGGTCCTTCTTGGCCCACTTTCTCCCAAATCGCTCACCTCATAACCTTCAGACCAGTGGCTCCTCCTCCCCTTGAACCCAGGTAGGACGCCAAGTGAGGGTGGTCACATGAGGGGCACTTACGAGCCTCTGGGCAGCAGCACCTCTCCGGGCAGCAGGGGCACCTGACGTAACAGCAGCAGGTGTGGGGGCAGCACTGACACCAGCAGATGCCCAGCAGGAGGAAGACAAGGAAGGCAGCCAGGCAGACGACCACCACGAACAGCCAGTCTGCAGAGAGAGGAGAATAGGCCCTGAGCCCAGAGGCCTGGCCAGGAACAGGGACACAGACACGGCGGGGCAGGGCAGTGCAGAGACGGGTAGGGCAAAGCTATTTGCAAAGCTTGGTAGGAAAGCCGCAGCCCTTGTTGGACTCTGTGCTAGAGGCTGGGGCGCAGCAGCAGAGGGATGCCCACCACTCTACAACCCAGGCCAGTCCCAAAGTTAGGGACCTCGCCCTGGGCTCATGGGGCAAGGCAAGAAACGAGAGGTGACCTGGCCAGAGCAAGACAGGCTGTAGCCTCAGAGGGGAGGAGAGAGAGAGCCAGCTGCCCACGTCCCAGACCCCAGAAGAGCACTAGAAGCACCAGTCACAGGAGCCTCCTGCCTACACTCCAGGCCCATCGTCAGCCATCCCGCCCACCCCAAAGCCCAGAACCAGGCCACTAGATGCCAGAGTCGGAATCAGGCGAGGTTAGTGGGGGGTCTACAGCGAGCAGTGTTTAGGGTGGAGAATACTTAGAAGCGTAAGTGTTGTGTGGGGGACTCCACCCCCGTACCTTCCATGGGCCCCGCCTGAAAACCAGGTAAGAGCTCAGCCACCCCCGAGGTCCTGCCTGGAGGGACAAAAGAGAGAAGATTATGCTGGCAAGGGCCAGCCCAGGCCACCCCTCCCTTGAAGCCCAGCTCCAGGCTCATCTGGGTGAAGGTGTGCCCTGAAGCAGAGGACAGGTTCGTGGCCTAGAAGGGTCCCAGCATGTGGTTCCTGCCCTCCACCCCCTTTCACTCATGTGGGTGCTGTTTTCCAGAAGGTTTCCATCACATAATTCACCCTCTCTCGTGCCCCAGGGTTTGTTGCCCAAAAGGGTTCTAGTACATCTCCCATGGGTTCTGAAGGTGCAACTTCAGTTTGGGCACTCCATCTTTTTCACATGCACACGTCCTCTTGCCCCAAAAGGTGGCATCTTGTGATAGGGACAGTCCTATGCTATCAGGCATAGTAGGCACAATGTCTTAGGACCCATGAAAGTTTTAATTTTATTTTAAAATCTGAAGAAAAAATATCCCAAATAGGTAATGAATTGTCTTTATAGCAAGGCAATCAAATTATAATTTTTTTATTACAGAGGAAGAGGCCCGTGAAGGCAGAAGTGCCTCTAGCCCCTACAAGTTACTGAGTGGCCCTAGTTCTTTGGCCCACAAGGGTCCCATGTTGGTCCATGCAGTCTATCCTGTCCACAAGTTTCACGGCCCAGCCAGTGCCTTCCCTCAAGTGCCACAGTTGCTCTGTGCCCACAAGCATCTCACAGGGGCATCCACACACCCAGCTCCCTGCCAACAAACCTGTATCCAAAGCTCATGCGCTCCAAGCCACATGCCCCCACCAGGGGGTTCCAACATCCAAACCAGCGGTTCTCAAAGTGTGGTCATGTCCCCAGGGCCAAAACTATTTCATGATCACACTGAACAAATATGTGCCCTTTTCACTCTCATTCTGTCATGGGTATACAGTGGAGTTTTCCAGAGGCTCTGTGACACATGATGACATCACTGATCTGATGGTAATGGACTGTGTACTTGTGTACCTTGCTTTAAAAATTTCCTGTTTTCAATTTCTAAGACATTAAGCAACTATAGATATAACCCACAAAAACATGAACAAAACCTCTTTGAGATCTTCAATAAGTTTTCAGAGTGTAAGCAGGTCCTGAGACTGCATTTTGAGAACTGCTAATGCAGACTGTGCATTTTACCAAAGGACACAGAGGTTCTCTGGGTCACTGGTGCATGCATTTTGTTGCCAACGCATGAACGCTGCTGCATGGCCTGAGTACCCTGGAGCACGCTCCCATCGTGTGTGCTCATTCACACATGCATTTCCTTGCATCGTGCAGATGATGATGGCAATGTCCAGCCTGGCAGCATCTCACATACGGCACATACCACACGAGCCTGTATGTGTAGGCTGAGAACAGAGCATCTGGCTAATGGCAGCATCCCTTCCATACCTGGTGGGGGGGTGGGGGAGCTCATGGCCAGACTGGGCTGCTAGTAGCTACCCTACCCTGACCCTGGGCATCTGGAGGGCCTCGTCTGAGGGAAGCACTCACTGTATAAGCCACACAATGCCATCCCAGCAGGGCAGCAAGGTTCCTGTCTTTGGCAAGGGCCTCCGGGGTCAGATGTGGCCCTGCACATGGGGCAGAAGGTGGGTCCAGCTTCCTCTTAATTTATACACCATCAATCCTCCTCCCTCCCTATCAATCAACTCTGACCATTTCTGTACTTTTAGAAAACGAGATGGAAGAGGCCGAGTCCCCAATTCTCTCCACTCATAGTTTGGCTCTGGCTTATTTGAAATGTTGAGGAGGGGGAGTGTCTCTGCCTAGGGTGCAGGGCACAGGTAAGCCCAAGTGACTGGTGGTGCCATGAGGGGAGAGCAAAGCAGGCGACAGAGCCCAGAGAATGAGCTGGAGGGTGGAGGGAGACACAGAAGTGGTAGAAGAGGCCCCCCTTACCCTCCCCTTCCCAGGCCCCCAGGGCCCAGCCCACTTACCCAGGACGATGAGCTCTGCGTAGGCCTCGTTGTTCCCCTGGAGGTCCTGTGCCGAGACCACGGAGCAGTAATACACACCACTGTCCCCCCAAGCTGTCTGGTCAAAGGTCAGGTCAGCATCTGTATCAGGAGATTGTGAGGCCACCATGGGGGAGGCCAGAGCCCCCGTGCATGGGGACATCAGGGAAGGGGCAAGGGAGAAAGGGCAGCAGATGTACCAAGTGACAACAAAATATTCATACCCAGGCCGTGATTCCTCTTAGGCTCCGTATTAAACACTTAACATGGGGGTATTTCAAGAAGTCTGTGAGGTGGGCAGTGTTATTTTCCTGGTTTACAGATGAGAAGACCTGACCTGCCCAAAGTTATCTAGCTCATTAGTGGTGGAGCTGGGACGGTCTGACTCCAGAGCCAGCGCTTCAGAATTATAACTATGCTCTTTACCATCTCTCAAAGCAAAAGTTACCTCCCCCTACATGAACCATTTAGGCCCACCAGGAAGCCTGGTGTAGGCCCAAGGGTGTGGGTCCAGGGTGAGGAGACGCCTAGGCATGAGAAAGAGTGGGTGTGTGTGTGGGGGCAGTTAGACCATCCCAGTTCCCCAGTGCCGTCAGCCCCCACAGTCCAGGTCAGGCCCAGGGCTTGGGGACGCTCAGGTGTGAAGCAGCCCTGGGGCAAGGAGCCTATTAATTACACCAGTAATGAAAGTCTTTCAGCACATCCGGTTTCCTCTCTACTCCTCAGGCCCTAATTGGTTAAATCCCTACAGCCATCCACCAGTAGGGGGCAGGGTGGGACCCAGTGGGCAACTCCACCTGAGGCCACAGAGGAGAGGAGACAGGTGTACCCCCACAGCCATCCGGCCACTTTCCTCTCAGCTTGTCTGGCACTTTGGCCCCTGCTGACCTGCCTACCACCTTGCCCCATGTATCCACTGCCCTTCTCCATGTCAGCTGAGGGCAGTAACTGTGTGTGCCCCAGCCTGCAGCACCTGGCATCCCCCAGGGCGTCAGCCAATTGCCAAAGGAATGAAAGAACCCAAGCCTTTCTCCTTTGGAAGACCTCACAGCCATACAAAAACCCTCCTTCCAACGTCTCTCTCTACCACTCCAAATGCCTTACCCTGGCCCTTGGCATGATCTGGCCACCAGTTCCCACACTAGCCTCATCCCCACCATTCTCCTTCACTCACTAGACTCCGGACACACCGGCCTCATCACTGCGCCCCATCATGCTGGGCCCACACCTGCCTCGGCTTCTGCTTGTGCTGGTACCTCTGCCTGTGTCCTCAGACTGTCTCTGGGCTGGTTCCATCCTGCTCATACAGCTCCCCACCCCACTGTGGAACTGTACCAGCCCGCTCAGGGGCTGAGCACCCCTGATCCCATCCCCAGGAGAATGTGGGCTGCATGCAAGCAGAACCTGGTCTATCTCGGTCACTGCTGAGACCCCAGCGCCCGACACAGGGCCTGACCAGGACCTGAAAATGAGCCCCTTCCCTCCTCATGCTGACCTCACACTAAGCATCTGTTGTCTCTTCCAGCGCTCTGGGCGCATACTCTATGCAAATAGGCCCTTGACACAGTCACTCAATATTCAACACATAATTACTGAAAGCACCCTGTGTTCCAGGCAGCGTCTGAGGTACGAGGTGTACTCCAGAATAACCGTGCTCCGTGGACGCTGGGGTTCTCCCATACCTTTTCAGAGAATCCTAGAGGTCAAAGTTACTTACACAATAATACTAAGATATTATTTGCCTTTTTCACTTAATCTCTGAATGTCCTATGGAGTTTTCCCGAGGCTATAGGACAAGTGCTATCACAATATATTGAATGCAGTAGCAGCTCTGACAATCTAGCTTCTACTCTGCCAGACTTCAAGGAGAAGTGCAAAAATATAAAGCAATGACACACCTTTCATTAAAGTTTTTTTGGGTTTGTTTGGGAAAATACAGTAGTATTTTCATAAAAAGTATGTTATCTATATTAACCTATAAGGAGTTTATCACTGTCATTTTAAATATTTTTTAAACTTCTCTCAGTTGGCTAGGTATAAAAACAAAGCTCTTTGAGGACCTCAGTAATTAAGAGTGTAGAGACCTAAGACCCTAAGACCAACAGTGAGAACCACTGCTATAGAGAGCAGATATAATCCCCGACCTTATAGAGCTCAGACCTTAACTTAGAAAGCGAGACAAGCAAAAAATGTAAATATAAGGCATATCAGATGGTGGTAAGCAGTATAGGGCAAACCAATCAGGGAGGACAGACAGAAAGTGCCAGTGTGCAGGTGAAGGTTGTGCAAGGAGGGTGACCTTAAGAGCAGATATGGAGTAGAGGACACGACTCCCCTCCGTGGTCATGCATCTAGCCACTACTTATTGAGTTCTACGTGCTGGGTCCCTTTGCATGTATTGTCATCAAATCCTCATAAAACTCTGACCTACATTCTCCCAAATGCTTCAGACTATCCAGAACGCCACCATTTTCCCACCTTACCTTTAAACCACACTCTGACCACACCTCTCCAAAACCAGAGCTCAAGGGCAGGTCCCTGACCCGCTCTGAAGACGCGGACAGGAACCCCCACCACCGCAAAAGTTCACGGACCAGGAGTTGAAAACTGGGCTCCGGTGGCTCAGATCCGGAACTCAATGCGTTTTCTTTGGCCTGCATGATGTTTCTAAAACTCGTGAAAAATACGGCTTTCTGGCTTCTTTTGATCAATTCAAAGTCCTGGGCCCACCTCCTTCCTGCAAGGCACATCCTGTCCCCGGTCTGTTCCACATCTGATCCTGACACACTGGGCTGGGCATTGCTCTAATTGTCTTAGGTGCAGGGAGAAGATGCCGGGTCTCCGATTGGGAACAAAAGCTGGGTCTCCTCCACACCTCTGGGCCTCTTGTTCCTTATCTGCATACAGCAGAGGCTACCTTCATGATCTTGGGGGTCTTGTGGGCTCTCTGGTCCAGTATTACTGAGTGGGGGGCACATGGACTCCAAGCAGCATGAGGTAGAAACAGGGCTCCTATCCAAGTGCCCCACACATCACCCAAAGCAGAGAGAAATGTAAGGGGGAGTTGGGACCCACCTGCGTTGAGGACACAGAGGATGAACCCCCGTTATACGTAGTTTGCGCAGGACTACTTTCACTTAAAACCCAATAGCTGGTGACCCTAGGAACAGCACAGGGAGTCCACATTTCTCCATCCTCAAAGCTGAAACGGAGGAAGCTCCCATGGCTACTGGGCTTCCTGAGAGGGCGTACACACAATGGATGCTTACAAATCACAGCCTGTATCAAACACGGGCCAGGTCAAGGCAGCTTGAAAGACTTGGGCCTGTGAGGCCTTTGGAGGATGAAGACTCTGCCCCAGGTAGAGCCCGAGGGTTGCTCTGGAGTTTTGGATTCAGCAAAAGCACAATTACAGCCAGCCTTCAAGAGCACTCTCAGTACTCGGGCTATCCTTACAGGGTTGCTGGACAGTCACGCCTGGTCCTGGCTGGAGAGGTCCCTGGGATATAGGCGAGGAGGCCTGGACAGGTTGAACCCACAAGACGCCCTCCGTCAAGAACAGCAGAATGCTTTGGACTGAGCTGCCTATGGAAATTCAGGACAAGTAGGTCTGGTTCCTCCCCAAAACAGGACTGACAGGCTGGGTCCCTGGAACCTTGCCTTTCGCTCACGGTTTAAACAGAGTGAGGGAAGGAGTGTGCCCTATGGCCTGGTCTCGTGGGATCTGCAAAGGGACACCCCCTTTGCTCTTCTGTCCCTATGCCTAAGATTAAAACCCTAATCTTGTTTAAGACAGTAAAGTATAAATCCATTAAGTGGGTGAGGCTTCACTTCTCACCCATCACCTTCCTCTCGGGCTCTCTAGATTCTTTAGGGCCCAGGCCCAATCCCTCCACAGATTACATTTGCAGAGATCTTAAGACATGTGCCCGAGTCACTCCATAAAGCACATCACCCAGGTCTGTCTTATTGTAGCACTCAGTACTCTCTGATATTCTTACTTTTTCTTTATCTGCACGTTTACTGCCTACCTCACCCCACCAGCATGTTACCAGCATGAGGGCAGGGACATCGACTGTTCTGATAACCACGCCATCCCCACCACCTACAACAGCACCTGGCACGTAGTAGTTGCTCAATAAATACCAACTGAATGGATGAATGAATGAATGACTTCTCCACTGCCCCTTACTTAGTCCCAACAGGCACTTCCTATCAGCAGGCAGCATAAAGGTTAAGGTCAAAGCCTCTCAGAGCTGCCTGGGTTCAAATCCTAGCTCCAGCTCTATGAGCTACCTAACTTCTCTTTGCCTCAGTTGTCAAGTGCAAAATGTGGCCATGACGACCCAGTGGGAGAATGTGTGTAAAGTGCCTGGCATGTTGTAGACTTTCTCCATTAAAATCTCTCGGCCCTTCAGTTCACTCATGTTACCTCCTCTGAGAGCTTTGCCGACGACCCTGGGCAAGCAAAGGGGTTAACAACTTGGAGACTAGTCCCAAAGTGGCTGACATAGAATCTCAGTTCTTACCAGCTGTGTGACCCTGTGCAAGTCACTTTGCCTCTCTGGGCTTCGGTAAAATAACAGCAGCAGAATCCACTCACACAATTACTGCGTGGTCTAAATGAGTTAATCCATGTAAACATGGGTTAGAGCCTGGCACACAGGAGGCCCTTTTTAAGTTGTTACTTACATAAATTTCACTTGCTATTGCTGGTAGTATTAGTATTATAAAACCCTTTCCTCTCTTTCCATTGCACACTTGTCTTTATCTCCAAGCACTTGATAGTATGGGTTGTGTTTATCTTATTTGTTTCCCACATTGGAATGTGAGCTCCACAAGGGAAGGGATTTGATAATTTTGTTTACTTCTGTATTTCCAGGGCCTCAAACAGCGCCTGGCATACGTTAGGTGCTCAATAAATCGTCATTGTTAAATAAAGGAATGGGTGGAAGGATAGAAAGAAGGATCCTGCTTTTGTCAGTCCTTTCAGACACGAGCACTGATGAGCTTGAGGTGGGCACTCCCAGTTGTGCACAAGGGGGCCAGCTCGAGCCTGTCCCTGTCCCCACGTCTTCTCCCTTGCCCCACCCAACATACTTCCTGTTATGGTGATCCTCCGGCCCTGGTAGTAGTCTCCCAGGGTAACGGCATTGCCTTGCTTGGTGGCCACAACCCTGACAGTGCGCACGCTGTCCTGGCACTCCACATACGGGTTGTAGCCTGGGTTACCAGCCGCCAGCTGGGCATTGAGCTGATTCTCGACACTGGCTGGGGAAAAGGTGTCAGCGATGCGGTCCCGGCAGAAAGATTTGTACTTCCAGATCACGATGGGTGCCGTGGGGGTCGTGGTCAACTGGTAGGTGCAGGGTAGGGTCACAGGCTGGAAGAGGATCACCACGTGGTAGGGGTCTGACACAGTCACCTGGATGGCACTGGCAGGGGCTGAGGGCAAGAGGAGAGTCGGCAGGGACTGTTATGAGCTCTGGGAAGTGCTTCAGCAGAAATGAGCAACATCACTTGTCACCAACTTGACACTTAACAAGTGTATGGTTTTACAGAGCGCCTGGCACACATTGTCCCTTAATCCCTAGAACTGGTGAGGCAGCTCAGATAATCATGCCCATTTTATAGACCCATGGGGCTCAAGTGGCAGGTGCAAGGTCAGATGGCCAGATTTCTTGGAACATCCTGTCCATCCCTCTTCTCAGAGTGTGTCCTTTGAACCACCGCAGCCCCCTTTGCAGTTGGCCATTGTCTCACAGAAAGGGCTTATTCTGTGGTCTGTACAGGCAAGCCCGAATGACCACCACAAAGTACTGGAGGCCCCACTTCAAAAACCACCACCAACGTTCCAAGTTTACCCTGGGTTTTGTGAATTTTGGGGGTGTGTGTGTAAATTTTGGAGTTGTTTGACTGAATGCTTTGCCACGGAGTAGCTAAAGCCCCCATAATGTCTCCATCAGCCTCCCACCTCACCCTACCCAAAGCCATCTCAAATGTGAATACCCCGAAACTCCTTGCAGAAAGACAAAATTCTCCTCATGACCTCACCCAAACAAACATCCGATCCAGTGAAAGCTTGCCCGCAGAATATGGTTTCAAACCAAGTCCAAAAGTCCATCCCACCAGACCTTACACACAGATACTTCGGAGCCTGAGGTACATGGGTGAGGAGTCCCCAATCCCGCACCCACCGGAGGCCTGGGCGCTGTTTCTTGATCATTACCTCTAGGAAATGTCTGATCCAGCCCTCGAGTGCCCGTCCCCCCGTTACCCCAAGACTTAGAAATTTCGGCTTGCGCCCAAGTCCCCATCCCAGCCTTTCCCATGGATCGGGTGGTCCTTCACCCCAGGCCTACAAAGAGTCCCATTCTCCTTGCCGCTCCAGTGTTCGCGGTCCCGGAGTTTCACTTCCTGCTATCTCTGAACAAGGGCGGGGGAGCGCTGCCTACACGAATGCAGGAATTCCCCTCACTCTGGCACATAAGGGATCTCCCGAGACCCTGGGGATCGGGAGGTCCTCGTCTCTGCGCTTCCCCCTCCCCCAGCTCTCCTGCCTCCTAGTCGGTGTAGAACTCCATCCATCCCCCTTCTTATAGTGCCCTCCCGCCCTTCCACAGCACCAGGGGCCCCGCTCTGAGTACCTGTGCAGAAGGTGCCGAGAAAGAGCCACACGGAGACAACCGCGCCCCAACTCGGGGTGGCCGGGTAGAAGCCCAGTCCCGAGGAGAGCCCCAGGGCCATTGGCGCCAGCGCGGCCATCTGGGTTCGTCCGGTGCGCGCGTCCCCTCCCGGGTACCCGGAGGGTAGGGGGCGCGGCGCGCACCAAGGCTGGGAGGGGTGCATGCCCCTCCCCTTCCCGCTTCCGTTTCTTGTCCCTATTCCAAGTCCACCCTGCCCAGTTCTAGAATTCTAATGAGCGGAAACAACATGGATGAAGAATGCTTCCAGCTTTCGGGGAGAAAGTTGTTTGATTTACTTTGGTTCTCTCAGTCACTCCACCCCCTGGGCGCTTTGGGAATGGATTGGCCCAGGTACACAGGGTATGAACGGAGGGCTGGGCAAGGGAGTGGGCGGTGGAAGGGGTTCCTCCGCCTCCCCGCCCGGAAGTGGGTTGACCCAGGTGTGCTCCGGCCCCTAGGGTTGGAACCAAGTGACCAGCTCGCCGGGAGGGCGCCTGCAGACCTGGGATTCCCGTCCCGGCCCCTCCTGCTCAGGCCGAGACGAGTGGAGTATGACTCACGAGGACCGAGACTCAACTGGCGTGATTCACCTGTTGAGGGGGCGGGTCCCGGCGCACACCTGTTCCCTCTCACCCCTCTCCCCGGCCCGCGATGGACCCGCCTAGGTACAACAGGCAGGGCGGGGCGAGTCTAAACGAGCTTGGGGTAGGGAGACGCTTGTGTATAGCGCCTGCTTTTTCCACTAGACGTGGGGTCCCTCACATCCCAATGAATCGAGGCGCTGCGGACCTCTTGTGTCTTTCACTTAGATGACTTAAAGAACCAAGTGAAGTTCCCAGAAGGAAAGCTCTGCCCCCTTAGGGACGCCCGTGGGGAATCAGGCGCAGGAAAAGTTGGAATTCTACTTCGGAAGTTTCCTCCGTCTCCCCCCTTTCCCATCTTGTGGTTTGGCCTCGGGGCATCACTTGTCCTAGGTCTGGCCTCCGGAAACTGGCTCTTAAAGGGGCCGAGCGGAGGCTCGGCACTAAGGACGGGTTTTTGCTTAAGCTTCCCAAGGACTTTACTACCTGCGACCTAGGGCGAGGCCGGGCAAGGCCACCAGAACGCCCGGGGTGCAGCGCGGATCTGCTGCCCCCTGATGGCGGCTAGGAGAAGCGCGTCCTGGGAAACACTAGGTGCTTCCTCTGAGGAGACTCCTAGGAGGTCGCAAACTGGCCACTAGCTGGCCGATTTGGTAAGCAGGGATATTTTATTGGACCGAATCTTGTTATAACTCAAGTAGGATAACGTACCTGTGTTCGAAATCTTCCTGTGGCTCTCCTTTCCAGCAGAAACCAAAATACTCTTGTTCCCTCTCTGACCTCACGACCTCTTAATCACGCTGGCCTCCTGTTGTGTAATGTGCCTTTCACACTCTCACTTCAGGCCTATTACACTTACTACTACCTGTAGCGGAATGTCCTTACCAAGGTGGCCTCATGATCCTCCACCTCCTTTAGTACTTTACTCAAAGATCACCTTTGCAGTGACACCTTCCCTGGCTACCTTTTAAAAAAATTTCAACATTCCTCCCCAACTTTCACATTCACTTCTTTAAAAAAATATTTTTATATGGCAAAATATACATACGAGGTCTGTCAATTAAGTTAGTGAACTTGTTGCAAGGATGTTTGCTAACCTTTTTTTTTATATATATCAGAAGGATGATTCATTATGAGCTTGTACCAACTGGACAAACAGCTAACCAAGTTTACTATTTGGAAGTGCTGAAAAGGCTGCATGAAGAAATTAGATGACCTGAACTTTTCGCCAACAATTCATGGCTCTTGCATCACGACAATGCACCAGCTCACACAGCACTGTATGTGAGGAAGTTTTTAGCCAGTAAACAAATAATTGTATTGGAACACCCTTCCTACTCACCTGATCTGGCCCCCAATGACTTCTTTCTTTACTCGAATGTTGTGAGAGCCTGAAAGGGCAGTCACCACGTTTCAGTCTCTTCCTGAAAGTCAAGGGGACATTAACCCCTCCGCAGGGCCCTACATCCCTGCATGGTACTCGTGACATGAGTGGGGAACAAAGTCCTGACACACAGGTTTAGATAGAGTGAGTAACACAGCTTTATTTGGGAACCAGTGTCCCTCCAAAGGCCAATGCTCCAGTAAGCACCATAGGTCATACAAGATAAAATAGAATTTAGTAATGAACCAAGTCCCAGAGTCAATCGAGGTGGAGAAACGTCCCTGCTCTGGGAGAGACGACTGGGCCCCCCACGAGTCTGAGGCAAGCTGGTCTTGCAAGAAAGAACTTGGGAGAGTTCTGGACTATCTCAGCTTGCACCTGGCAGAGGGTCTTAGCCAGAGCGCCCAGTCGGACTACTCACTGCACTGCTCTTGAGCTGTGCTTTTATCGTCTTTTTTTTGGACTTGTTTACTTCTTAGGTGATAACCAGAAGTTGTTTTGGAGAAAGTGTTTACCACTCAATTTTGTTATGCTAAGTTTTACACATAAATATAAACATGTTTACTTTCATGTATGTACATAAACATGTTTACTTTCACTTCACTCATGAGTTTCACACCTACTAGTAAACAACTTGTTTTGCAAACCTCGATCCAACAACAACCTTGTTTATAGTATATTTTATATGCTCTATACACCCAAGATAAAGGAAATATAGAAAGGAAGATCTTTTGATGACATTCAAGACATCAAGGGTAATACAGCAACAGCTCTGATGGCCATTCCAGAAAAAGAGTTCCAAAATTGTTTTGAAGGGTGGACCAGGTGCTGGCATCGGTGTATAGCTTCCCAAGGGAGTACCTCAAAGGTGACCGAAGTGATATTCAGCAATGAGATATGTAGCACTTTTTCTAGGATGAGTTTGCAAACTTAATGGCCTGATCTCGTACTATAAGATGTGTCCTTTTAGCCATTTGTAAGTGTGCAGTTCAGCTTTAATTACATCACAACGTTGTGTACTCATCACTGTCTAAAACCTAATCTTTTTCATCATCCCCAATATAAACTCTGTGCCGATTAAACAATAACCCCACTCCCACCTGTCCCTAGTGCCTGGTTACCTCTATTCTTTCTCTGTCAAATTGCCCATTTTAGGTACCCTATATAAGTGGCATCATACAATATTTATGTTTCTGTGTCTGCCTTATTCACTAAGCATAATATTCTCAAGACCCATCCATGTTGTAGTATATATCACAAAATGTCATTCCTTTTTATGGCTAAATAGTATTTCACTGTATGTATATACCACATTTGTGTATCCATTTATCTGTTGTTAGACACTTGGGTTGTTTCCACCTTTCGGTTATTGTAAATAATGCTGCTCTAAACATTGCTGTACAGATAACTGCTTTTAAAAAGATTTTTATCAAAATATAGCTAACATACAACATTAAATTAGAGTCAGGTATACACCATAGTTATTCAATATTTATATTCCTAAAGAAGTGATCATCATAGTAAGTCCAGCAACCACCTGACACCGTACCACGCTATCGCAATATTATTGACTATATTCCCCATGCTGTACATCACATCCCCATGACTTATTTGTTTTATATCTGGAAATTAGGACCTCTTATTCCCCTTCAAGTTCCCCCCCCCTTTTAAAAATTTTAATTACAGTTGACATTCAATATTATTTTATATTTCAGGTGTACAGCATAGTGGTTAGACATTTATATAATTTAAGAAATGATCACCCTCACTAGTCTAGTACCCACATGGCACTATACAAAGTTAGTATATTATTGGCCATATTATTGACTATATTCCCTATGCTTTACTTTACATCCCCAACACAATTTGTAACTATCTGTTTGTGCTTCTTAATCTCTTCACCTCTTCACCCTGCCCCCAACCCCCACCTATCTATCACCCCAACAACTCTAGTACCCAGCTGCACCATACATAGTTATTACAATATTATTGACTATATTCTTTATTCTATACCCTACATCCCAATGATTACTGCATAACAATCAATTTGTATTTCTTAATCCCATCCCCTTTTTCACTCATCTGCAACCTCCTTACCATCTGGCTACCATCAAAATATTCTCTGTATCTATGAGTTCGTTACTGTTTTATTTGTTTATTTTGTTCTTTAGATTCCACATAGAAGTAAAATCACATTGCATCTCTCTTTCTCTGTCTGACACTCCACTCAGCACAGGACGTTCTATATCCATCTATGTGCTGCAGGTGGCAAGATCCCACTCTCTTCCCTGGCCAAGCAATATTTCATTGTATATATGTACCACCTCATTTTTATCCATTCATCCCATTGACAGACACCCAGGCTGCCTCCACATCCTGGCCATTGTAAACAATGCTGCAATGAACATATGGATGCACATGTCCCCTTGAAGTAGCATTTGGGTTTCTTTAGATAAATACCTTGAAGTGGGATTACCAGGTCCTTCTTTGTCTCTTGTCTTTGTTTTAAAGTCTATTTTGTCTGGTATAAGTATTGCTACCACAGCTTCTTTTTCTTTCTTTCTTTCTTTTTTCAAATTTCCATTTTCATGAAATATCTTCTTCCATCCCTTTACCTTCTGTCTGTGTGTGTCTTTCAATCTGAAGTGAGTCTTTTGTAGGCATTATATGAAAGGGGTCTTGTTTTCTTATCCATTCAGACCTCCTATGTCTTTTGAGTGGGGCATTTAATCCATTTACATTTTAAATAATTGTTGATAGATATGTAGCTATTGCTATTTTATTATTCATACTTTTAATTTTTTTTCCGTCTTAAAGAAGTCCCTCTAACATTCCTTGTAATACAGGTTTGGTGGTGATGAACTCCTTTAGCTTTTCCTTGTCTGGGAAGCTCTTTATCTGTCCTTTGATTTTAAATGACAGCCTTGCAGGGTAGAGTAGTCTCAGTTGTAGATCCTTGCTTTTCATCACTTTGAATATTTCCTGCCAATCCCTTCTGGCCTGCAAAGTTTCTTTCTTTCTTCCTTCCTTCCTTCCTTCCTTCCTTCCTTCCTTCCTTCCTTCCTTCCTTCCTTTCTTTCTTTTTTTTTTTTTAAGATTTTATTGGGGAAGGAGAACAGGACTTTATTGGGGAACAGTGTGTACTTCCAGCACTTTTTTCCAAGTCAAGTTGTTGTCCTTTCAATCTTAGTTGTGGAGGGTGCCGTTCAGCTTCAAGTTGTTGTCCTTTCAGTCTTAGTTGTGGAGGGCGCAGCTCAGCTCCAGCTTAGCTCCACATCCAGTTGTTGTTGTTAGATGCAGGGGGCGCAGCCCACCATCCCTTGCAGGAGTCGAACCGGCAACCTTGTGGTTGAGAGGACATCCTCCAACCAACTGAGCCATCCAGGAGCTCAGCGGCAGCTAAGCTCAAGGTGCCTGTTCAATCTTAGTTGCAGGGGGTGGAGCCCACCATCCCTTGTGGGACTCGAGGAATTGAACCGGCAACCTTGTGGTTGAGAGCCCACTGGCCCATGTGGGAATCGAACCGGCAGCCTTCGGAGTTAGGAGCCCGGGAGCTCCAACCACCTGAGCCACCGCGCCGCCCGGCCTGCAAAGTTTCTGTTGAGAAATCAGCTGACATCTAATGGGAGCTCCCTTTTAAGTTACTATTTGCCTTTCTCTTGCTGCTTTTAGGATTCTCTCTTTGACTTTAACCTTTGTCATTCTAATTATAATGTGTCTTGGTGTGAGCCTGTTTGGGTTCATCTTGCTTGGGATTCTCTGCACTTCTTGAACTTGTATGTCTATTTCTTTCTCCAGGGTAGAAAACTTTTCATTCATTATTTCTTCAAATAAGTTCTCAATCCCTTGCTTTCTCTCTTCTCCTTCTGGTAACCCTATGAGGTGAATGTTACTACACTTAAGGTTGTCCCAGAGGTCTCTTAAAGTATCCTCATTTTTAAAATTCTTTTTTTCTTTTTGCTATTCCGACTGGGTGTTTTCTACTACTTTGTCTTCCAAATCACTGATTCAATCCTCTGCTTCATCTAGTCTGCTGGTGATTCCTTCTAGTGCAGTCTTCATTTCATTTATTGTAGTCTTCACTTCTAACTGGTTCTTTTTTATGGTTTCTATGTCCTTTCTTTTATGCTTGCTATCTCTTTGTTGAAATTTTCACTAAGTTCCTTGAGCATCCTTATAACCATTGTTTTGAAATCTGATCTGGTAGGTTGCTTGCCTCCATTTTGTTTAGTTATTTTTGTGAATTTTTCTCCTGTTCTTTCATTTGGGATGTATTTCTTTGTTTCCTCATTTTGGCTGCCTCTCTGTTTGTTTCTATGTATTATTAAGTAGCTCTGCTACATCCCCCAGTCTCGGCCAGGTGACCTTACGTAGTAGGTGCCCTGTGGGGCCCAGTAGAACAGTCTCCATAGTCACCTGCACCAGGTGCTCCAACAGTGGTCCTTGTGTGGGTTGTGACCTCTTATAGTTGAGCCTTAGTTACTATTGACATGTCAGTGGGTAGGATTGACCCTCTGGCTAGTTGGCTGTGGGGTTTGGCCACATCCACAGCTTACAGGCTGCTGTTCGAGGTGCTTACCCCACTGAGTAGGATTTGACCCAGTGGGCTTTGGTGCCTATTGAGACTGCCCTTTGGGTGTGCCACTTGTGGGGCTAATTGGGTGGTATGCTGCTGTGGTCTGAAGCCAACCTCCAAGTATGTTCGTTCTGGTGCCTCTTGTGAGAGGCTCTGGTGCAGGCCCAGGTCACCCACTGCCTGTGACCAGTCAGGGACTACCTGGTAGGAGCTACAAAGCTATTTGTGGTTGTTCACTGCCTATGCTAGCCTTGGAGGTGCATGGGAGAGGCCAGGCTGCGAACTGAGGACATCTGCCACCAGTATCAGGCCTGGGGTAGCTCCACAAAATACCAGGACACCTCGAGGCCTGCTGCCACCTGCGAGCTCCCTTAGATTAAAGCTGATAAAGCTTTGTGAGGTATGCACGTTGGGTGAGGCAGGGTCTCAGGAAGTCACTAGAGCGGGAAGAGTTGTGGTCACCAGGTTAATATAAATTCTGGTGCTAGTGCTGAGCTGAAGCTACTCAGCAAAAGTCTCAGAGCACACCAAGGCTGGTCACCACCTGCCTGGGGTCTGTTGGACTCCAATAGTTTTCCAAGAATGAGTGAAATGGGGGCAGGGCTGGCTGCTCTTGGAGAGTGTACCTTCATCATTGTGGGAGTTGGGTGGGGTGAGGTCTCAGTGAGTCAGTGGGGCAGAGCTGTGGATCTCACCAGACCAATCAGATTCAGATTTGGCTGTAAGTGTAGTGGGAGGGCTCAACACAGGAAAGATGGCTCCAGCCTGCCAGATGCATGGGAGAAGAATACCTCACAGGGAAAATGCTGACTGTCCTCCAGCCCTCGCTGTGAAGCCACACAACTCATTTTGCCCCCCCGTATGTCTCCGACACCCCCTGAGTTATTGTCCCTCCACTGGAGCCCAAGGTGAGTGCCTGGGGGTAACAGTCTGTGCACAGGCCCTTTACGAGGAAGCGTGGGTTTCCACAGCCTTCCATTCGACCTGGATGGTTGGAATCCCATTGCTTTTCACAGCCTGATTTTGAGGTGGCTCCTCTTCCCAGCACCAGTACTCTGGGTTAGGGAGGCCAGTATGGGAGGCTGGGGTCCCTCACTCCTCTGGAGGGAACCTCTGCAGCTGAGATATCCCTCCCGGTTCTCAACCACCACACAAAGGTTTGGGGTTAGCCAGTTCCACGTCTTGACCCCTCCTACCAGTCTCAATATGGCTTCTTTATATCCTTAGATATAAAACTTCTGTTCAGCCAGACTTCAGATGGTTCTCCAGGTTGATTGTTCTATAATTTAGTTGTAATTTTAATGTGTTCATGGAAGGAAGCAGGCACAGTGTTCATCTACTCCACCATCTTGGATCTTGGGATCTAGATATCTGCTTTTAATTCTTTTGGATTATACGTAGGAGTGGAATTGCTAGATCCTATGGTAGTTCTATTTTGAATCCTGAGGAACTGCCAAACTGTTTTTCACATTGCTACATCTTTGACATTACATTACAGCAATGAAGGAGAGTTCCAAGCTTTCCACATCCTCACCAATACTTGTCATTTCCTGTTTTCTTGATTACAGGCATCCCAGTGTGTGTGAAGTAGCATCATGTGAAGATTTATTTCTGGATTCTCTATTTTATTCCATTGGCCTATATATCTGCTCTTTAATGTAGACATAAATTTCTCTCTTAGCACTGCTTCTGCTACATCCCACAAGTGTTGGTATATTGTATTTCCATTTTCATTTGTCTCTAAGTATTTTTAAATTTCCCTTGTGATTTCTTCTTTGACCTATTGATTGTTTAACAGAGTGTTGTTTAATTTATACACATAATTGTAAACTTTCCAGTTTTTCATCCGTTATTGTTTTCTAAATTAATCCCATTGTGTTTGGAGAAAATACTTGGTATGATAGCTATCTTTTAAAATCTACTGAGACTGAATTGGTGGCCTAACATATGGTATATCCTGGAAAATGTTCAATGTGCACTTATATTTCATCATTGTCTGGAGTGTTCTGTATATGTCTGTTAGATATAGTTGGTTCATTGTGCTGTTCAAGTTCTCTATTTCATTACTTATCATCTATCTGTTTGTTTTATTAGTGAAAGTGGGATATTTAAGTCTAACTATTATTGTAAGACATACTCTACAAGTATTTCTCCCTGCAATTCTGTCCACATTTGCTTCATATTTGCTCACCTATTTTTAAACTCCTCTAGTGAATTTTTCATTTCAGTAATTGTATTTTTCAGCTTCAGAATTTCTTTTTTTTAATACTTTCTACCTCTTTATTGATATTCTCATTGTGTTCATAGATCACTTTCCTGTCTTCCTCCATGTCTTTGTTAGCTCTTTGAGCATTTGATGACAGTTGTTTAATTCTATAGCTAGTATGTCTGCCATCTGGACTTCCTCAGTGATGGGTTTTTATTTTCCCATACTTTCCTGTTTTTTCATGCCTTGTGATTTTTTTGTTGTTGTGGTTGAAAATGCACATTTGACACAATTCCGTGTTAACTATGGGAATCATATTTTCATCTTCCCCCAGGGTTTGATGGAGATGTTTGTTTGTTGGTTGGTTGGTTTGTTGTCGGTGTCTCTGTGCTGGGGACCAGCCTGAGGAGAAATCTTAAGGTATCTCAGATCTTTTCTGAGGGTGACTCTTTCCTTGGGCTTGTGCAATGACTTTCTAAATTCCCCTGTAAGATGTATCAGTCATTTTTTTAATATAAATTTATTATTTTAGTTTAGTTTCAGGTGTATCAGTTATTTTTGAATGCCCTAATCCCTAAACATCTCACTCCCAAAAGGGGAAGTAGGGGAGATAATCCAGAGGCTTTCCCTTTAAATCTCCTGGAAGTTGCTTCAGCCAGCTGGGGTTGAAACAATGGTGGCCCACTTCTGTGTCTGCACCTCTGTGATCAGAAGCAGTAGTCTGCAGTCAGGACACAGAACCCTTATATTTAGAGGACAAGGTCCTCATTGCCCATCCTCCAATAATAACACTGAACACTTAATATATAGCATCTCATCAAAATCCTCAGAAGAGACCTGTGTAGCCTATACCATTAAAATCCCTATTTTAAAAATGAAGAAATTGAGGTTCACAGAGAGAAAGCCATTTGACCAGGCCAACTTTGCAAGAGAATTGCAGTTATTCAAATAAGCAGCCTCTGGTAGCTGGGAGCTGACCTGACACTAATAACTGGGTATTAATGTTGCTAGAAGGTGGCCTAGAACTCACAGCTAGATCATGGTATTCTCCTGTTGAAAATAAACAATTTCACAGAACACCAACATCACATAAGGCCTCTCTGTAACACTAACGAACCAAGAGAAAAACAAGACCACTCTGTAATCATGTCTGAACACAGACAGAAATAGAAGCATTATCCAAGCCACAAAATACCAAACATCCCCCTCTCTCAGCTAATATGAGTGACTGCTGCTTTAGCTTCACCGCATTCTTCTCATCTTAAAGATAATACAGGGGCTGGCCTGGTGGCTCAGGCGGTTGGAGCTCTGTGCTCCTAACTCCGAAGGCTTCCGGTTCGATTCCCACATGAGCCAGTGGGCTCTCAACCACAATGTTGCCCATTCAACTCCTCGAGTCCTGCAAGGGATGCAACTAAGATTGAACACGGCACCTTGAACTGAGCTGCTGCTGAGCTCCTGGATGGCTCAATTGGTTGGAGCGCGTCCTCTCAACCACAAGGTTGCCGGTTGGAGTCCCACAAGGGATGGTGGGCTGCACCCCTTGCAACTAGCAACAGCAACTGGACCTGGAGCTGAGCTGCGCCCTCCACAACTAAGACTGAAAGGACAACAACTTGAAGCTGAACGGCACCCTCCACAACTAAGATTGAAAAGATAACAACTTGACTTGGAAAAAAGTCCTGGAAGTACACACTGTTCCCCAGTAAAGTCCTGTTCCCCTTCCCCAATAAAAAGCTTAAAAAAAAAAAAAAAGATAATACAGAATTACTCCCACTTCCTGACAGTACCCAATCCAAAGCAAATCCCAACTTTCTTGAACCCTTCCCTAAATCACATAACACAAGCCCAAATTCTATAAGCCTTTTCTAACACCGTTTTTTACTGAGACATTGCAACATTCCCCATGGTTGCATCTTCCTCAGTGCAGTTGGTCAATAAACCCAACTTTGTTCAACCACAGATGCATACTTGATGGCCTTTGGCTGAAGTGCATTGCTACATGCCAGACATGTTCCCACCCCAAGGCCTTTGCATGTGCTGTCTGCTTAGTCCAGACCTTGCTTCTTCTGGAATCTGCATGGCTCATCTTATGTGGGTCTGCTCAAATGTCAATTCTTCAGAGAGGCCTTCTCTCCTCACTCCCTTTAAATAGTCTCTGTATTGATAGGATTGCCATAACAAATAACACAGACTGGGTGGCTTAAACAACAGAAATTTATTTCTTCACAGTCCAAAGGCTAGGAGTACAAGATCAAGGTGCTGGCAGGGTTGGTTTCCTTCTAAGGCCTCTCTGCTTGGCTTGCTGATGGCCATCTTCTCTCTGTGTCCTCACATAGTTGTCCCCCTGTCTGTGTTGTCTGTGTCCTAATCTCTTTTTATAAGGACACCAATCATACTGGATTTGGGCCCACCAAAATTTTAACTTAGTTACTTCATTTTAACTTAATTACCTCCTTAAGGCTCTATCTCCAAATAAGTTTAAGGTACTAGGGTTAGGGCTTCAACATATGAAATTTGGGGGACACAATTCAACCCATAAAAGTCTCTATCCCCATCTCTTTCTCACCACTCCCCACCCCGTCAAAGCAGTTATCTGCTGTTTTTTCAGTCATTTACTTGTTTACTATCTGTTTTCCCTCAAGGCAAAGGCAATATTGCTCAGCAAATATTCCAACGTGTTTCTGTACATTTCCCAGCCCCTCCTACAGTTAGTGGGGCTATGTGATTAATTCTAGTCAATGGCCTGCAATCATAAGTAATGTAACTCCGTACCAGGCCAAAGCATTTAATCATCACTATCCTCCCTTCTCTTGCTGTAGCAGCTAATGTTGTTGCTGATGGTACAGTCTTCATAATCCATGGCACTTGAAGGGACTCTGTGGAGTAGGTCTCTCCACCAACCCACACTGGACATGTAGCACAAGCAAAAAGAAAATTGTGTTAAGCCACTGAGATTCCAGAATTATTTTGTTACACAGCATAACCTAACTTATACTGATTAAAACATCCCCACTAGAATGTAAGCTCCATGAGGACAGGGACTTAGCAAGTGAGTAAGAAATGATTATTTGTGGAGTACATGAATGTCCCAGGCACAAGAAGTCCCCCTGCTGAGTCCAAATTACTCTAATAAAAGGTGGATCAAGAGATGAAACTGATTCCAGAGTCCGGGACTGAAACCTTGGCCACATTCTCATTATCCTAACCACTGTCTTATTCCAAACCCAGACTGTGCCAAGAATTTTACATGAATAATCTCTTGAAAGCTTTATAACCACCATAGTTTGTGAGGGAGAGTTCTAATGTCCCTATTTGACAGATGGGGGAACCGAGGCTTAGAAGTTTGAGCACTTGCCCAAGGTGATGCAGTGCCCATCATAATCCTGGAATGAGTAGTTTTTGCCATCTGTGGATACTGTGGAAGACATGGTTGGTTACACCAAATAAGTATTCTCTTCTACGTCTTTCATGCATACACAGCCCTGATTTTGTTTAGATCTTCTCTGACTTCTTTAGTCAGAGAAAATTGTACGTCCCCAGTCCCAGAGAGCAACTTCTGATTGGCTTAAACCAATCATGAAAATTTCCTTTCCTTTCAGGGATTGCTTTGGATCTGCACATGGGAACTAATCCTGGCCAATGAAACTTTAGCAGAGGTCTGATGGGAAGATTTTGGAAATGGTTTTAACTTTATGATGTAAAAGAATAGTTCTTGTGGGAGACATTAGCTGTGGTAATTATTACTAACTGCTATTTGCCAAATACTTCAGGGACATACAGAATTCCACTTCCTTTGTTGGGTTGGTGAATTGGTGATGCTATATAACTGTTTCTAGCCAATGGTTTGTGAACAAGTGACATGTGTCATTTAAGGCCAGAGCATTTAATTGTGCTCATAAAATACAATAGAGCTCTCTTTCTTCCTCCTCTGGCATGAAATTGGAAATGTTAAAGATGGCAGTTGCTCCATCGTTCTGGATCCCTGATGAGTATAATGCTAACCCACAATGGACATGGTACATGAGTAAGACATAAACCTTTGTCTTTGTAAGTCATTGAGATTTGGGGGAAATTTATAACTGTATAGTAGCAAATAGCCTATCTTGAGTAATACAGAAATTAGTATAAGGAGTGGGGTGCTGCTATAATTAAAAATACACATGGCATTGGCTTAGACACAGAGTAAAGGGAACAAGGAAACTTATTTGAAACTAGAAGAATGGAGACTGTTGCCTGAGATACCTTGTAAGGTAGGTACAGTACTTAATAAACTTGCAGCTTTAGGGGAAGTAGTTGAAATACGTAATAGTAGGAGTGAATGTTGGCTAGAGTTGGCCAATAATTGGGAAGGCCTTTGAGAAACAGAGCCCAATTAGAACTCAGCTTTTGTCAAGATAAAATCAAGGGTATATCACTAATTAAATAATTATTGACCATTGTTAAAATCTCCGAATGAATTAAGATACTCTGAGAAAATCCTTAAGTTACTTCCAGGTAGTAACTTAAGGCTCAGTGAATGAAAGATGGAGAATATGACTCTCCATGGGTGGGGGGTGGGGTGGGGGGAAGGGAGAAAGAGATAGCAGTGGGAGGGGAACATCTTGAACAGAACTGTGAATGTGGTTTTTTTGCACAAGGAGTTGACTGGAGGCTTTTAAGAATCCATAATTCCCAATCTTTGGGAGACAGCAAGCAGGCTGAGAAAGTGCCAAGGAGCTCACATGTTCTAACGCCACTTCACATGTAGCCAAGGAGGACAATGGAAAAGGAGATGCCTCCCTGGAGGGTGGAGACATGAGCCACAGAGAACAAAGGTTTGGGAACCCCTCCCCTAAGAAGCTGATTTGGTGCTAATTAAGGAATTCTCCCCATCTACAAGATAGGAGGCCCTTGCAGTATCTTATCACAGGATTTTAAAAATGGTGCAGACCAGTGATTTCTGTGTGTTTCCCCTTCTTCTCCTTCCTGATGTACATGAAGCCATTTTTCCCATTCCACCGTTGTTTATTGGGTACGTGGAGGACAAAGAATTTAGCTTCTTAGTTCACTTGTTCTGACTTAGGTTCACTCATTCTGTTTCCTGCCCAGCTCGTGTGGACATTTGAGTTTTTGACCCTATAACCTACACCAAGCTGTTTGATGACATGAACTGAATTGTACTCCTGGAAGTGCAGTGGACCAAGGCATTCCACTGCCCAGGGCTGATGCCTGAGTTCTGTGGGTGACTTCACAATGCCCAGGGTGGTTCCCAGCCTCCTCGGACGACAGAGAAGTAGTCTCGGGCGACAATGCTGAGCACCTTATTGCTGCTTTGCCTCTCTCTCCCCACTTTGTGGACCCAGATATTAATCAGCTGTACCTACAAGAGTCTCTGTCAGCGGGCCCTCCTCTCGGGCAATGATATTGCCCTGCAGTGTGACGATCCAAAGGCAGTCTGGTACTTCTCTTCCATTCTGGAGGAGGTTCCCTTGCTGGTCTCCTCAATGCCTAACACAAAGAAACTGCCTGGGGGCAGCCTCCAACTGACCAACCCTCAGCCCTCCCAGACAGGCCTCTATCACTGCCAGGACAGTGACAGTGCCCTCATAGTGGAGTATGAGCTTGATTTTCAGGATGTCACCACCCTGCATGTTACACACAAAGATCTGGGCCAAAAGCCCCTTCAGAATGAGACTCTGAGGCTGAGTAGCAGTGTACTCATCTTCACCCACTGGGAGCCCTGGCAGGACTGTAACCTCTGTGGGGAGCCAGGGGAGCGCAAACGCCTGGGGTACTGCCACATTGAGGAGCCCCTGGAGAAACCCATGCCCTGTTGGCTCTATCTGAGAGGGGAGAAGGTGCGATACAGCCGCATGCGGCCTGAGCTGCAGGTAGAAGCCTGCCTTGTACCTTGCGACCACTTCAAGGAAACCAACCAGCCATACTTCGTCTTTGACATTTACCAGCTGGGCAAGTTGACCAAGAACATGTGGCTCACCTGCCCCTTTGCTTCCATCTACAGGTGAATGATCCAGGGCGTCAGCCCAGCCTTTGACCCTCACCCAGGCTTTATTTCCTGTGCGCACCTGGGACAGGGGTTTATCTTCTAGTGGAAAAGCAGGTTCTGTCTCCCAGCCCATAAGCCTTCATGGTCAGTTTATGCAGTGAGGGATCTCTTCACTGGCTTGTTCAGATGTTCATTCATCAGGAATTGCCTGGTGCCCCTTCTGAACCAGGCCCTATGTCGGTGGTAATGTGGACACAGTGGTGACCAATAGAGACCTACTCCCTGCTCTCACAGGCTCCTGATAGTAAAGGGCAGACCAAATATAAAACCTAGGGACCAAGACACTCTGTCTCATGCTCATGTCAACATAGACACTACTGTGGTTTCTGTCTCCTCATTGAGCTCTGACTGATTCAATTTGTCTATCCATCCTTGTACCAATGTCACAGTATTTTAATTATTATGCCTTCATAATAAGTCATGATATCTGGTAGTATACGTCTTCCTTTGGTGTAATGTCCATATAATGTTTTGATAGCAGGCCTCATAGAAGTTTAGAAGTGTTCCATCTTTTTCTATTTCTGGAAAGGTTTTGAAAGATTTGATGTCTTTCTTAATTGTTAAGAAACGCGTGGAAGAATTCACTAGTAAAGCTTTCTGGGCTTTGTGGGTTTTTTGTGCATAGGTTTTTAATTACAGATTCAATTTCTTTAATAGTAAGTGTAGAACTGTTTAGATTTTTTTTTCATGTGCCACTGTTGTTGCGTTTTCAATGAATTTATCTGTTTCAATTAAATTTTCAGAAGTTTTGGCCAAAAGTTGTTTGTAATACACTCTCATTATCTTTTTATGCTTCTGAGATCTGGAGTAATGTCTCATTTTTTCATTATTGATATTAGTTATTTAGGTCCTCTCCCTTTTTTCCTGATTAGTCTTGTTAGGGCTTCATCAATCTCATATATCTTTTTTAAAAAACAACTTTTTGGGTTTTTTTATTTTTGGTTTTTTTGTTTGGTTTTTTTAAATTGTACTTTTGTTTTTTATCTGATTTCTGGTATTTGAAATGCTTGCTAAACTCTCTAGTTTTTATCCTTTTCCCCCCAAAGTATGTATTTAGGCTGTAAATTTCCCCCTAATCACAACTTACCTGCATCCCATGGGTTTTGATGTGTTACATTTTCATCTCTAGTCAGTTAAAAATATTTTCTATTTTCAATTGTGATTTCTCTTTTGATCCATTGGTTATTTAGACATTTCATTATATCATTTTCAAATATCTGAGGATGTTCTTATTACTTTTTTATCATATGTATCCAGCTTAATTCTACTGGTGAAAAATGTGATTCAATTCTTTTAACATTTATGGCCTAGAATATGGTCAATTTTAGCAAATATTTCATATGAATGTGAAAAGAATGTATATTCTAAAGTTGAGTGCAGTGTTCTATATATATGAATTAGGTCAAATTTATATCATATTGTTCAAATCTTCTATATCTCTACTAAATTTTTGTTTGCGTAGTCCATTGTGGATTTGTCTGTTTCAACCTTTAGTACTATCATGTTTTGCTTTATATACTTTTAGGTTCATACAAACTTAGGATCTTTATATCTTCCTACTGAATTGACCATTTTATAAAATGTCTCTTGTAATCTCTAGTAATACTTTTGGCCCTCATGTCTACTTTTTGTTATAAGTATAGCTACTGTACCAGTTTTCTTTTGGTTAGTGTTTGCATGATATTTTTCCATGTTTTTACTTTCAACTTTCAATATTTTTTATTTAAAGTGAGTTTCATTTAAGCAGTAGATATTTAGATGTTTGTTTTTCATATTAAGTCTGAAAATCTTTGTCTTTTAATTGGAATATTTAGTTCATTTACATTGAATGTACTTACTAATATAGCTGGGTTTAAATCTACCATGTTCCTATTTGCTTCCTACTTGTTCTGTCACTTCTTTAGTTCTTTTGTCTTTTCCTGCTTTTGGATTTACCAGTTTTAATTATTCCATTCCCTCTTCTGTTAGCTTATTAGAGATGCATTCTTTTACCATTTGCTCCAGAGATTACATTAATTCTCACTCATTAGAATACAATATGAATTTGTACTTGTACATTTCCTTGACAATGCAGAGACCTTATAATATTTTAGCTCCATTTATTCTCCTTTCATCTGTTGTGTTCTTGTTATCAAGTATTTTTTTAATGGTTTTTAAAATTAGTTTCAGGCGTACAAAACAACATAGTGATTAGACATTTACACACCTCACAAAATGATAACCCCAACAAGTCTACTACCCATCTCATACTATACATAGTTATTACAATACCATTGACTATATTCCCTGTATTGTACTTTATATTTTGTGACTATAAATTTATTAAAATTATAGTTGACATTCAATATTATATTAGTTTCAGCTGTACAGCATAGTGATTAGGCATTTATATAATTTATGAAGTGATCCCTCCAATAACTCTAACTCCCATCTGACAATATACATAGTTTTTACAATATTATTGACTATATTTTCCATACTGTATTTCACATACCTGTGACTATTTTGTAACTGCCAATTTGTATTTTCTAATCTCTTCACCTTTCCCACCCATGCCCCCAACACCCTCACTTCTAGCAACCATCATTTGTTCTCTGTATCTTTGAGTCTATTTCTGTTTTGTTTGTTTGTTTATTCTGTTCTTTAGATTCCACATATAAGTGAGATCATATGATGTTTGTCTTTCTCAGTCTGACTTATTTCACTTAGCATAATACCCTCTGGGTCCATCCATATTGTTGCAAATGGTAACATTTCATTCTTTTTTATGGCAGAGTAATATTCTATTGTAGCCAATTGTCCATTGATGGGCATTTCAATTCCGTATCTTGGCTATTGTGAATAGCGCTGCAGGAAACATAGGGCTGTATATATTTTTTCTAATTAGTGTTTTGGATTTCTTTGGAAAATACTCAGGAGTGGAATTGCTGGGTAGTTCTATTTTTAATTTTTTGAGGAAACTCCGTACTGTTTTCCATAGTGGCTGTACCAATTTGCAATCCTACCAACAGTGCACAAGTGTTCCCCTTTCTCCATATCCTCGCCAACACTTGTTGTTTGTTAATTTATTGATGGCCATTCTGACAAGAGTGAAGTGGTATCTCATTGTGGTTTTTATTTGCATTTTTCTGATGATGAGTGATGTTGAGCATCTTTTTATATGTCTCTTGGCCACCTATGTGTCCTCTTTGGAGAAATGTCTATTCAGGTCCTCTGCCCATTTTTCAATTGGAATGTTTGGGATTGGATTTTTAGCATAGTGATTAGGCATTTGAGTAATATGAGTTTTTTATATATAAATTTTGGATATAAACCCCTTTCAGATGTATCATTAGCAAATAACTTCTCCCATTCAGTAGGATGTCTTTTTGTTTTGTTGATGGTTTCCTTTGCAGTGAAAAATGTTTTTAATTTGATGTAGTCCCATTTGTTTATTATTTCTTTCATTTCCCTTGCTTGAGGGGCTATATCAGTGAAAATATCACTAAGAATAATGTTTGAGAGTTTACTTCCTATATTTTCTTTTGGATTTTTATGATTTTGGGTCTTACATTTTAAGACTTTAATTTATTTTGAGTTTATTTTTGTATATGACATAAGAAGGTGGTCCAGTTTCTGGTGTTTTTTTGTTTGTTTGTTTGTTTTTTGCATGTGTCTGTCCAGTTTTCCCAGCACAATTTATTGAATAGACTATCTTTACTCCAATGTAAATTCTTGCTTCCTTTGCCATAGATTAAATGATTACATAGGCATGGATTTATTTCTGGGCTCTCTATTCTGTTCCATTGATCTATGTATCTGTTTTTATGCCAATACCATGCTGTTTTGATCACTATGCCTTTGTAGTAGAGTTTGATATCAGGTAGCATGATACCGCTAGTTTTGTTCTTCTTTCTGTGGCTATTTGTGGTCTTTTATAGTTCCATATAAATTTTGGGATTATTTGTTCTAGCTGTGTGAAATGCCATTGGTATTTTGATAGGGATTGGATTGAATCTATAGATTGCTTTGGATGGTATGGACATTTTAACTATATTAATTCTCCCTGTCCATGTGCATTGTATATGTTTCCATTTGCTTGTATCTTCTTTAATTTCTCTCTTCAAGTCTTATAATTTTTTGAGTACAGGTTTTTTGCTTCCTTGGTTAGGTTTATTTCTAGGTTTTTTGTTGGTGGTGGTGGTGGTGATTTTTTGATGCAATTGTAAACGGGAGTGTTTTCTTAATTTCTCTTTCTGACATTTCGTTATTGGTGTATAAAAATGCAACTGATTTCTGAATATTAATTTTGTATCCTGCTACTTGTCTAAATTCATTTATCAGTTCTAATACTTTTTTGGTGGAATCTGTAGAGTTCTCTCTATATAATATCATGTCATCTGCAAATAATCACTATTTTACTTTCTCCTTTCCACTTTGGATGCCTTTTATTTCTTTTTCTTGTCTGATTGCTGTGTCTAGAACTTCCAGTACTATGTTGAATAAAAGTAGTGAAAGTGGGCATCCTTGCCTGTTCCTGATCTTAGGGGGATGCTTTTAGCTTTTCCCCATTGAGTATGATGTTAGCTGTGGGTTTGTAATATATGGCCTTTATTATGTTGAGTTATGTTTCCTCTACTCCCATTTTGCTGAGAGTTTTTATCATAAATGGATGCTGGATTTTGTCAAATGTTTTTTCTGCATCTATTTATATGACCATATGATTTTTATTGTTCATTTTGTTTATGTGGTGTACAACATTAATTGCTTTGAAGATACTGAACCAACCTTGTATACCAGGAATGGTCATCAGGCATTTTTATTTCATGCATATTTTAAACCCTATGAGACATTATTTTAAAACACTCTCAATATTAATTTAGTTTTACCCACATTTTACTCTTCTGGGGCTTTTCATTCCTGCACCACCTCACTTCCATTTGGGATTGTTTTCCTGCTGCCTGGAGAATTCTCTTTAAGTATCACTTTTGGTGTGCTCTGCTGTGGTGAATTCTCTGTTTTAATCTGAAAATATCTTTATTTTTCCCCTCATCTTTGAAGGATATTTTCATTAGGGTATACAGACTTCTATATAGAGAGTTCTAGATTGGCAGTCATTTACTTTTAGTGCTTTGAAAATGTCATTCCATTGTCTTGCAGCTTCCATTTTTTCTTTTTAAAAGTCAGTGTAGGGTCTTATGATTGTTGCTTTGAAAGTAATGTATCTTTTTCTCCCCTGGACACTTTTAAGATTTCCTCTTTGATTTTCAAGAATGTTTTCTTATAAAATGCCTATGTGTGGTTTTCTTTGTGTTTATCCTGTATGGAGTTTGAAGACCTTGAATTTGTGGCTTGATGTCTTTCATCAGTCTTGGAAAGTTTTCATTCAGTATCTCTTCAATTATTGCTTATGCTCCTATCTCTCGTTTTCATCTAGGTCTCTATTTACATGAATGCTAGAACTTTTCACCGTGTCTCCTAAGTCTCTTACACTCTTTTCTGTATTTTCCTATCTTTTTCCTTTGCATGGTTCAGTATAGATATTTTTCTATGGACCTATCTTTCATTTTCCTAATCCTCTCTTCTGTTGTGTTTAATAGATTGTTACCCTTTCTAGTGAATTCTGAATTTCGCACCTTTTATTTTTTACTTCTATTATTTCCATTTGATTCTTCTATATAGATTCCAAATCCTCATCTTGTCATGTCTTAGACATATTAATCCTGTTATCTTAAAGAAAATAACAGTTGCTATTTTCAAGAGTGTTAGTTTGGTATAAGCTACTGAATTATAGCAATAAGCAGAAATTTTACCCACATTATTTAAAGACTGGCAGGGTATATGGATTCTTGTATGAAATCTCTTAGATTTTACATATTGAGTGTGCTCATTTAAATTATATAAAAACACCTTATGAGACCAATTAAAACATTTCTTCAGCCAGTTTGTGACTTCTCACCTAGATAAAATGAAAATTAGAAGTGGGCTTTCCCACAGTCTCTTCATAGCCCTGCTCTCCTGTTTAGAAAAGATTCTCTGGGATGAGGTGAAAGACAGAGAGGGAGGGAGATAGAAGGGAAACAACAGGGGTATAGATGTTAATGTGTCTTAAATATAAGGACTTTATAAGACAAATAAATCTAGATGGTTTTGTAGACCTGAGAGCAGAGAGGATGTGAGAGCAGAGGGGATCTGCCACTCTTGGGGTGGCAGCAAGATACCATAAAAGAAACAGTTCCAGAGTCTAAGCATACAGCTTATGCCAAATACAGCCTGTAGAGGTGCCCGTGTGGGGCAGGAGCAAGGCTAAGAGATCCCCCAGCCTTAAGGAGCCAGGTAAAGAAGAAGGCAGCATGTCTTAGCAAAGACTAGGTGAACTCAGATCTGACCCACTCACCACTCTTCCCCTTGTCCACTCCTCCTTAGTTACTCTGGCCTCCACACCCTTTAAATATACTAACCAGGCAGCCATGTCAGGATCTAAACTTCTCCTGGGCATAGAAGGCTGTGATATGTCTTATGAAGAAAATATATGTGTTAGATTAGTTTTGTTCAGACATGAGTTAAAGTGACGTTGGCTACAAGTTCAATGTTAATGAATCAACAATATATAGTAAATAAGATGTCTTTGAATAAAAACACACCAAAAACAAGGTCGTGTGTTGATCAGCTGACAAAAAAGTTATGACGAAAGGCATGTAGGACCCTAACCCCGTATTTCTCCTAGGAGCAGTGTTTCAGTATTTGCTAGTTGAGCAACTTTCTGGAAAAGTAATTGCTGTGCATAACAAGAATCTACTGTATCTGACATTATATATTATATGTTTGTTATCTGTCTCTTCCACAAGAAGGTAACAGAGGCTTTGTCTAATCTGTTCATTGCTGTGGTTAGAATAATAGCTGGCACATGGTCAGCATTCAGTAAACATGTGTGAAATGAATGAATGAAGGCAGATCAAGCCTGCACAATCATTATTTTTAATTTTAAGACTAAGAAGGAGTTTAGGAAAGGGTTTGTGAAGCAGCCCACTGAGAAAGAATATTTACAGTTGAAATGAATTGAGCCACGCAGCTATCTATGGGAAGAGCTGGGGAGCAGCATGAGCACAGGTCCTGAGGTGGGAGTCCTTTGCTTGCCTGCTGTATTCCGGGAACAGCGTGAGGCCAGCATGGCTGGAGAGGAGAGGTTGGGGTTGGGATGGGTAGGAGGTCAGAGTGACAACCAGAGGCTTTATTTACCTCCACCCCCAGCATTGAAAAGTATGCCCAGAACCTAGTAGGTGTTTGGGGAAAATGTGTTGAATGTTCCCATGTGACGCTTTAATGCCAAAGCATGGGGATGGTAGAGAAAATCCTGAATAGACAAATTAAGTTCCTCCTACCCCAGCAGAGTGGAAGGGCTTGGAAGAGAAATGAAATATAGTTGTTAACTTGTCCCCAAACAAATGGGGAACACGCATGGGGTGGGCTGCAGTTCAGTTCATTCTGCTGCCCAGGGTTGAGGCCTGAGTTTCAGGGGTGACCTCACAATGACCAGGGTGATGCCTGACCCACTGCCACAGTCCCAGTCCACCATGCTGACCACGCTGTGGCTGCTGCTGAGCTTTGCTGTCCCAGTGCTGGGGCTCTATGTTTCTGTCAGATGTCCCCATGGGAAGCAATGCCAACGGGCCCTACTTTCCAACAATGATATCTTTCTTCACTGCAACTCCTCTGGGGCACAGTGGCACTACTTCTTCCTGCAAGATGAGACCAACTGGTACAGCCACCCCCCCAGTGTTTCAAACATAGAAATAATGCCTGAAGGCAGCATTCTCATTAAAAATCCATTACCATCCCAGACGGGCATCTACAACTGCCGGGACAAGAATGGCATCCAAGTGGTGCAGTATGAGATTGATTTCCAGGACGTCAGCACCCTGCACATTACACACAGAGGCTTGGGCCAAAAGCCCCTGCAGAATGAGACCCTGAGTCTGGGTGGCAAGGAGATCATCTTCACCTACTGGGAGCCATGGCAGGACTGTAACCGCTGTGGGAAGCCGGGTGAGCGCAAACGCCTGGGGTACTGCTACATCCAGGAGCCCCTGGAGAAACCCTTGCCCTGCTGGTTCTACCTGGGAGATGCTAGGCTGTGGTCCAGCCGCATGCGGCCTGAGATGCAGGTGGAAGCCTGCAACGTCCAGTGCAAAACATCAGATGGGACAGACATCACTTTTGACAACTTCGAGCTCAGTGAGGAGTCAGGATCTGCGTGGCTCACCTGCCCCTTAGGATCCATCTACAGGTGATGGAAGCCGGCACCAGCCCTGCCCTAGGCTCCTAGCCAGGCTCCCCCAGTCTGGGAGCCTTTGTGATTAATCTGTGCTAAGAGGGAGGGGTTCTTTGCAGGTCAGCCCCACAGGCTCTCTCCACTGGCTTCTTCAGATACTTTAGCAAGAATGCCCTAGTGCCCACACATTATTGCATCACAGAGATAGAACAAAGACAGCTAACACTCAGGGAGGGCTCAGCTGACTGGCCCTGCACTGGGCGATGCTGTGGATATGGTGTTCATCAAACTTCTGCCCTCAGGAAGTCCCCAGCCCAGCAGGGAGACAATCCAAGGTGGTCAGGGCAGGGATAGGAGCAGCCCAGGTGAGTGGTAGGGCTGTGCTGGGGGAAGACTGGGAAGCTGTAGGGCTCTGAGGCCTCTGACTCATCTGGGTGGGTCATCTGGCTCTGGGAGGAGAAGACAGTGCCTCGGGCATGCCCATCAAGGCTTGCCTCCTGGAGCTCCCACTCATGTTCTTAGCTTTCTGCCCGGAGCCCCTGGAAAGTTTCCCCATGTGCCTCCTCTTCCCCGATCCAGCCACCCCTACCCTGGTTATAAGCACTACAGCCGCTCATGGTGCTGCCCTTTCCTGGGGGTCCAGTCCCTGGGCAAACTCTCTTCATGGACCACATCATCTCCCATCCCACCTCCCTGGCCCCAGGAGCTGTGGGCTCCAAGGAGGTCCATCTACAGATGGGGAAACCAGCTGGGAGGGATGCAGTCCTTCCCCAGGGAAACCTGTGGTGGGAGGTGGCAGCAAAGGCCCTTAATCTCACATACACCATGGGGTCCCCATGCCCTCCTTTTCTAAGTGCCAGCGGCAGCCCTTCCCTTGCAAGGAGGGAGCCCTCACAACCTCTTGGGGCCTGTGCAGCTATAGGCTTTGTGGAATCTGGCCTCACCTCCTCCATCTGGTCTTCTTTTCCTTGTCTATTCCAGCTGTAACTTCTATTCTTCTCGTTTTCTCATTCTGTATCATTTTGTCGCCTTCCCATCCTTTCTTCCTCCTCCTTTAAGTATAAAAAGTAACACCTAAAAAAAAAAAAAAAAAAGGGACACCTGCTCCCTAACAAATGCCACTGTTTAGAAGTGCAGGAAAGTGCATGTGACCCCTCCTCCCATCTGGACTGGGACACCTACTCCAGGTCATTTGCTACACAAGGAGTTCCTGAGTGCCAGTCGTTGGAAACTTGAGATAAGAATCAAGAGAGGTCACCAAGGCTTCAAGAATTTCCTATGTCTCTAGGGAGCTTCATGTGAAGTTTCTGTCTCAAGTTCTGGGTTCAGCCAGGCCCAGGTTCCAATCCCAACTCTGCCACTTTCCAGCTGTGGGCCTGTGGCATCGCTCTGGGCCTTAGTTTCCCCGTCTGTAGAATAGGGGTTGTATTAGTTTGCTAGGGCTGCCATAACAAAGTACCGCAAATGGGATGGCTTAAAACAACAAGTATTTATTCTCCTATAGTTCTGGAGGCTAGAATTCCAAAATCATGGTGTCAACAGGGCCATGTACTATCTGAGATGCTGCTTCCAGTGGTGTCTGGCAGTCCTGGGCCTTCCTAGGCTTAGAGATGTATCATTCTGCTCTCCGCCTCCATCACCACTTGGCATTCTCCCTGTGTGTCTGCGTGTCTGTGTCTCTTCTCTTATAAAGACATGGATCGTATTGGATTTGGGGCTCACCCTACTGCAGTCTGACCTTATCTTAACTATTACATCTACAATGACCCTAATTCTGAATAAGGTCACATTCTGAGGTCCAATTGGAGCATGAATTTAGGGAGGACACTGTCCAACTCAGTACAGTGTCTTGCTGGCCCTGACTTCTTGGAGGTACTTGTGATGTTTAAGGGGACAAATGACTGGAAAGACACATCCAACGGTGTCTGACAAGCAGTTCCACCCTGATAGGTGTTAGTTATCGATTGTATGATGATTGGCCTTGTCAAAGGAGCCTGTTGAGTGTCCCCTGTTCCTCAGCCACGATGGGCCTGATTCACTTACTCACTTTCCACATTATCCACTTACCACTGAGTGTTTATAAGCCAAGCACTGTTCTAGGTATCTGGGATGCCATACAGAACAAAACTGAAAAAGATTCCTGTCCTCATGGAGCGCTAAAGGAATCACATGAATAAAATATACAATATTTTAGACAGTGATACGGGCAGGGATGGGGGATGGGACTGGGCAAGGTGAAAGGTCACATCAGAAGAGCAGGGAAGGTGTCGCGAGAAGGTGCCATTTCAGCCAAGACTAAGGAGGTGAGGGGAGCTGCGGGCACTGAGGGCAAGCGTTCTAGGCAGAGGGAGCGGCCAGGGAGAAGGCCCTGAGGCAGGACTGTGCCCCGCATGTTGGAGGAACTTCTAGGGGGTCAGTGTGGCTGGGGCAGAGGGAATGAGGGGGAGACTAGAGGACATGAGGCCCAGCAGGTAAAGGGGGACACAAATCATTGAGAGAGCACTCTTACGAATCCCTCCCAATAACTGTCTGAGGTAAGTATAATTGCTACACCTCCAGTGTTCAGACGGGGAAATGGAGGCTCAGGTAGCCCGCTCAGTAGGTGGCAGGGCTCCAAGACTTCCCAGCCTTCGTGCCCCACCCTCCCCTTGCTCACTGCTACGTAGTGCTTTTTGGATGGGGTACTGCTTGCTGTTCTCCAGAGAGGAGGGTGCCGCTGCCTCCACCTCCTTCAGACATCTGTCCCCGTTTTCCTTGGGTGCTGCAGCTGGTCTTGTCCTCCTTTGCAGGCCCATCGTCTGGGAAGCCAACAACACACCCCTGACCTGGCAAGGCCAGCTCTCCGGCCAGGATGTGACCACCATCCTGGACCCCTCCAATGGTGGGAGACAACTGCAAGTCTTCCAACCAGCCATTTACACGTGTTTCGTGCAGCAGGAGCTCATCGCTCGATTCAATCCCAGGCCTGGTCTAGATGTGCTGGAGATTCTGCAGCGAGAGGAAACTGGACAACAGCCGGAGGCAGGACAGGCCCGGCAGGGGAAGGCCGACACTGTCTTCAAGGGGCTGAAGCTGATACTTCTGGTGGGCACCATCCTGGGCCTGCTTGGGGTGCTTCTCGAGCTCTTCCGCCCTTCACGGAGCAAAAGAAGCCACCGAACGCTGCTGGTGAAATAAAGCGAGCCTGCAGTGGCCAGGAAACCCGGCCTCCTGTGCTTTAATTGCCTCAACTGTCCTTTCCATATCCCCTGCCCTATACCACACCCTGAATGTGTGGGGGCCAAACAGACCTGTGGCCACAGCGAAAGGTGGCTGAGCTCTTCCCCTGTTCCAGGTCCTGCTCTGGTAACTCATTAGCAATCTCCATCCCACAGATGAGGAAACTGAGGCAAGACTGTCTGTCCAGTAATTGGAGGGGGCCTCTAGTTCAAACCTAAGTTGCCTGGCTCAAGCCCTGTGTTCCTCACAGGAAGGAAAGGAGGGGTGGAATGAGGCCATTTCGGGGTGAGTCTCTGGGGATGGTAAATCATAGCCACCTCACTCACTGCAGTCTCCCAAGGACAAGGGCAGAGATGGGGATGGGAGTGGGTAACCCCCAGGCTCCCCCAGATCTGCACTGGGTTCTGCCTTTCCTTGCCCGTCCCTTGCCCCACCCTACCCCGATTATGCCTAGGGCCTTTAGGCATAGCTCCCCAAGTCAGAAAGTGTTGCCAAAGTGGTGACACAGGACAGTGAGACATGGACCACCCTTCCTGGTTCTTGCAGTAGAAAGAGCCCCCTCAGACTCCAAGAAGGGGAGACAGCCCCTTCCACCGGGACAAGGCACTAGGCCTGGTCTAACTGACCCACGGAAATCACCAGACCTGACTGTTCCCAGAAATTATATATACTGTTTAGCAGAGTGCAACAGTGAAAAATATTAATGCCTTGTAAAATCCGTTGCCCTCATATTCCATTGTGAAGCAACTGCAGGACAGATCTGAAACTTCCAGAACAGAACTTCTGTTACTGAGGAGGGGACAGAGCTCACCCCTCACATACAAGACACTGTTGCCAAAACACTTAAGGTTTCATGTGGTGCCCAGGGACCCCAAAATTCTTGTAGAATGGGAGAATGTTCATGGAGAACCTAAAGGGGGTCCATTGGGAAGCAGAGGCACAGAACAATGATGATGATAATAGCAAATATTTGTGGGCCTCCTGGCATGGTCAGAACTTACAGCCTTCACACACATTTTGTCCTCACAGCCTGCTGTGAGGTTGCAGTTACTATGAACTTCATTTGTAGTTGAGGGCTTAGGCAACGTACCTGAGGTCACACAGTGAACTTGGAAAGGGGCCAATAATGGGAAAGTGAAAGATGATGTCTGGGCCCCCTCTCCACCTGCTCCCCGGAAACCCCTGGCGTCCTGCACCCCACAGCAGCCCTTAGCGTGTAGTGGCGGGAGGTGAAACATCCAGAGTCAAGCCTGAGTCCAATGCCCAGGCCTGTCAGCAGAAGTCACATAATCCACACCCAAAGCTGTTGGTGCCCCACTGTGGCACGCAAACCCTAAGGTGGCGCCAGTGAGTTCCTCCTCCTGGTGTCCCTGCATTTGCGTGATTGTGACTCGCAGAATATGGTGAAGGTGTTGGAATGTCACTCCCTTGATTGGGTTACATTATATAAGCCTCTGTCTTAGCCAGCTAGAGTGAGAGAGGTTTGCTGGCTTGATGAAGTAAGCAACCATGTTGAGGAAGCCCACTTGGTAGGGAGCTGTGGCCAGCCTCTAGGAGCGCAAGTGGCCTCCAGGACCTAAGGGTGACAGTCAGCAAAAAGCCAGGGCCCCAGTCACACAGCCACCGTGAAATGAACTCTGCCGACAACCCGAATGAGCTCAGAAGCAGATTCTTCTCCAGTCGGCTTCCAGATGAGAATGCAGCCTGACCAACACCTTGACTGCAGCCTTGGGAGACCCTTGACAGAGAACCCAGTCAAGCCATGTCTGGACTCCTGATGCACAGAAACGGGAACCGTGAATGTGTGTTGCTTTAAGCTCCTAAGTGGATGGCAATTTGTTATGCAGTGATAGGCAACTAGTATACACACCCATATCCCCCAGCCCACCCTGAAAAACCCTGTAGCTTCAGCAGTTATGTGGATGGTTCCCGTAGGCACCAGTGGCTTCCTAACTCCCCTTACTAGCCCGCTGGGCCAGGCATGGTTGGGAGGGGCTGGCAGCTAGGCAGTTGATGTCCCCAGGAACAATCCTTACCCACAAGGGGTGGGAGTGGGAGCATAGACATCCAGCTTCCCCAGCCCTGGATGGTACAACTCTGAGGCACTTTTTATACATCCCAAATCAGAGACTTAAAATAGTAAGCATTAATTGCTTATAAGTCTACAAACTAGCTTGGTAGTTCTGGTCTCAATCATTTATGCTTCTCTGATAAGCAGTGGGTTGGGGTTGGCTCTGCTGATCTTGGCTGAGCTCTCTCACATATTCAAGAATTGGCTGCCTGTAGGCTGGACCAGGTGCCATCAGCTGGGGCAACTGGGATTTCCTCCATGTAGTCTCTCTTTCTCCAGCAGGCCAACCCAGGCTTGTCTAAAATGTGGTAGCACGGGTCCTAGAAAGTGAATGGACGCTGCAAGACTTCTTGAGGCCCAGGCCAAAAACTCACACATGGCCGGGGACAGGGGCAGGGAGGCCTTGGTTAGCCATGTGACCTGAAGCTCAGGTTTGGGGAGGCCCCTGGGCAAGTGGGATTAAACCAGATGAATTGGTTATCTAGTGCTGTATAATAAACCAGCCCAAACTCAAAAGCTTAATGCAACAAATATTTATCTTTCTCTCCATTCTGTAGGTTGGGTAGTTCTTCAGGTTTTGACTGAGCTCATTCATGTATCTGTGGTCAACTTAGGGTGGCTAGAAGGCTCTGCTTCAGGGGACTGGGTGGCAGTTGACTGGGGAGCCTCCAGTCTCTTATCCTCCAGCAAGCTAGCCAAGACATGTTCACAAGGTCACGGCAAGGGTTCAAGAGATCAAGGAGAAGCTGCAAGGCTTCTTGAAGCTTAAGCTTGAAAGTAGCACAGCATCGCTTTCACCTTGTTCTATTATCCAAAACAAGTTATAAGGTCAGCCCAGATTCAAGGGGGAAATAGACTCCATCTCTTGATGGGAAGAGTGACAATATCACATCGATCACATTGTAAGAATTTATACAGGGAGGAGTGAATGATTCCATCTATTCTGTAATCACTTTCCTAAAGGCAATGAGTAACACAGCTGGAATTCTAACCCAGAAGCCACCCTACCTTCACATAGCGTACTCTTCTTAAGCTTTATTACTTCTGTTCCTTAGCTTTCTCCCCTCCTCACATATCTTCCCTATTTGTTATTTAAACCCCCCAATAGCCTTCTGTATTAGTCAGAACACATTTGGCTGCAAGTAACAGAAATCCAAGTGGAATGTTTATGCTAAAAGGGATTTATTGGTGCCTGGAATTGAGAAATCCAAGAATAGTGTCTGCTTCAGGCACAGTTAGATCCAGGTGCTCTTATGATACCCTCTGAAGTTGTCTTTCTTCATCTTTCTACTTCGCTTTTTTCTGCATTGTCTTAATCCCGAAGCAGATGCTTCCCAAGAGGAGATGAGAGCAGCCCCAGGAATACATCATAGAAGCTTAGCAACCTCAATGGAAAAAGAGCACACTTACCACAATAGCAACAACAGGGTACCCACTGTGTGCCAGGCACTGTTCTAAGCACTTAGCAGGTGTTAACTTATTTAGTCCTCACAACACCCAATGAGGTCTAAGTAATCATCACCCCCATTTTACAGGTGAGGGAACTGAGGCACAGAGAGGTTAAGCTCCATATCTAAGATTACATACGTAATAAGTGATGGAGCTGGGAATTGAACCCAACCAGGCTGGCTCCAGAGTCCTTGTTCTTAACTACTTAACTAGATTGGGTAGAAAAGTAGTAATAATAGCAAACCCTATTCTGAGCCGATACTCTGTGCCTGACACTGTTCAGAGCGTCAGGATATAATAACAGCAACAACAATGATAAAATCATATCCATTTAATCCTTCCAGCAACCTTATAGGGTAGGCAATGTTATTATCTCCATTTTACAGATGGGAAAATTGAGACACTGAGAGATTAGATAAGCCTAAGGTTGTATGTGGGGCAGCTGAGACTTGAACCCAGACAGTAGAATCTAGAATCCGGATTGGTTGCCCCCAGGGTCCCACTCCTGAGTGAAGGGTGAGGTCAGCAGCTGAGAACTTCATGAAGTGAGATGCATGGAGGTCCTAGGACAACCCAGCACTCTCACAGACCATGTGTCCCCCACTTCCTCCTTGCCCCTCCCCCGGTCACCTGGCACAACCTTCCCGGAGCCCACTTGTAAATGGACTTACCTAATGCAGTCTGACTCAGACAGCTGAGTACAGACAAACAGGCAGAGGCTGGGCCTGCGTCACCGGGCAGAGCTTGCCAAGGCCCAGAGTGGCCAGTGTGAGCCTGTGCCAAGGAGGGTGTGGGGTGGTAGGGACGACACCAGGGGCCACAGAGCAGCTGGGTTCATTTTGAGCCATGACCTTGACGCTCGCTAGACCTCTGCAAAGCAGTCCCACCCCCCTGACAAGGAGCCGGGGCAAGATGCCAAGTCATATTTCACACATTTATGAGAAACCAAGACATGGCTATTTATAGCCCTTGGATTTGTCTGCTGAGAACTGGGTAAGTGTAATGACATTCAGGAGCAGAATCCAGGCGATGCCACCTGCCCCCTAACTCAGACAGCAAGTGCCTTGGCTGTATGGTTCGTCAGGTTCTCATAGCAACCTGTGGGCGTGGTGAAACTGAGGCTCTGAAGGCTGGATGTGGCAGGGCTGGGGATGTAATGCAGGTGGACTCAACCTACCCAGCAAACTGCCTCATGTGCATGGCCAGGACCTTTAAGGACACAACTTTATTTTCAGTTGTTCATGGGGCTCTTTAAAAACCTTCTTGGGCGGCCGGTTGGCTCAGTTGGTTAGAGCACAGTGCTCATAACACCCAGGTCGCTGGTTCCATTCCCACGTGGGCCAGTGAGCTACGCCCTGCACAACTAGATTGAAAACAATGACCTGACTTGGAGCTGATAGGTCCTGGAAAAACACACTGTTCCCCAATAAAAATTTAAAAACAAACAGAAACCTTCTTCTTTCATCCCCTACCGCAGCCCCTTCTTCCTTACTCTCTTCATTCCTCCTTGATATTAAAATGTTTCCTTCATTCTTGTCTCTTTTCTTCATTCCTTCCCCTTTCCTTTCTTCCCTTTGTTTATCTCTTTTAATCAAGGCAATGATCATAACACTAACAGTAGCCAGCATTAGAGAGGGTCTAGGTAACTCACCGAGACTCCACTGATTCTCTAGTAAATGCCGTTACTATCCCCATCTTACAGATCCAGGTGAGTAATACACCCATCAGTTAGAAGGCCAACGTGGCTCCTCCAAGATGTGTGTCTCCCTGTGCTTTTGGGATTTGCATTGTGGCCACTGATGCTTTTTGTACTTTCCTAGTTGATGTGGTCGCTGCAGCTGAAATTCAAGTGAAGGCACAAGAAATGAGTCAAGAAAGTGATCCCACCTTTGAGGGAATCTGATGTTGGATTTATCCTTAGTTTGCGGTGATCTTTGGGGGCAGGAGGTTCTCAGAGGAGTCCGCAATGCTATGGCCTTTCATGCGGTCACTGCTCTGTGCCTGTTTCCACCCTCACCCTTATTGTTGGGAGGATCAAATGAGTCAATACATGTGTAGTGCTTAGAACGTTGCCTGGCCCAGAGCACATGCTTCGTGGATGCTTGCTGTGGTAGCTGGTGCTGTTGTCATTCAGCCGTGGCTTTGGAGAGCTGGGTAGGACACTGGGCGACGCCCCTATGAGTGTGCCCACGTGGATTACTGCTGGCCTCTTGCTTCCATCTGGTCCTTGCCTGCAGGCAGGTTGTCTAGGCTCCAAAAGCAGCCTTCAAATCTCGATCCTCAGCTCTGACTTTGCTACCCACTCTTCCCAGATACCATCAGTAGGGATGGACGCTCACATGAATGAGACATGTAGACACTTGGGATCTCAGAAGGGGAGACTACCAGGTTCCTAGAGTCATGGCCTCCGGCCTCCTTTCCTGATGGCCCACGTGCTGTTGTTGCCATAGTGCCCTGCCACCCTACTTCTCCGTCCCTTTACCACTTCCTTCCTCCAGTAGTGAGCAGTAGTCACGGCTTCTGCAGTTACCCCTCCGTCACAATTTCCGCAGCTCTTAACAAGATGTTTACGCCTCTGGTGTTTGATTCATTAGTGTTACCCACAAAGACGTTTGCCATTACCTTTCTGCCCTGGAAATTGAGGATTCCAACTCGTACCATGCCCCTTCTGGTGTAATGATACCTCTCAACCTACCTGGGCCTCAGTTTCCACATCCATAAATGAGAATAGTAACAGTACCCACCTCATAAGGTTGCTGTGAGAACTAAATGAGTTCATTCACGTGAAGTCCTTAGAACAGGGCTTTGCCCACAGTAAGGGTGATATGTTGGCTATCATCATCATTTTTATAATTGCCATCATCAAATTTGGTCTCTCTATTTGTCATCTTTGTAACTTTCAGTCACAGGCAGATCTCCATTTCGTCTTTTTGCTTTCCCCCTTCCCCCTCCCCCGTCCTGGAATGTGAGCATGGCATCTGTGAGCTACTGAGGACAACATTTTGGGTGGTACTGCAGCAGGAGAGAAGGGCTGGCTGGGCGTCACTGAGAAAGATCCAGACTTCTGCCTGGTTTGAGCCACCATTACTTTGTGTATCTGCCAAAACAGTGGACCCAATTTCCTAACCATACATAGGCTTTTATTTTTTTTCCAACATTTAATTATGAAAAATCTCAAAACTACAGGAAAGTTGAATGAACTTTACCATAATACCCACATGCCCATCATCTAAAGTCTACAATTGTTAATATTTTTCTCTATTTGCTTTATCATATATCTATCATTCCATCTCTCTATTTATTCATCAATCCATGTGACTTCTTTGATGGATTTTTAAATAAGCTAAAGTGAAGTATTTGAAAACGGACATCAGTATTCTTAACCTCTAAACATTTCAACATTCATGACACTAACCCGAGTTTCAGCGTTCATAGTTCTGTATTGAATAAAATTTGCATGCAATGAAATGCATACATCTTAA
Source organism: Rhinolophus sinicus (assembly GCF_057876585.1). Taxonomy (NCBI): domain Eukaryota; kingdom Metazoa; phylum Chordata; class Mammalia; order Chiroptera; family Rhinolophidae; genus Rhinolophus; species Rhinolophus sinicus. The sequence goes on from NC_142508.1 coordinate 47,122,072, forward strand.
CACGTTTGCTAACTTTTGACTAGTGCATATACTCTGTAATACAAACTCTATTAAGATAAAGAATATTTCCATCATCCCATAAAGTTCCTTTTACTTTTTCCCATGTTATCCCCATTTCCACTTCACCACAAAAAGCAATCATGGTTCTGATATTTTTATACATTTACTGTTATTAATAAATTATCAGGGGTGATGACATGTATGTTCTGGGAGTGACCTTAATTAAATTGTGTGGGTTGCTGGCTGGAGTTAGAAAAAAATTCACTCTTCCCTTCTACAGAATATGGGGGCCACAATCAACATTATAATGTCAGCAGTGATTGGGCCTGGAGAAGATGAGGAACTTTCAGTGTTGACAGCCGAGATCATGACAGGTGAGGGCAGTTGTCTGAGCACTGAACGGGCCATATTGTTTAAGTTCCTGTTCCATCACATGTGCATCATTCACCCTGGGTGTATCACATAGGATGCTATTGGCTGCAAGTAAGGGGAGAACAAATTCCAAACATCTTAAAAAATATAGGCCTTTATTATTTTATAAAACTAGTTTCACTAAAGTGCGCGGTTCTACAGAGGTCAATGAATCAGTTGAATGATGTCCTCATGGACTGAGAATCCTTGGCATGTTGATAGCATGTGTCATCCCTCAAGGTGGCAACATAGCTGCCACAGTTCCAGCCATCATATCTTATCAGCGCAAAGCATTACAACCTTACACTTCCTTTTGCTAAAATTTTACTCTGCCTATTACCCTCTCCCATATTTTAAGTGTTTAGCCTCTCTGATTTTGCTCTTGGTAGTAACTAATGGAATTCCTGCTCTTGGCTTTAAGGATTACAGGCCCTTCTAAGTGCTGGTGGAAGAAAATGCAGAAAGCTAAATAGAAAATGTATCTTTCTTTGCAGTTGCAGAAAATTAGACGTTCCTCAGTATCACAAAACTCCTCTTGCAAATATTCTTTGTAGGCCACAAGGACTTCAGAGATGATTGATACATCGCATGAAAGGAAACTTTAACCTTCCAAATCTGTAATTGTGATTTGTTGTCTTACTTGATCATTTATTACCCTGGGAATAATACTTAAATTGGCATACAGATTCTGAAAAGGATAAATATTGGTGAGATTTTTCTTTGTTAAACCAGAAGAATGTTATTTCCACCCCCCTTTCTCCCACATGGATAACGGGAATACAAAACATAGACACTTACGATTCTGCTTTAGACTAAGAGTTTGAGAGAGTCAAATTCCATGTCAATGAATATCTCCTCACACTGCCACACTTTCCGTGTGAGGCAGAAAAAGAAGTTTCTTTCCCCTGCATTACAGTAGTCCCCTCTTATCCGCGGGAGTTCATTCCAAAACACCCAGTGGATGTCTGAAACCGTGGATAGTACCGAACTCTATGTATACTATTTTTTTTCCTATACATACGTACCTATGATAAAGTTTAATTTGTAAATTAGGCATAGTAAGAGATTAATAATAACTAATAGTAGCATAGAACAATTATAACAATGTACTGTAATAAAAGTTAGATGAATGTGGTCTTTCTCTCAAAGTACCTCGCTCGACTGGACTCAGACTTCTTGTAATGATGTGAGATGATACAATGCCTACGTAAGATGAAGTGCGGTGAACGACATAGGCGTTGTGACGTAGCTACAATTGACTTTCTGACTGTACATAACAAGCACTTGACAGCTTCTCTTTGGCATAACCAAGTTGCCAGCATCACTCCTCTTGTGCTTTGGGGCTATTGGTAAGTGATATAAGGGTAACTTGAACACAAGCACTGTGGTACCACGGCAGTTAATCTGATAACCAAGATCGCTGCTAAGTGACTAACGGGTGGGTAGTGCATACAGCATGGAGACACGACAAAGGGATGAATCACAGCCCAAGCAGGACAGAGCAGGACGACATGAGATTTCACCCCATTACTCAGAATGGCATGCAATTTAAATCTTAAAAATTGTTCTTTTTTGGAATTTTCCATTTAATAGTTTTGGGCTGTGGGTAAATGAAACCATGGGAACCAAAACCACAGATAAGGAGAACTACTGTACTTTTAAAGAGCAAAAACATTTTACCTCAGAAGCCTTCCACTAACCGCTCCCCAGTGACTTCCCCTCACATCTTCTTGGCCAAGAGCGTGTCACAGCACTTTCTAGAACCAATCACTAACAAGGAGACTGGAGAACTATGACTGACTTAGACCACTTTTCCTGAACACATGTACAGAGCTAAAAACAAGCTAATAAAATCAAGGTTCTGCCTATAAAGAAGAGTGGAGGAAAATAGATCTGCTTATTAATAATGTAGATTGCCAGTCTTGCTGCTGTGGCGGGGCTGCTTCTGTAGTCACCCTGCTCCAGCTTGGCACTTTGATTCTGCTTTTCTGCCTCAGGTTAAAGGAACCCCACTCAGGCCTCTGGGGGTGCGGGGGGGTGGCAGGCGAGTGGCTTCTGAGTGAAGGAAGCACCTGCCCACATCCCTCAAGGGGAAAGTACCTAAGCTTGACTGCCTGCATATCTTTGAGGCTTTATTATCAATCAGGCCTTCTATGGAAGTGACTAAAACCCAAACTAACTTAAGCATAAAAGGATTTATTGGTTCTTATAATGGAAAAGTCCAGGGGGAGGTTGGATTTCAGGTATGGCTTAATCCAGATGCTCAGACAATACCCCCAGGAGTATGCCTCTCTTTCTCTCTTACATCTGCTTTCCTCAATAATTGATTTCATTTTCAGGCAGATCCTCTCCTCCCCTGGCAGTTCCAGCCCTACAGCCTACCAGATAAGCAACCAGGGCAGAAAAAAAAGTCACCTAACCAAGTGTGGTAGCTGGTCAACCTACACCATTACAAGGAGCAGTGGGAGAAACCAGGGGTTGATGGAGAAAAATGTGGGGCACAGGCAGGTGCTTCCAGCATCTGCTGGTCTTACCATGAGCAAGATAGAACCAACTTACCTGAGACCATAGAGGGCAGAATGAGGATGATTAGGTGGCAATGATAATGGGGTAACTTTCAGCCCCAAATGAAGGCCTTCTTGACCAGCCAGAGGCAGGCTCTTCCCATTCTACACTGCAAGAGGTTGATCTTGGCTAAGTTGTACTGGTGACATCATGGTGACCTTGCCCTCTCCCATGCCTGGGGAGTCTTCTCAGTCTGTTGTCAGGAAGCGGTTGGCATTGTTTTCCTGCCGGTGCTTCTTGCTTGTTGTGTAACCTTGAGGTGTCTGCCCAAGCTTTCTGTGCCCCACCTAAAACATAGAAACATAGGGGCAATTTGGATAGCCACCTCCTAGGGTTGTTGCACTGTAAAAAACAATACACATAGTTTTTAAAGGGTACCTAGCATATACTAAGTGCTCAATAAAGTTAGCTCTCATTGTTAATGGTATCTCCAGCCTCCTTACTTTCCCCTTAAGTCAAAAACACCTTAAATGTGAGGCAGATGTAAACAAGTTATTTTACTGAGGGGTCAATTTATTAGTTTTGACTCTGTGGCAAGTGTCAGGACCTCCTTTCAAATAGACTCAAACAGAAAAAAATAACAACAAAGGAAATGGAGCTTATTGGTATACTAAAAAATCCCAATGTATTTAGCTTCAGGCATAGCTGGATCCAGGTATTCAGGGGATATTATTAGAAGTGTGTCTCTGTCCCTTTTACTGTCTCAATGAACTACTATGTTGGCCTCATTCTCAGGCTGACTTCCCCCTGCTGGGAGGAAACAACACCTCCCAGAAACTCCAGGTTCACATTCTAACAGCTGAATAACACAGATAAAATACCAGCGAAGGCCCCAGAATCATCTCATTGGCTGAGGTTAATCATGTACCCATCATAGAATCAGTGACCGTAGCCAGGGGTACAATTTGCCATGTGCATATGCCTATTCCTGAAGCTAGGAAAGGGGCTCATACCCGAAACCATAGGAGCTGAACATGGAGACATCATTTCCCCAAAAGAAAATATGGATGCTGTTACCCAAAGAGGAGAGATTGGTTGCTGTGCACAGGGCAGCAAAAGATGTCCCCTATAGTCACATAAATCTCTGCCTGGAAGGCTTGAGGGTGTGACTTTATCCACTTTTCTTGCCTCCTGGAACCACATAAGGCAAGTGAGCCACCCAGGCTTGGCTCTTGAAAAGGAAGGTGTCTGCAGTGACAGGTCCTCTTTTCTGCTCCCTCTTTTTCTCGTCTTAATCTTCCACCTACAGGCCTCTCTTTCCAGCTTTTGAGTCTAGTATTCTTCCTCTCTTCCCTGTGAAATTCCATCCTCCCATCGTTTTTGGGGGGATTGAGGCTTAAGTTAGATGCTAATAAAAGCTCTTCTGTGGCCAGATGTCCTACTCCTCCGAAGTCATGCTCATGTTCCAGAGTCTGGCTCTGAAGTGACAAGAATTTGGTGGGTGTATCAGTCAGGTTTCAACCAGAGAAGCAGAACCACTAGGACATCTCTACAGAGAGATAAATAGCTATGAAGGGATTTGCTACGGAATTGGATCTTACGCAATCTGGGGATCTGGTTAAACAGACTCTGTCAGCGTGTTGTCATTGAGTCTAACGATGGAACTTGAAGTCTATGGGGCAGGCGGGCAGGAAGGGAAGATGGATGTAAGCTCAAGGGGAGCAAAAATAACCTGGAACACACAGCACAAGTTTGAGTCAATGAAGAGGGACTGTTCCCCATGTCAGTTCTTCTTGCTTCTGATGACCCTGGTGATGTGGAGCCTGGCCCCTCATCATGGGATAAACACACCCCTGGCCCAGGAGTTGGAGAAGCCCAAGGAGGATCGGGGTGGGGGGGAGCAGTTGCAGGACCAATAAACTGAGACAACGGATAAGAGACCACATGTATAAGCTTCCAAATGGCTGCTACTTCCCCCATCCCCAAATCTCCTATAAGAATCTCTCCTGTGGCTCCACCTAATTGGAAACATACCCAAAAAAGTATTCTGAGAAATGTAATTCAATCTAAATAAGTCAATACATTACAAAACCACCACAGTTCTCCGTTGGTCAACTTGCACATACACATCTTAAACTTGACTTAATCTCCAAATAAAAAGAATGACAGTCATACTTTTACCTAAAGTATGTGCCCATGCCAGGTAAAACTCAAAACTTGCAACCCTTTCCTAAGAAGAGGATACAATATCTTTTTTTTTTTCCTTTTTGGTCTTTGGATGATGTTCATTCTTCTCTTAGCTGATTCTACACCTTTGATATCTTGTAGCTTAAATACTGAGAAATAAAGTTAACTACTGCTAACATATCTTATGTTAGCTAATAAGCAAAAAGAGTGGAAGAAAATAAAAATATGTGATATATATATATATATATATATATATATATATATATATATATATTCATATAAAAATAAGGAAGAAATACTTATAACTATTACAGTTCTTATTTCTGCACCTGGTCACGTGGTCATGGCTGGTATTATATTATATTTATAACTACCTTTCCTATGACCTGCTTGCTATGGCATGAATGTTTGCCCCTTCCTCCCAATTCATGTGTTGAAATCCTTATCCCCCGTGTAATGGTATTAGGAGGTTGAGACTTTGAGAGGTCCTTAGGTCATTATGGTGGAGGCTTTATGAACGGAATCAGTGGTCTTATAAAAGACCCCAGAAAGCTCCCTAGTCCCTTCTGCCATGTCAGGATATAAGAAGTCTGCAACCCAGAAGAGGGCTCTCACCTAACCATACTGGTACCCTGATTTCAAACTTCCAGCCTTTAGAACTGTGAGAAATACATTTCTGCTGTTTATGAGCAAACCAGCCTGTGGTGTTTTGTTATAGCAGCCAAATGGACTAAGATAAAATTCCATATTCACTTTGCCCTCAGCAACCGCCTCGTCTGGTCATGGATCTTTGCCTGGTAGGGTGACCCAAACCTTCACTTCTGAAGGGTCTGGGCTGTTAGGAGCTCTGCTTTTAATCACAGACATGAGAGTGCTGAGACACCCGAGATGATCTTCTGCCTTCTAGATATACCCTTCACCATTATTGTGCAATAGCAACCCAATTTCCCCTTGATAGAATAAATCACCCCAGCCAGTACAATGACCCCCTTTTTACTGTTGATTCAGTGGCATTAGGAGCCAAAAGTAGGCAGGTAGCAGTCTCAACTTCCAGTTCGGTGGAATCATTGCTGTGTTTCTTGGTGGAAGCATTATTCCCTTTGGAACTAAGAGCTCTGGACAAGCAGAAACTAAAGTTGGAGGACAGGCTGCAAAAATATTGATGGTGGATCACTAGGAGTAATAGTGAGAGAAGCAACTCCCATTTTTGCACCATAATTCTTGGACCCGTGAATGCTGCCTAAAGAAGAGATAATATAACATATTAACCACTGACTTAGAGCATTTACCACATCCTGGAGGGCACTGCCCTAGCCCCAAAGTGTTGCCACATAGCCAGCACTGTAACCAGAAGTTCAAAAGTCCATTCCAAGTTCCAGTTCTGCGTCAAAAGGAGTAAACATATGCCACCCTCTCTCTATCACTGAATGCAGCTATAAAATCTGGACAGACTACATGACCCAGCTATTTGAAGATCCTGAAAAGTAAATTGCAATAGGTAGACTGGGGAAGGACACAAGGATTTGATGTACCATTGTGTGAAAGAAATTTCTGTTTTTCATAAGCTACCCAGTCTGTGGTATTTGTTATAGCAACCAAATGGACTGAATGGACTAAGATATCATTCCATATTCACTTTGCCCTCAGCAACCACCTCATTTAGTCATGAATATTTGGTGAGATTTGAACCAACGGTGAGCTAGCTTACCATTTTATTTTTCTCCTGTATCCTCTGACATGAACTCAACACAGTCCAAAACCCAGAAGTGAGTACTGCGGTGCAGAAAGAGAGAAATCTAGGAGAAGCCCAGCTCAAGAAGCATGAAAGGGAATTCTTAAATCTCAGAAAGAGTAGGAAATTTTTCTTTTTCTCTTTTTTCTCTTTCAGGAGAGCCCATAGCAGCAGCCATGACAACAACAGTGCCTGGCAGTAGAAGTAGGCAGAAACCAAAACTGTAAGTGAGAGGGACCTTTCTCTTCATTCACTGGAGCCATGACTCCAAGAGGAGTGGCCAAACCTTATTGCTTGTTTTTTTCTTTCTCTCTGTTGTCCTATCTCTTGGCTCTAGACCTGATACAATCATGGAAGTGACCAGTTTAAACAGCTGGAGTATCAAAAACGGAACTCAGAGGATCAAAAAGTACTGAAAAGAAATCAGAGAGGAAAGGGCTTGGGAAAGATACCCATAAAGTTAAGACCTCCTGGTCTCCTATGGCCTTAATTAGCATAGCAAAGACTTTGAGTCTGCCCAGGCCCCAGACTGACCACCAGGTGACACACAAATGAGACAGATCAGAATAGCATTGCAAATCCTTCAAAAAATGAACTGACACTGAAACTACAGACTACAGAAGGCAGGTAGGAACTTGCAATATAAATTTACCCAGGTCAATTGGCCACTAGAACAAAAATATCAACATTCTTCATAGGATTTAAATAAGACCCAAAGTGTCATAATATAGCATTCATACTGTGCAGGATACAACCCAAATTTGGCATATGAAGAATTCCCCAAACCTTAATCCTCATGAAAAACAAAAAACAGAAAACAAAAAAAGCCTACAATCAATAGATTTCATTGCAATGGCACAAATGTTGAAATTATATGAAAAGTACTTTAAATCAGCTATTGTAAAAGTGCTCAAAAAAGCAATTATAAACAGTCTTGAAACAAATATTAAAAATGAAAGTATCAGCAAAGAAATAGACTATATCAAGAAAAAAATGAAAAATTTACAACTGAAAAACAAAATAATCAAAATGAAAAATTCACTGTATGGGCTCAAAATGGAGCTGATGAAAAGGAGTCAGTAAACTTAAAGGCAGATCATCAGAAATTATCCAATCTGTACCATAAAGCAAAAGAAGGTTTTTAAAAATGAACAGAGCCTGAGGAACCTATGGGAAGACAGCAACATTTGTGTCTAAAAAGGATAGGTGAAAATGCAGTGCTGAAAAAAAATGGGGGAAAAGTAGGAAGAAATAATGGCTTCAGAAGTTTGCCAAAACATCAGAAGTTTTGGCAAAAAACATGACCCTACAGAGTCAAGAAGTTGAGTGAATCCAAGAATAGGTTAAACCCAAAGAAATCCATACGCAGACAAATCATAATCAAACTGCTAAAACCAAAATACAAAGAAAAAATCTTGAAAGGAGCCAAAGGAAAACAATGCATTACCTACATGTGAACAACAACACAAATCATGGCAGATTTTTTATCAGAAACTATGGAGCCTAGAAGGAAGTGGTCCAATGTTTTTAAAGTGCTGAAAGAAAAGAACGGTCAACCCAGAATTCTATACTAAGTGAAAATATCTTTCATAAATGAAGGTGAAATACAAACATTCTCAGATTAAGTGAAACTAAGAAAACTCATAGCCAGCAGAACTGCTCTACAACAATTGCTAAAGAAAGTGCTTCAGACAGAAGGAAAATGATGCCAGAAGAAAGCTTGGAACATAAAAATAAAGGAGGAAAACAGAAATGATAACTATCTGAGTAAATAGAATAGACTATTCTCCTCTTGAGTTCTCTAAAAATATGTTTGACAGTTGAAAGAAAAAAGTAACATTGTTGATGGGATTTTCAACGAGTATACAGTGTTTCCCCTAAAATAAGACCAAGTCTTATATTAATTTTTGCTCCAAAAGACACATTAGGGCTTGTGTTCAGGGAGTCATCCTGAGAAATTATGCTAGGGCTTTTTTTCCAGTTAGGTCTTATTTTCGGGGAAACATGGTAGATGACAACTATAACATAAAGGGAGGGGAAGGTAAACGGACAGATTAGTGGTAACTTTTCAAGTAGTAAAATGTTGTTTCTAAACACACTGTAAAAAGTTCAGAATGCGTTTTTAAACCATAGAGTTACCACTAAAAATGATGTAGAGCCAGTCAAAATTGTAATGGATAACTTAAATTGCAACACTATTCCTAGTTTATTAAGTGTTTTGGTTTTTTTTAATCATGAACGAGTGTTGAATTTTACTGTGCTTTTTCTGCATCAATTGAGATAATCATAGTGGCTTTCCCCCCCTTCATTCTGTTTATGTGATGTATTACATTGATTGATTTTTGTATGTTGAACCGTCCTTGCATTCCAGGAATAAATCTACTTGGTCAGTGTATAATACTTTCAATATACTACTGAATTAAGTTTGTTAGTATTTTGTTGAGAATTTTACACCAATGTTCATAAAGGATATTGGTCTCTAGTTTTCTTTTTTCTTTTAAGATTTTTATTAAAATATAGCTAACGTACAATATTATATTAGTTTCAGGTATACATCATAGTTATTCAACATTTACATACCTAAAGAAGGATCACCATAAGTTCAGGAACCATATGACACTGTACCACCCTATCACAATATTATTTATTGTGTTCCCTATGCTGTCGATTACATCCCCATGATTTATTTTTTTTTATACCTGGAAATTTGAACCTCTTATGATGCTTCACCCTTATCCCCCCCTTTTTAATTTTTCAATTACAGTTGACATTCAACATTATTTTATATTAATTTTCAGGTGTACAGTAGTTAGACATTTATATAATTTAAGAAGTGATCCCCCTGACTAATCTAGTACCCACCTGGTACTATACTTAGATATTACCATATTATTGACTATATTCCCTATGCTTTACTTTATCTCCCCATGGCTATTTTGTAACTACCATTTTGTACTTCTCAATCCCTTCACCTTTTCCACCAACCCCCCTATCTATCAACCTAATAAATCTAGTACTCATCTGACACCATACATAGTTATTACAATATTACTGAGTATATTCCTTATGCTATACCCTATATCTCCATGACTACTTTGTAACAACCCATTTGTACTTCTTAATTCCTTCCCCTTGTTCACTCACCCCTCAACCATCCTCTCATCCAGCAACCATCAAAATGTTCTCTGTATCTATGAGTTTGTTTGCTGATTTTGTTCTTTAGATTCCACACATAAGTGAAATCACATTGCATCTGACTTTTTCTGTCTGACATAGTCTATTCAGCACAATTCACTCCAAGCCCATCCATGGTACCACCTCCTCTTTATCCATTCATCCATTGACAGACACCCAGTTTTCCTCCACATCTTGGCCATTGTAAACAATGTTGCAATGAACATATGGATGCACATATCCCCTTGAAGTAGCACTTGGGTTTCTGTAGATAATACCCAGAAGTGAAATTACTTGGTTCTTTCTTTGTCTCTTGTTATAGCCTTTGTTTTAAAGTCTATTTTGTCAGTATAAGTATTGCTACCCCATATTTTTTGAGTTTTTCTTGCATTTTCATGAAATATCTTTTTCTATCCTTTTACTTTCCATCTGTGTGTGTCTTTCAATCTGAATTTAGTCTTTTGTAGGCAGCCCTCCTATGTCTTTTGATTGGAACATTTAATCTATTTACAGTGAAAGTAATTGTTGATAGATATGTAGTTATGCCATTTTATTATATGTATATATATATATATATATATATATATATATATATATATATATAATTGTTCTATATATACATATATATGTATATGTATGTGTGTGTGTGTGTGTGTGTGTGTGTGTGTGTGTGTGTGTACACCTTAAAGAAATCCCTCTAAGATTCCCTTTGTGGTAATGAACTTTAGCTTTTTCTTGTCTGGAAAGCTCCTTATCTGTCTTTCAATTCTAAATAATAGTTTTGCTGGGTAAAGTAATCTTGGTTGTAGATCCTTACTTTTCATCACTTTGAATATTTCTTTGCAATCTCTTCTGGCCTGTAAAATTTCTGTTGAGAAATCAGCTGACAATCTTATGGGAGTGCCCTTGTAGGTAACTAACTGCTTTTCTCTTGCTGCTTTTAAGATTCTCTCTTTGTCTTTAACCATTGGCATTTTACTTATGATGTGTCTTGATGTGGGCCCTTTATTCCCCCTGTGGTGATAACACTTAAGACCTACTCTCTTAGCAAATTTCAGTATTACTGTAATAAATACAATATTATTAACTATAGTCATCGTGCTGTATGTTAGATCTCCAGAACTTATTCATTTGTATAACTGAAATTGTGCCCTTTGACCAACATCTGTCTGTTTTGCCACCCCACCCC